>NC_054502.1:2095531-2443031 GCF_017639515.1 Carcharodon carcharias
CCCCCCCTCACACACTCCCCCCGACCCCCCCTCACACACTCCCCCCGACCCCCCCTCACACACTCCCCCCCCCCCGACCCCCCCTCACACACTCCCCCCGTCCCCCCCTCACACACTCCCCCCGACCCCCCCTCACACACTCCCCCCGATCCCCCCCTCACACACTCCCCCCGACCCCCCCTCACACACTCCCCCCGACCCCCCCTCACACACTCCCCCCGACCCCCCCTCACAACACTCCCCCCCCGACCCCCCCTCACACACTCCCCCCGACCCCCCCTCACACACTCCCCCCGACCCCCCCTCACACACTCCCCCCGACCCCCCCTCACACACTCCCCCCGACCCCCCCTCACACACTCCCCCCGACCCCCCCTCACACACTCCCCCCGACCCCCCCTCACACACTCCCCCCGACCCCCCCTCACACACTCCCCCCGACCCCCCCTCACACACTCCCCCCTGAACCCCCTCACACATGCCCCCCGAACCCCCCTTACACACACTCCCCTCACACATCCCCCCCGACCCCCTCCCACATTCCCCCCGACCCCCTCTCTCACACACCCCTCCACCCCCCTCACATACTCCCCCCCGACCCCTCCCACACACAACCCCCCGCCCCCCTCAAACACTTCCCCCCCACCGCGACACCCCCCTCAAACACTCCGCCCCGACCCACCCATCACACACTCCCCCCCGCGACCCCCCTTACAGACTCCCTGCCCGACCCCCCTCACACATCCCCCCCCGAACTCCCTCACACATCCCCCCCACCCCCCGAACCCCCCTTACACACTCCCCCGACTCCCCACCGACCCCCCCCAAACACTCCCCCCGAACCCCCCAAACACTCCCCCCTGACCCCCCCTCACACATTCCCCTCCTGCGACCCCCCCTCAAAAGCTCCCCCCGACCCCCCCTCAAACGCTCCCCCGACCCCCCCCTCACACACTCCCCCCCGACCCCCCCTCACACACTCCCCCCCGACCCCCGTTCAAACAGCCCCCCCGATCCCTCCTCAAGCATCCCTCCCGACCCCCCCTCACACAACCCCCCCGACCCCCCCATCACACACTCCCCCCCAACCCCCCCCCACACACTCCCCCACTGACCCCCCCTCACACATTCCCCCCCGACCCCCCCCACACACTCCCCCCCCCCGACCCCCCCCTCACACACTCCCCCCCCCCACCCCCCCTAACACACTCCCCCCCCCCGACCCCCCCTCACACACTCCCCCCCAACCCCCCCTCACACACTCGCCCCCCGACCCCCCCTCACACACTCGCCCCCGACCCCCCCTCACACGCTCCCCCCCGACCCCCCCCCACACGCTCCCCCCCCGACCCCCCCCCACACGCTCACCCCCGACCCCCCCCCCACACGCTTCCCCCCGACCCCCCTCACACAACCCCGCGAACCCCCCTCACACGCTCCCCCACGACCCCCCCTCACACACTCCCCCCGACCCCCCCTCACACACTCCCCGACCCCCCCCACCCAAACTACCCCACCCCTCACCCCCCCCGCCAACACACTCACCCTCCCATCCCCCCCCACACACTCCCCCCCGACCCCCCCTCACACACTCCCCCCCTGACCCCCCCCCTCACACACTCCCCCCCTGACCCCCCCTCACACACTCCCCCCCGACCCCCCCTCACACACTCCCCCCCCCTGACCCCCCCTCACACACTCCCCCCCTGACCCCCCATCACACACTCCCCCCCCTGACCCCCCCTCACACACTCCCCCCCTGACCCCCCCTCACACACTCCCCCCCTGACCCCCCCTCACACACTCCCCCCTGACCCCCCCTCACACACTCCCCCCCTGACCCCCCCTCACACACTCCCCCCCTGACCCCCCCTCACACACTCCCCCCCTGACCCCCCTCACACACTCCCCCCCCGACCCCCCCTCACACACTCCCCCCCTGACCCCCCCTCACACACTCCCCCCCTGACCCCCCCTCACACACTCCCCCCCTGACCCCCCCTCACACTCTCCCCCCCTGACCCCCCCTCACACACTCCCCCACACCCCCCTCACACACTCCCCCTGACCCCCCCCTCACACACTCCCCCCTGACCCCCCCCTCACACACTCCCCCCTGACCCCCCCCTCACACACTCCCCCCGCAACGCATCCTCACACACACCCCCCCCGACCCCCCCTCACACACTCTCCCCTGACCCCCCCTCACACATCCCGACCAACCCCCCCTCACACCTCCCCCCCGACTCCCCCACACAATCCCCCCTCCCACATTCCCCCCCGACCACCCTCACACACACCCCACCGCCCCCCTCACACACTCCCCCCCCCACCACCCTCACACACTCCCCCCCGCGACCCCCCCTCACAGACTCCCCACCCCGACCCCCCACGACCCCCCCTCACACATCCCCCTCACACATCCCCCCCGACCCCACTCACACATCCCCCCGACCCCCCCGAACGCCCCTTACACACTCCCCCCGACCCCCCCCAAACAGTCCCCCCCGACCCCCCCCAAACTCTCCCCCCGACCCCCCCCAAACTCTCCCCCCCGACCCACCCTCACACATTCCCCTCCCGCGACCCCCCGTCAAACACTCCCCCCCGACACCCCCTCACACACTCTCCCCCGACCCCCGTTCAAACAGCCCCCCCGATCCCTCCTCAAGCATCCCTCCCGACTCCAACTCTCACACTCGCCCCCCCACCCCCCCTCGCACACTCCCCCACCCCCCCCCGCACACTCCCCCGACCCCCCCTCACTTACATTCCCCCCTGATCCCCCCTCACACACTCCCCCCCCGACCCCCCCACACACACTCCTCCCCGACCCCCCCCCTCCCCCGACCCCCCCTCCCACACTCCCCCCCGACCCCCCCTCACACACTCCCCCCCGACCCCCCCACACACTCCCCCCCCGACCCCCCCTCACACACTCCCCCCGACCCCCCCTCACACACTCCCCCCGACCCCCCCTCACACACTCCCCCCCCCGACCCCCCCCCCACACACACTCCCCCCCCGACCCCCCCTCACACACTCCCCCCCGACCCCCCCCCTCCCCCGACCCCCCCCACACACACTCACCCCGACCCCCACACACACTCCCCCCCGACCCCCCCACACACTCCCCCCCCGACCCCCCCACACACCCCCCCCGACCCCCCCCACACACGCTCCCCCCCGACCCCCCCACACACATTCCCCCCCGACCCAACCCACACACTCCCCCGCCGACCCCCCCCCCACACACTCCCCCCCCGACCCCCCAACACACACTCCCCCCCGACTCCCCCCCCACACTCCCCCCCCGACCCCCCCTCACACACTCCCCCCCGACCCCCCCTCACACACTCCCCCCCGACCCCCCCTCACACACTCCCCCCCGACCCCCCCTCACACACTCCCCCCCGACCCCCCCTCACACACTCCCCCCGACCCCCCCTCACACACTCCCCCCGACCCCCCAACACACACTCCCCCCCGACCCCCCAACACACACTCCCCCCCGACCCCCCCTCACACACTCCCCCCGACCCCCCCTCACACCCTCCCCCCCGACCCCCCTCACACACTCCCCCCGACCCCCCTCACACACTCCCCCCGACCCCCCAACACACTCTCCCCCCCGACCCCCCAACACACACTCCCCCCCCGACCCCCCCTCACACACTCCCCCCCGACACCCCCTCACACACTCCCCACCTTGGCCACCCCTCACACACTCCCCCACGACCCCCCTCACCCATTCCCCCCTATCCCCCCTCACACACTCCCCCGACCCCCCCTCAAACACTCCCCCCCCGACCCCCCCCTCACACACTCCCCCCCGACCCCCCCTCACACACTCCCCACCTTGGCCACCCCTCACACACTCCCCCCCTGACCCCCCCTCACACACTCCCCCCCTGACCCCCCCTCACACACTCCCCCCGACCCCCCCTCACACACTCCCCCCTGACCCCCCCTCACACACTCCCCCCCTGACCCCCCCTCACACACTCCCCCCGACCCCCCCCACATACCCCCCGACCCCCCCTCACACACACACCCTCCGCCACCCCCCACATACTCCCCCACGACCCCCCTCACACACAACCCCCCGACCCCCCCTCACACACTCCCCCCCCCCCCGCGACACCCCCCTCAAACACTCCGCCCCGACCCCCCAACACACCACACCCCCCCCGCGACCCCCGCTCACAGACTCCCCCCCGACCCCCCCTCACACACTCCCCCCCGACCCCCCCTCACACACTCCCCCCCGACACCCCCTCACACACTCCCCACCTTGGCCACCCCTCACACACTCCCCCACGACCCCCCTCACCCATTCCCCCCTATCCCCCCTCACACACTCCCCCGACCCCCCCTCAAACACTCCCCCCCCGACCCCCCCCTCACACACTCCCCCCCGACCCCCCCTCACACACTCCCCACCTTGGCCACCCCTCACACACTCCCCCCCGACCCCCCCCACATACCCCCCGACCCCCCCTCACACACACCCCTCCGCCACCCCCCACATACTCCCCCACGACCCCCCTCACACACAACCCCCCGACCCCCCCTCACACACTCCCCCCCCCCCCCGCGACACCCCCCTCAAACACTCCGCCCCGACCCCCCAACACACACACCCCCCCGCGACCCCCGCTCACAGACTCCCCCCCGACCCCCCCTCAAACACTCCCCCCCCAACCCCCCCTCACACACTCCCCACCTTGGCCACCCCTCACACACTCCCCCCCGCCCCCTCACACACTCCGCTCCCACGACCCCCCCTCAAATACTCCCCCCGACCCCCCCTCACACACCTCCCCCGACCCCCTCTCACCCAAACTCCCCCACCCCTCACCCCCCCGCCAACACACTCCCCCCCGACCCCCCCGCCCCCCCCCACACACTCCCCCCTGACCCACCATCACACACTCCACCCCGACCCCCACCTCACATCCCCCCCAACCCCCCCTCACACACTCCCCCACTGACCCCCCCTCACACACTCCCCCCGACCCCCCCTCACACATTCCCCCACGAGCCCCCCTCACACATTCCCCCCCGACTCCCCCTCACACAATCCCCCCCGAACCCCCCCTCACACACTCCCCCCCGCTCCCCCTCAGACACTCCCCCCACCCTCTCCACACACTCCCCCCACCCTCTCCACACACTCCCCCCACCCCCCCTCACACATCCCCCCCGACCCCCCTCTCACACACCACCCTCTCACCCCTCCCCTTCACCACAACCCTCACCCCCCCTCACATACCCCCCCTCACCCTCCCCTTACACACTCCCCCCACACCTCCCCCGACCCCCCCTCACACACTCCCCCCCGACCCCCACCTCACATCCCCCCCAAACCCCCCTCTCACACTCCCCCCCGACCCCCCCTCACACTCCCCCCCGCTCCCCCTCACACACTCCCCCCCCGACCCCCACCTCACATCCCCCCCAAACCCCCCTCACACACTCCCCCCAACCCCCCCCTCACACATTCCCCCCCGATCCCCCCTCACACACTCCCTCCCGACCCCCCCTCACCCCCAACCCACGCCCCTCACACACTCCCCCCCACCCACCCTCATACACCCCCTCGACCCCCCCCCACACTCTCCCGACCCCCCCCACCCAAACTACCCCACCCCTCACTCCCCCGCCAACACACTCACCCTCCCATCCCCCCCTCACACACTCCCCCCCGAACCCCGCTCACACACTCCCCCCCACCCCCCCCGCGCACTCCGCCCCACCCCCCTCGCGCACTCCGCCCCACCCCCCTCGCGCACTCCGCCCCGCCCCCTCGCGCACTCCGCCCCGCCCCCTCGCGCACTCCGCCCCGCCCACCTCGCGCACTCCGCCCCGCCCCCCTCGCGCACTCCGCCCCGCCCCCCTCGCGCACTCCGCCCCGCCCCCCCTCGCGCACTCCGCCCCGCCCCCCCTCGCGCACTCCGCCCCGCCCCCCTCGCGCACTCCGCCCCGCCCCCCTCGCGCACTCCGCCCCGCCCCCCTCGCGCACTCCGCGCCGCCCCCCCCTCGCGCACTCCGCCCCGCCCCCCTCGCGCACTCCGCCCCGCCCCCCTCGCGCACTCCGCCCCGCCCCCCCTCGCGCACTCCGCCCCGCCCCCCCTCGCGCACTCCGCCCCGCCCCCCCTCGCGCACTCCGCCCCGCCCCCCCTCGCGCACTCCGCCCCGCCCCCCCTCGCGCACTCCGCCCCGCCCCCCCTCGCGCACTTCCGCCCCGCCCCCCCTCGCGCACTCCGCCCCGCCCCCCCTCGCGCACTCCGCCCCGCCCCCCCTCGCGCACTCCGCCCCGCCCCCCCTCGCGCACTCCGCCCCGCCCCCCCGCGCTCTCCGCCCCGCCCCCCCCGCGCTCTCCGCCCCGCCCCCCCCGCGCTCTCCGCCCCCGCCCCCCCCGCGCACTCCGCCCCGCCCCCCCCCGCGCACTCCGCCCCGCCCCCCCTCGCGCACTCCGCCCCGCCCCCCCTCGCGCACTCCGCCCCGCCCCCCCTCGCGCACTCCGCCCCGCCCCCCCTCGCGCACTCCGCCCCGCCCCCCCTCGCGCACTCCGCCCCGCCCCCCCCGCGCACTCCGCCCCGCCCCCCCTCGCGCACTCCGCCCCGCCCCCCCCTCGCGCACTCCGCCCCGCCCCCCCCGCGCACTCCGCCCCGCCCCCCCTCGCGCACTCCGCCCCGCCCCCCCTCGCGCACTCCGCCCCGCCCCCCCTCGCGCACTCCGCCCCGCCCCCCCTCGCGCACGTCCGCCCCCGCCCCCCCTCGCGCACTCCGCCCCGCCCCCCCTCGCGCACTCCGCCCCGCCCCCCCTCGCGCACTCCGCCCCGCCCCCCCTCGCGCACTCCGCCCCGCCCCCCCTCGCGCACTCCGCCCCGCCCCCCCTCGCGCACTCCGCCCCGCCCCCCCCTCGCGCACTCCGCCCCGCCCCCCCTCGCGCACTCCGCCCCGCCCCCCCTCGCGCACTCCGCCCCGCCCCCCCTCGCGCACTCCGCCCCGCCCCCCCTCGCGCACTCCGCCCCCGCCCTCGCCGCCTCGCCTCGCGCACTCCGCCCCGCCCCCCCTCGCGCACTTCCGCCCCGCCCCCCCTCGCGCACTCCGCCCCGCCCCCCCTCGCGCACTCCGCCCCGCCCCCCCTCGCGCACTCCGCCCCGCCCCCCCTCGCGCACTCCGCCCCGCCCCCCTCGCGCACTCCGCCCCGCCCCCCCTCGCGCACTCCGCCCCGCCCCCCCTCGCGCACTCCGCCCCGCCCCCCCTCGCGCACTCCGCCCCGCCCCCCCTCGCGCACTCCGCCCCGCCCCCCCTCGCGCACTCCGCCCCGCCCCCCCTCGCGCACTTCCGCCCCGCCCCCCCTCGCGCACTCCGCCCCGCCCCCCCTCGCGCACATCCGCCCCGCCCCCCCTCGCGCACTCCGCCCCGCCCCCCACGCGCACTCCGCCCCGCCCCCCCTCGCGCACACCGCCCCGCCCTCCCCTCGCACCCGCACTCCGCCCCGCCCCCCCCCCCCCCGCCCCCCCTCGCGCACTCCGCCCCGCCCCCCCTCGCGCACTCCCGCCCGCCCCCCCTCGCGCACGTCAGCACTCCGCCCCGCCCCCCCTCGCCACTCCGCCCCCCCCCCCTCGCGCACTCCGCCCCGCCCCACCCCCTCGCGCACTCCCGCCCCGCCCCCCCCACGCGCACTCCGCCCCGCCCCCCCCTCGCGCACTCCGCCCCCGCCCCCCCTCGCGCACTCCGCCCCGCCCCCCCTCGCTCACTCCGCCCCGCCCCCCCCTCGCGCACTCCGCCCCGCCCCCCCCTCGCGCACTCCGCCCCGCCCCCCCTCGCGCACCTCCGCCCCGCCCCCCCTCGCGCACTCCGCCCCGCCCCCCCTCGCGCACTCCGCCCCGCCCCCCCTCGCGCACTCCGCCCCGCCCCCCCTCGCGCACTCCGCCCCGCCCCCCCGCGCACTCCGCCCCTCCCCACCTCGCGCACTCCGCCCCGCCCCACCTCGCGCACTCCGCCCCGCCCCACCTCGCGCACTCCGCCCCGCCCCCCCTCGCGCACTCCGCCCCGCCCCCCCTCGCGCACTCCGCCCCGCCCCCCCTCGCGCACTCCGCGCCGCCCCCCCTCGCGCACTCCCCCCCCTCGCGCACTCCCCCCCCCTCGCGCACGTCCCCCCCCCTCGCGCACTCCCCCCCGCCCCCCCTCGCGCACTCCGCCCCGCCCCCCCCTCGCGCACTCCGCCCCGCCCCCCCTCGCGCACTCCGCCCCGCCCCCCCTCGCGCACTCCGCCCCGCCCCCCCTCGCGCACTCCGCCCCGCCCCCCTCGCGCACTCCCGCCCCGCCCCCCCTCGCGCACTCCGCCCCGCCCCCCCTCGCGCACTCCGCCCCGCCCCCCCCCTCGCGCACTCCGCCCCGCCCCCCCTCGCGCACTCCGCCCCGCCCCCCCCTCGCGCACTCCCCCCCACCCCCCTCGCGCACTCCCCCCCACCCCCCTCGCGCACTCCCCCCGACCCCCCTCTCGCACTCCCCCCGACCCCCCTCACGCATCCCCCCCGACGCCCCCCCTCATACACTCCCCGCAACCCTCCTCAGACACACCCGCTCGTCCTCCTCACACACTCCCCCACAGCGACCCCCACTCACACACTCCCCCCCCCGACCTCCCCTCACACACACCCCCCCGACCCCCCTCACACACTCCCCCCCAGCGACCCCCCCTCACATACACCCCCCGACCCCCCCTCACACACTCCCCCCCGACCACCCTCACACACTCTCCCCCGCTCCCCACCGACCCCCCTCACACACTCCACCCCCGACCCCCCCCACACATCCCCCCCGACCCCCCCTCACACATCCCCCCCCGACCCCCCCTCACACATCCCCCCCGACCCCCCCCTCACACACTCCCCCCCCGACCCCCCCTCACACACTCCCCCCCCGACCCCCCCTTCACACATCCCCCCCCGACCCCCCCTCACACATCCCCCCCCGACCCCCCCTCACACATCCCCCCCGACCCCCCCTCAAGCACTCCCATCCGACCCCCCCTCAAGCACTCCCATCCGACCCCCCCTCACACATCCCCCCCGACCCCCCCTCAAGCACTCCCATCCGACCCCCCCTCACACATCCCCCCCGACCCCCCCTCAAGCACTCCCATCCGACCCCCCCTCACACACTCCCCCCCGACGCCCCCGGACCCTGCCCCCCCCAGACCCTGCCCCCCCCAGACCCTGCCCCCCCCCAGACCCTGCCCCCCCCCAGACCCTGCCCCCCCCCAGACCCTGCCCCCCCCCAGACCCTGCCCCCCCCAGACCCTGCCCCCCCCAGACCCTGCCCCCCCCAGACCCTGCCCCCCCCAGACCCTGCCCCCCCCAGACCCTGCCCCCCCCAGACCCTGCCCCCCCCAGACCCTGCCCCCCCCAGACCCTGCCCCCCCCAGACCCTGCCCCCCCCAGACCCTGCCCCCCCCAGACCCTGCCCCCCCCAGACCCTGCCCCCCCCAGACCCTGCCCCCCCCAGACCCTGCCCCCCCCAGACCCTGCCCCCCCCAGACCCTGCCCCCCCCAGACCCTGCCCCCCCCAGACCCTGCCCCCCCCAGACCCTGCCCCCCCCAGACCCTGCCCCCCCCAGACCCTGCCCCCCCCAGACCCTGCCCCCCCCAGACCCTGCCCCCCCAGACCCTGCCCCCCCCAGACCCTGCCCCCCCAGACCCTGCCCCCCCCAGACCCTGCCCCCCCCAGACCCTGCCCCCCCCAGACCCTGCCCCCCCCAGACCCTGCCCCCCCCAGACCCTGCCCCCCCCAGACCCTGCCCCCCCCAGACCCTGCCCCCCCAGACCCTGCCCCCCCCCAGACCCTGCCCCCCCCAGACCCTGCCCCCCCCAGACCCTGCCCCCCCCAGACCCTGCCCCCCCCAGACCCTGCCCCCCCCAGACCCTGCCCCCCCCAGACCCTGCCCCCCCAGACCCTGCCCCCCCCAGACCCTGCCCCCCCCAGACCCTGCCCCCCCCAGACCCTGCCCCCCCCCAGACCCTGCCCCCCCCAGACCCTGCCCCCCCCAGACCCTGCCCCCCCCAGACCCTGCCCCCCCAGACCCTGCCCCCCCCAGACCCTGCCCCCCCCCAGACCCTGCCCCCCCCCAGACCCTGCCCCCCCCAGACCCTGCCCCCCCCAGACCCTGCCCCCCCCAGACCCTGCCCCCCCCAGACACTGCCCCCCCCAGACCCTGACCCCCCCAGACCCTGACCCCCCCCAGACCCTGACCCCCCCAGACCCTGACCCCCCCAGACCCTGACCCCCCCAGACCCTGACCCCCCCCAGACCCTGACCCCCCCAGACCCTGACCCCCCCAGACCCTGACCCCCCCAGACCCTGACCCCCCCAGACCCTGACCCCCCCAGACCCTGACCCCCCCAGACCCTGACCCCCCCAGACCCTGACCCCCCCAGACCCTGACCCCCCCAGACCCTGACCCCCCAGACCCTGACCCCCCAGACCCTGCCCCCCCCAGACCCTGCCCCCCCCAGACCCTGCCCCCCCCAGACCCTGCCCCCTCAGACCCTGCCCCCCCTCAGACCCTGCCCCCCCTCAGACCCTGCCCCCCTCAGACCCTGCCCCCCCCAGACCCTGCCCCCCCAGACCCTCCCCCCCCCAGACCCTCCCCCCCCCAGACCCTCCCCCCCCCAGACCCTCCCCCCCCCAGACCCTGCCCCCCCCCCAGACCCTGCCCCCCCCCAGACCCTGCCCCCCCCAGACCCTGCCCCCCCCAGACCCTGCCCCCCCCACACCCTGCCCCCCCCCACACCCCTGCCCCCCCCCACACCCTGACCCCCCCCACACCCTGACCCCCCCCACACCCTGACCCCCCCCACACCCTGACCCCCCCCACACCCTGACCCCCCCCACACACTGACCCCCCCCCACACTCCCCCACCCCCCCTCGCACAATCCCCCCCCCGACCCCTCACCCCCCGACCCACCCCCCTCGCACACTCCCCCCCCCACCCCCCCTCGCACACTCCCCCCCCACCCCCCCCCCTCGCACACTCCCCCCCGACCCCCCCTCGCACACTCCCCCCCGACCCCCCCTCGCACACTCCCCCTTCGACCCCCTCACCCCCCGACCCCCTCCCCTCACACACTCCCTCCCGACTCCCCCTCGCACACTCCCCCCCCCACCCCCCCTCGCACACTCCCCCCCGACCCCATTCACATATCCCCCCCCGACGCCCCCCCTCACAGATCCCCCCCGACCCACCCTCACACACTCCCCCCCAGTCCCCCTCAGACACACCCCCCCGCCCCCCTCACACACTACCCCCCTCCACGAAACCCCCCTCAAACTCTCCGCCCCGACCCCTCATCACACACTCCCCCCCCGCGACCCCCCTTAACAGAATCCCCCCCGACCCCCCCTCACAGATCCCCCCCGACCCTCCCTTACACACTCCCCCCGACCCCCCCTCAAACACTCCTCCAAACCCCCCTCACGCACTCCCCTCGGTCCCCCCTCACACACTCCCCCCCGACCACCCTTCACACACTCCCACCCGACCCCCCCTCACACGCTCCCCCCCCGACTCCCCCTTCACATACTCCACTCTGACCCCCCCTCACACACTCCCCCCCGACCCCCCCTCACATCCCCCCCGACCCCGCCTTCACATCCCCTCCCCAACCCCCCCACACACACTCCCCCCGATCCCCTTCACACACTACCCCCCCAACACACTGTCCCCCCAACACACTGTCTCCCCAACACACTGTCCCACCAACACGCTGCCCCCCAACACGCTGCCCCCCAACACGCTGCCCCCCAACACGCTGCCCCCAACACGCTGCCCCCCAACACGCTGCCCCCCAACACGCTGCCCCCCAACACGCTGCCCCCCAACACGCTGCCCCCCAACACGCTGCCCCCCAACACGCTGCCCCCCAACACGCTGCCCCCCAACACGCTGCCCCCCAACACGCTGCCCCCCAACACGCTGCCCCCCAACACGCTGCCCCCCAACACGCTGCCCCCCCAACACGCTGCCCCCCAACACGCTGCCCCCCAACACGCTGCCCCCCAACACGCTGCCCCCCAACACGCTGCCCCCCAACACGCTGCCCCCCAACACGCTGCCCCCCAACACGCTGCCCCCCAACACGCTGCCCCCCAACACGCTGCCCCCCAACACGCTGCCCCCCAACACGCTGCCCCCCAACACGCTGCCCCCCAACACGCTGCCCCCCAACACGCTGCCCCCCAACACGCTGCCCCCCAACACGCTGCCCCCCCAACACGCTGCCCCCCAACACGCTGCCCCCCAACACGCTGCCCCCCAACACGCTGCCCCCCAACACGCTGCCCCCCAACACGCTGCCCCCCAACACGCTGCCCCCCAACACGCTGCCCCCCAACACGCTGCCCCCCAACACGCTGCCCCCCAACACGCTGCCCCCCAACACGCTGCCCCCCAACACGCTGCCCCCCCAACACGCTGCCCCCCCAACACGCTGCCCCCCAACACGCTGCCCCCAACACGCTGCCCCCCCCAACACGCTGCCCCCCAACACGCTGCCCCCCAACACGCTGCCCCCCCAACACGCTGCCCCCCAACACGCTGCCCCCCAACACGCTGCCCCCCAACACGCTGCCCCCCCAACACGCTGCCCCCCAACACGCTGCCCCCCAACACGCTGCCCCCCAACACGCTGCCCCCCAACACGCTGCCCCCCAACACGCTGCCCCCCAACACGCTGCCCCCCAACACGCTGCCCCCCAACACGCTGCCCCCCCAACACGCTGCCCCCCAACACGCTGCCCCCCAACACGCTGCCCCCCAACACGCTGCCCCCCAACACGCTGCCCCCCAACACGCTGCCCCCCCAACACGCTGCCCCCCAACACGCTGCCCCCCAACACGCTGCCCCCCAACACGCTGCCCCCCAACACGCTGCCCCCCCAAGACGCTGCCCCCCCAAGACGCTGCCCCCCCAAGACGCTGCCCCCCCCAAGACGCTGCCCCCCCCAAGACGCTGCCCCCCCCCAAGACGCTGCCCCCCCCAAGACGCTGCCCCCCCCAAGACGCTGCCCCCCCAAGACGCTGCCCCCCCCAAGGCGCTGCCCCCCCCCAAGGCGCTGCCCCCCCAAGGCGCTGCCCCCCCCAAGGCGCTGCCCCCCCCAAGGCGCTGCCCCCCCCAAGGCGCTGCCCCCCCCAAGGCGCTGCCCCCCCCAAGGCGCTGCCCCCCCCAAGGCGCTGCCCCCCCCAAGGCGCTGCCCCCCCCAAGGCGCTGCCCCCGCCAAGGCGCTGCCCCCCGACCTCCCCCTGCACGCTCCCCCCGACCCCCCCCGCACTCTCCCCTCCGACCTCCCCCCGCACCCTCCCCTCTCCCCCCTCGCACCCTCCCCTCTCCCCCCTCGCACCCTCCCCTCTCCCCCCTCGCACCCTCCCCTCTCCCCCCTCGCACCCTCCCCTCTCCCCCCTCGCACCCTCCCCTCTCCCCCCTCGCACCTTCCCCCCCCTCACACCCTCCCCACCCCCCGACCCCCCCCCTCCCCGCCCCTGCGGCCCTTGCCCCTCCGGGCCTCCCCCAAGCGCAACCCCCCCCAACACCCTCTCACACACTCAACCTCCCTCCCGCTACTCCTCCTCCTGACACAATCCCACCCCCCGTCCCCCCCCCTTCCCACAGTCCTTTTTGTTACTATAACTCCTTCACTGTAGCCAATTGCTCCAAGTTACTTTGCAGGAGCGTATTGTGGCAGATAGGGCATAAGGTTGGATATAAAGATAGGTTTTAGGGAATGCATTGAAGGATGTGTGTGAAATTCAGAGCCAATGGTGAGCTGCAGGGCCTGGAGGATGTTGCAGAAGAGGTTATAATGTGAGATATGCAGAGTTATTGGGGCTGGAGTTAGTTAAAGAGATGGTGAAGGGTGTGTCCACGGAAGGATTTGAACTCGAGGATAAAAATTGGAAGATAAAAGCAAAATACCGCATATGATGGAAATCTGAAATAATAGAAAATTCTGGAAAAATTCACGTCTGGTAGGACCCATTTAGAGGGTTAGTGTTTTGAATCCATATGACTCTTCAGAGTTGAAGCAAGGTAGAAATTTTTTTCTTATTCCCGGGCTGTGGGCTTCGCTGGCTGGGCCAGCATTTATTCCCCATCCCTTGTTGCCCTTGGGAAGATGGGGGTGAGCTGTCTTCTTGAACCGCTGCAGTCCATGTGGTGTAGGTACACCCACAGTGCTGTTAGGGAGGGAGTTCCAGGATTTTGACCCAACAACAGTGAAAGAATGGCGTCAAGTCAGAATGGTGAGTGACTTGGAGGGGAACTTGTAAGTGGTGATGTTCCTATCTATCTGCTGCTCTTGTCCTAGATGGCAGTGGTGGAGGGTTTGGAAGGTGCTGTGTAAGGAGCCTTGGTGAATTTCTGCAGTACATCTTGTAGATGGTACACACTGCTGCTACTGTGTGCTGGTGGTGGAGGGAGTGAATGTGGATGGGGTGCCAGTCAAGCAGGTTGCTCTTTCCTGGTGTCAAGCTTCTTGAATGTTGTGGGAGCTGCACTCGTCCAGGCAAGTGGGGAGTATTCCATCACACTCCTGAGTTGTGCCTTGTAGGTGGTGGACAGGCTTTGGGGAGTCAGGAGGTGAGTTACTCACTGCAGGATTCCTAGCCTCTGACCTATTCTTGCAGCCACCATATTTATATGGCTAGTCCAGTTCAATTTCTGGTCAATGGTAACCCCCAGGATGTTGAGAGTGGGGGATTCAGTAATGGTAATGCCATTGAATGTCAAGGGGTGATGGTTAGATTCTCTCTTGTTGGAGATGGTCATTGCCTGACACTTGTGTGGTGTGAATGTTACTTGCCACTTGTCAACCCAGGTTTTGCTGCATTTGGACATGGGCTGCTTCAGTATCTGAGGAGTCGTGAATGGTGCTGAATGTTGTGCAATCATCAGTGAACATCCCCACTTCTGACATTATGATGAAAGGAAGGTCATTGATGAAGCAGCTGAAGATGGTTGGGCTGAGGACACTACCCTGAGGAACTCCTACAGTGATGTCCTGGAGCTGAGATAACTGACTTCCAACAACCACAACCATCTTCCTTTGTGCTCGGTATGACTCCAACCAGTGGAGAGTTTCCCCCCGTTTCCCATTGGTTCCAGTTTTGCTGGGGCTCCATGATGCCACATTCTGTTGAATTCTGCCTTGATGTCAAGGGCAGTCATTATCACCTCACCTTGGGAGTTGAGCTCTTTTGCATATATTTGAACCAAGGCTTTAATGAGGTCAGGAGCTGAGCGGCCCTGACGGAACCCAAACTGGGTGCCAGTGAGCAGGTTATTGCTAAGCAAGTGCTGTTTGATAGCACTGTTGATGACCCCTGCCATTACTTTACTGATAATGGAGAGTAGACTGATGGGGCGGTAATTGGCCGGGTTGGATTTGTCCTGCTTTGTGTATAGGACATACCTGGGTAATTTTCCACATAGCCGGATAGATGCCAGTATTGTAGCTGCACTGGAACAGTTTGGTGCGCAAGTTCTGGAGCACAAGTCTTCAGTACTATTGCTGGAATATTGTCAGGGCTCGTAGCCTTTGCAGTATTCAGTGGCTTCAGCCATTTCTAGATATCACGTAGAGTGAATTGAATTGGCTGAAGACTGGCCTCTGTGATCCAGACGAGGCCGAGATGGATCATCCACTCGACACTTCTGGCTAAAGATTGTAGCAAATGCTTCAGCCTTTTCATTTGCCCTGGTGTGCTGGGCTCCTCCATCATTGTGGATGGGGATGTTTGTGGACCCTCCTCCTCCAATGAGTTGATTGATTGTCCACCACCATTCCCGACTGGATGTGGCAGGACTGCAGAGCTTAGATCTGATCCGTTGTTTATGGGATTGCTTAGCCCTGTCCATTACTTGCTGCTCATGCTGTTTGGCAGTCAAGTAGTCCTTTGTTATAGCTTCATGAAGTTGACACCTTATTTTAAGGTATGTCTGGTGCTGCTCCTGGCATGCCCTCCTGCACTCTTCATTGAACCAGGGTTGATCCCCTGCCTTGATGGTAATGTTAGAGTGGGGGGGTATGCTGGTTCATGAGGTTACAGATTGTGTTCGAGTACAATTCTGCTGCTGCTGCTGATGGCTCACAGCGCCTCATGAATGCTCAGTCTTGAACTACTAGATCTGTTTGAAATCTATCCCATTTAGCACGGTGGTAGTGCCACACAACACAACGGAGGGTATCCTCAGTATGGGGGACTTGTCTCCACAAAGACTGTGCGGTGGCCACTCCTATTGATATTGTCATGGACAGATGCATCTGTGGCAGGCAGGTTGGTGAGGTATGTTTTTTCCTCTTGTTGGTTCCCTCATCACCTGTTGCAGACCCAGTCTAGCAGCTATGTCCTTAGGACACGGCCAGCTCGGTCAGTAGTGGTGCTATCAAGCAGCTCTTGGTGATGGACATTGAAGCTCCCCACCCAGAGCACCTTCTGCGCCTTTGCCACCCTCAGCACTCCCTCCAGGTGGTGCTCAACATGGAGCAGCATTGATTCATCAGCTGAGGGAGGGCAGTATGTGGTAATCAGCAGGAGTTTCCTTGCCCATGTTTGACCTGATGCCATGAGACTTCATGGGGTCTGGAGTTGATGTTGAGGACTCTCCGTGCAACTCTCTCATGATTTATACCACTATGCTGCCACCTCTGCAGGGTCTGTCCTGCCCGTGGGAGAGGACACACCCAGTGATGGTGGTGTCTGGTACATAATCATCCTCGCGGAATCAAATCCAGTAGATAATGTCAGGCTGTTGCTTGACTAGTCTGTGAGACAGCTCTCCCAATTTTGGCACTAGCTCCCAGATATTAGTAAGGAGGACTTTGCAGGGTGGACAGGGCTGAGATGGCCGTTGTCATTTCCGGTGCCTAGGTCAATGCTGAGTGGACTGCCCGGTTTTGTTCAATTTTTGTGACTTTGGAGCGGTTTGTTACAACTGAGTGGCTTTCTTGGGCATTTAAGAGCCAACCACATTGCTGTGGGTCTCGAGTCACATGCATTAATCCATGTGATAGATTTTATTCTGTTTAAGAAGGAGTGGAGCAGGTGGAGCAAAATGGAAGTTCAGGGATAGGTGGGAGTTCAGGAGAGATTTGACAAAAATATCATGGACACAAGACAAAGGGAGTGGTAATGATAGTGTTAAAAACTAAGGCAGGTGCTAATAGTGGCATAAAGGTCGGATAGCATTGAAACATAGAAAATAGGAGCAGGAGTAGGTCATTTGGCCCTTCGAGCCTGCTCCACCATTCAATATGACCATGGCCGATCCTGTATCTCGACACCATACTCCCACACTCTGCCCATACTCCTTGATGCCTGTGGAGTCCAGAAATCTCTCTCTTTCCTCCTTAAATATACTCAATGACTTGGCTGCCACAGCCTCTGTGGTAGAGAATTCCACAGGTTCATCACTCTCTGAGTGAAGAAGTTTCTCCTCATCTCAGTCCTAAATGGCCTACTCCCTATTCTGAGACTGTGACCCCTTGTTCTAGACACCCTGGCCAGAGGGGATATCACCCCTGCATCCAGTCTGTTCATCCCTGTCAGAATTTTATGTGTCTCAATGAGATCTCGTCTCATTCTAAACTCCAGTGAATACAGGTCTAGTCGGCTCAATCTCATACGACAATCCTGCCAGGAATCAGTCTAGTGAACCATTGCTGCACTCCCTCTAGGGCAAGTATACCCTTTCTTAGCTAAGGAGACCAAAAACTGCACACACTACTCCAGGTGTGGTCTCACCAAGTGCCCTGTACAGCTGCAGTAAGACATCCTTGCTCCTGTACTCAAGTCTTCTGGCAATGAAGGCCAGCATACCATTTGCCTTTTTAACTGTTTGCTGCACCTGCATGCTTGCTTTCAGTGATTGGTGTACAAGGACACCCAGGTCCCTTTGTGTATCAACATTTTCCAATCTATTGCCATTTAAATAATATACTGCTATTCTGTTTTTCCTACCTGTGTGGATAACTCCACACTTATCCATGTTATACTACATCTGCCATTTATTTGCCCATTTACACAATGTGTCTAAATAATCCCTTGAAGCCTCTTAACACCCTCCTAAATATTACATTTGGTTCCCTCATCCAAATCATTGGTATATATATTGTGAATAGCTGGGGCCCAAGCACCTGATACGTGTAGTACCCCACTAGTCACCATCCGCCACTCCGAAAAAGACCCATTTATTCCCACTCTCTGTTTCCTGTCTGCTAACCAGTTCTCAATCCATGCCATTATATTACCCCCAATCCCACGTGCTTTAATTTTACACACTAACCTCTCAGGTGGGACTTTATCAAAAGCTTTCTGAAAATCCAAATACACCACATCCACTGGTTCTCCCTTATTTATCCTGCTCGTTACATCCTCAAAAAAACTCCAGTAGGTTTGTCAAACATGATTTCCTTTTCATAAATCCATGTTGACTTTGCCTATTCCTGTTGATATTTTCCAAGTGTCCTGTTATCACATCTTTTATAATAGACTCTAGCACTTTCCTTACTACTGATGTTAGGCTAATCGGTCTGTAATTTGCTGTTTTCCCCCTCCCTCCTCTTTTAAATAGTGGGGTTACATTCACCACCCTCCAATCTGCCAGGACTGTTCTAGAATCTAGAAGATGATAACCAACACATCCAGAATTTGTTAATAGCAGAACAAGGGTCAGCGCTTTCTGAAAGCAAAACAAAACAACTTACAAGGGGACCTGTGAGGGGAGGGGAGTTCGGAAAAAATACATATCAAAATGGAGGAGAGAGTTCATGGTTTGAAGTTGTTGAACTCAGTGTTAAGTTCAGAAGGCTGTAAAGTGCCTAATCGGAAGATGAGGTGCTGTTCCTCCAGTTTGTGTTGGACTTTACTGGAACCTTGTAGCAGGCAAACCTCTCCTGTCAGAATTCTGTAGTGACTGTTCCCTCCGTGACACCCTGGTCCACTCCTCTATCGCCCCCAACACCTCATCCCCTTCCCATGGCACCTTCCCATGCAATCGCAAGAGGTGGAACACCTGCCCCTTTACCTCCTCCCTATTCACCATCCAAGGCCCCAACCACTCCTTCCAGTCGAAGCAGTGATTCACTTACACTTGTTCAATTTAGTCTACTGAATTCTCTGGCTCACAATGTGGTTTCCTCTACATTGGGAGACGAAACGCAGACTGAGTGACTGCTTTGCAGAACACCTTTGCTCAGTCCACAAGGATGACCCTGCCCTTCCTGTCGCTTGCCATCTCAATTCACCACCTTGCTCTTATGCCTACATGTCTGTTCTTGGCCTGCAATACTCCAGTGAAGCCCAACAGAAACTGGAGGAACAGCATCTCATCTTCTGATGAAAGTTTTAAATCTGGTGTTGCTTAACCGGGAGCCAGTGTAGATTAGCAAGACCGGTAAGTGAAACTTGGTTTGAGCTAGGATTGGGCAGAATTTCAGATGATGTCAAGTTTGTGGTGGGGTAGAATGTGGAAGGCTGGCTTTGAGTGTTTTGGAATGGTGAAGTTGAGGTAAAAAAGGTAACAGTGAGGGTTTTAGATGAATAGACGCATGGGCAGATAAAGGCAAAATACTACAGATGCTGGAAATATGAAAAAAAAACTCAGCAGATCTGACAGTATCTGTGGAGAGACAAACAGAGTTAACGTTTTGAGTGTATGACTCTTCTTCAGAACTAAAGAGAAGTAAAAATGTGGTGAAATATATACTGTTTAAGTGGGAGGGGGGTGGTGGAACAGGTGATGCTGAATCGAAGGCCAGTGATAGGTGGAGGCAAAATAGAGAGTGCAAAAGATGTCATAAACAAAAGTTCGAAGGGGTGTTAATGGTGGTGGTACTGGCTAAAGGAGGTGCTACATTAAGAGTGGAAAGCAGAATGTGATAATAGTCGGACCAGGGTAAGCACTCTGGAAAGAACAATATGAGCAAGTGACAGATGGCCCAGGTGGGGGAGGGGATGGTGGTGGGAAAAAAGATCGAAAATAGGCTAAAAGGTGGGGGTAAAACAATGAATAAAAACGGAAATAAATTTAAGAAATAATAATAAAAATAAGTGGAAAAAATAAATAATTTTAAAGTAAAAACGAATATTGAAAAAAGGGATCAAAAAGGGGTGAGGATGGGAAGAGAGAGTTCATGGTCTGAAGCTGTTGAACTCGATGTTAATTCAGAAGGCTGTAAAGTGCCTAATCGGAAGATGAGGTGCTGTTCCCCCAGTTTGCGTTGAGCTTCACTGGAACAATGCAGCAGGCCAAGGACGGACATGTGGGCATGAGAGCAGAGTGGAGTGTTAAAATGGAAAATGACAGGAAGGTCTGGGTCATGCTTACGGACAGACCGAAGGTGTTCCGCAAAGGATCACCCAGTCTGCGCTTGGTCTCTCCAATGTAAAGAAGACCACACTGGGAGCAGCGAATGCAGCAGACCAAATTGAGGGAAGTGCAAGTGAAGCGCTGCTTCATCTGAAAGGAGTGTTTGGGCCCTTGGACGGTGAGGAGGGGGAAGCAAAGGAGCAGGTGTTGCAACTTCTGCGATTGCATGGGAAGCTGCTCTGGGAGGGGGTTGAGTTGTTGGGCGTGATGGAGGAGTGGACCAGGATGTCCCAGAGGGAACGGTCCCTACGGAACGTTTATAGGGAGGATGAAGGGAAGATGTGTTTCATGCTGGAGTAGGCGGAAATGGCGGAGGATGATCCTTTGAATGCAGAGGCTGGTGGGGTGAAAAGTAAGGACAAGGGGGACCCGGGAGGGAGAGGAAGTTGTGAGGGCAGGGGTGCGGGCAATGGGCCCTGTCAACCACTGTGGGTGGGGAAACCTCAGTGAAGGAAGAGGCATGGGCAGAGTCTGGCTATGTTGTAGAGACAGATGTAGACAGCCTTAGTGATGGGGCAGATATGTAGTTGGAAAAACACATTCGAATTTCATTATGTTTGCTAAATGCTATCTGGTGTAAGGAATTGCAAACATGGAGTAAGGCTTGATAAATTGGCGATGTTTGCATTGAAACAATGATCATTTTAAACTTCTATCAAACAGTAAAGAAATGGAACCTAGATACAGACTGATTGCAATGATGAAGGGGTCTAGAATGATGTGATTAAGGTGCAAGATTAAATGTAAGGGACATGGGACAGAGCAAGAGAGAACTTTTCACACAAGGTTGAGTGTCCATGGAATGCATTACCAGATCAGATTGAAGCAAGGGTCATAGTAATGTTGAAGAATAGGTTAGATGTGTAGTTGAGCTAAAGGGATATGGATACAGGGGATTCAGACTGTGTTGGATTTATGTCAACACAGACTAGTTAAGCCAAACACTTTTTCCATGTTATAATTCTGTGTCTCAATGTAAATGTAGTGTAAAGGCTGTGGTAGTTAAATACATTTTTGATGCAGTGGGCTTTTAAAATATGTAATACATTGCTGCAAATAGCTATTGAATCACATTTAAAAGGGAAGTGGATAAATTCATGAAGAGAAATTTGGAGGAAGAGCAAGAGAATAGGATGAGTGTGATAGCTCCACTGTGGAGCTGGCACTGACACAATGTTGAAAATCTTTTTTTGCTCAAACTGCAACTGTTTGAAAGAGAAGGAAAAGGATGATAACTGAGAACCAAATAAAATGTGAAAGAAAGAAAACTGTGTTTATTGAGGGGAAAATTGGCTTTAATCTTTTCCTCCTTCAAACTGTAAACAGAGTGAAAAATAGAAATGGGAAGGGGACAGGTTGTTGTAATCCTGAAAGCCAGTTAGTGAAGAATAGAACTGGGGTCATTTTTTTGACACACTTTTGTATTTATTTGTAGTTATACATTAGAAGCAAACATCTCCTAACCCAACAACCACAGTTTCTGTCTGTATCTACTTACAGGGATTCAAGTGAACCACTAGTTAATGCCCACCACACGCACAGAATTAAACATAATTAATATAGAATTAACACCGATCCCCAACTAGAGAGGGAGCTAGAAACAGAAAACCTGAACCACAGGAGAGAAACCTTCAGCCACAGAGGATATAAAACATGCAAATAGTTTAAGGAAGAGATGTTAGCTCCATGATGAGATGTGCTAAAACTTGTGTATCAGGATGGAATGGAGGTAAAAATAAGGTGCTGTCAGCTACCTTGAGGGTGTTGTAATATCCCACTCTCGTCAGCCCTATGATCCCGCTGCCAAATCCTCCATGTCGTGATTTTTGCCTTTTAATTACCCATGCTTTGCCACACTGTTGGCTGACATGCTTTCAGGGACCTAGGCCCCACACTTTGGAATTCCCACCCCCCTTGCCTTTTCAACTGCAAGACCCTCCTGAACATCTGTGCCTTTGACCAGGAATTTTTGTCTGTCCCAATACCACCTCCTTTAGCTCAGCATCCTTTTGTTCTATGTTAAAAGCATGACATAAATGGCAGTTGTTGCAACTTGATGTGGATTAGCACAGTGGTTCTCCAGATCCCAAGTTACTAATCCCAGCTGTCTTGTTGTTGGGAGGTGTGTGGTGATCAAGAACTCAGCCACAAGTGGGGAGGGGATATGTCAGAGAGAGGGCCTCCATCCCCCATATTGGAATCTGCTCTTAATTTAGTAATTTAATTCCAATTCTATGATTTATCTTTTTAAACCTCAATTCCTATTTAGCTATGTTACTGAGGTTGTGTGGCATGAGGCAAGAGATGGGAAATTGCCATTTTGGAATTATGATAATGGCAGGTGGTATTTGCTGAGCTGACCAAACCCCAAAGGGAAACTTGGCCATGCTATCGCAATGGTTCTGCAATTTTTATTAATTTATGAGAAGGTTTGTGCACTGATTTCAGAAGTAATGAGTCTCCTAACACCTTTAGAGATTTTAAAATTTAAATTAAAACAGTTGTTAACGAAAGAAAAGAATATAAAACACAAGATTACATTTACACAGTTACTTAATTCAGGGGATTGTTATAATATTCCTAATTAACTAGACTCCCAACTACACATCCCTTTTAAGGCAACAGTCCAAAATATATTTTAAATTTATAGAGACAATCCAGCAAGGTTACCACAAACACCCACTCGACAGTGGAATTGCAAGGGGTTTTAACTCAACTTTGGCTACAGGAACAGCAGACTTCTACAAAATGGCTAGAGGTTTTTCCCCAAGTCTGTTTCACATAGTGTACCTTTCAGATCTCACATGGCCCTACACCTCATACAGCTGCCTTCTTCCTCTTTAATCTGTAAATCCCATTGTTCCCCCATGTCTTTGGAATTTACTTTTCTCATAATATAAAATCTTTTATGTTGTCATTATGGTCAGCACATTTGGGGGAAAAAAATGTAATAAACTTGCCCTATTTATCTTGTCAGTTGTAAAACCCTTATCGTGTCTCTTTGATAAGGGGAAAGGTTGTTGGATTTTCTAAAAAATGCAAATTTCATTCGCACCCTATCAGCTGACTTTAACTAAGCTTGCTCGTTAGCATTTCAAACGCCTTTTTGTACCTAACTCTTTTGAAAATTTCCACCTTGCAGTCTATCTGCCTCTAATTTAATTAAATCAGCCACACATGGAACCCCACACACACCCACATAAGCCTACTTTACAATATCCCACCATAATATGAGAAAAATATGATAGTTTAGTGGCATTTCTTAATAAAAGAAAACTTAAACACACAAGATTACAGTTACACAGTTAAAGTTAGTCTTATAACATTTCCCAAAAGATTTCTGCTTAGCTAGACTCACAAACACCCTTTTTTCAGGCAACAGTACCTGTAGATTCTTGATCTATGAACATCCAATAATATTACCACAAGACACCCGCTGTTGCTATAAGGGTGGTATTTCACAAGTTCCTCTCTCCATCTCACTTGACAATGGAAATCCAAGGCTTATAACAAAATCTTGCTTTCTGGAACAAACAAACACTTTTACGGGGTGGCTGGAGGCTGCTTTTTCACAAGTCTATCTTCGCACAGCCTACCCTTCAAGATCTCGCATGGCCACCGATGTCATACAGCTTTCAATCTTTCCTTAAATATATTTCTTCCCTTTTATCTTTTAAACCCATTGTTCTTAACCTTCTTTTGAAAGTTACCTTTCCTAGAATCTAAAAATCTTTCCTGATCTCATTATGGCCAGCACTTATGGGGAAAAATAAACTTAATAACATTGCTTTATTTATTCATGATTTTTGCCAGTTGTAAAATCTTCCTGTTATGTCTCTCTGAAATTAGACAGCTAAAAGCCTTGTATATCTCCTAATGCAAATTCCTATTCAGGCTGCAGCTACTGGGATCCCACCTTAGCTCGTCCATCCCCATTTCAAAATGCCTGCTTTTACACCCAGCCCCTTTGATAATAAACCTTGCGGTCTGACTGTCTTCAGTTTAATTAAATTAGACACACACACAATATGCACACAGCCCCCACAATGCTGTTTCACAGTATCCCACAGTAATATTGAAAAAATGATATTTTCTTTACAGAATTCATGGCAGCAGACTTGTGGTCTGGTAATTATGACATTTCCATATAACAATTAGACTTCTGGAAAGAACGTGGTCCATAATATGAAATGTAAAAGGTACAGGATTTTCCTGACAAAATCAGGAGCTTGTTAGCTGAAAGAGTAATGTTCCCTCTTACCTGATAATACCCTTGGTGCTTCATAGAATCGTAGAAGTTTGCAGCATGGCAGGAGGCCGTTTGACCACTCATGTCCATGTTGGTGGACAAATAGCCATCCAGTCTATTCACACTTTCCAGCTCTTGGCATGTAGCCTCGTAGGTTACAGCACTTCAAGCGCAAACCCAAGTATCTTTTTAAATATTATGAAGTTTCTTCTTCTACCACCTTTTCAGGTATTGAGTTCCAGAACCTTACCACCTTCTGGATGGAAATTTTCCTTTTGAATCCTGGCTCTTAACTTTAGTCTATAATTGACTGGTCATGGGCCACCCAACCAAGGGGAATGGGACCTCTTTATGTACTTTATCTAGACCCCTCAGAGTTTTATACACTTCCATTAGATTTTCCCTCAGCCTCCTCTGTTACAAAGAAAACAACTGTAGCCTATCCAGTCTTTCCTCATAACTAAAATTCTCCAGTTCAAGCAACACCCTCATAAGCCTCCTCTGTACCATCCCTGGTGCAGTGACATCTTTCCTATAGTGCGGTAACCAGAACTGCACACAGTGCTCAAGCTGTGGCCTAGCTAGTGTTTTATACATTCCAGAATAGCCTCCCAGCTCTTGTATTCTGTGCCTTGACTAATAAAGGCAAGTATCCTGTATTTCACCTTGACTATCTTATCTACCTGTCCGTCCACCTTCAGACATCTGTGGACATACACTTCTCAGTATCCTACCATTTGTTGTGTATCCCCTTACCCTGCTCGACTTCCCCAAATGCGTTACCTCACACTTTGAAGCAGGATTTTTTACTTGTACGGTGAATACCAAGCAATGGAGGCACTTGGGTTCTCATCAGTGAGAGCGATTTTTATAGTGTTACTTTTATATGTTGTATACTGAGTTCTTATTTACTCGTGATGTCAAGTATGTAGAGGCTTGCATGATCCATGGGTTGGACAGGAAGCATTGACTAACATTCTGTTATTCTGCGTCAACATGCTGATCTGGAAATTTCAGCTGCTTTTAGGACTGATCGTAAAGACTTCCTTCCACTGCCAGCACCAAATATTTATATTGTGATGAAATCTGATTCTTGAAGTTTTGATTAAGTAGGGAGGGAATGTGAATAATTTAATGTTCTTTGTATCGTGTGAGACGAAGTTCTGATGAATGTTAGAAGAAATTCTTGAATCTGACTTGAGGGGTGAGGATGTCATATTATTGCCCATTCTCTTAGGTTCAGCTGTATCTACTTTAAAAAAAAATTATCAAGTACCTTTGTTTCAAAACATTTCAGTTTTTTTGTTGGGTTGTTCCTTCACGATCAGTGGAACGTATTTGTATTCCTGGTATTTCCAGATCAGACAGTGCCATTTCTATTACTGTGTCCTAATAACGTGTTGAATATAAATCTACTTGCATCATTATGAACATGGGAACAGGAAGAGGCTATTGATGCCTTCCAATGAATTGAATGGCAGAATACAATCATGGCTGAACTATAGTTGGACTCCCACTTTCTCACCTTTGATTTACATCCCATGGTACCGTCACCTCACAAAAAATCTGTCAATTTTATCCTTGAAAATTTCTTTTGGTCCAGAATCCACAGCTTTTTAGGGTAGTCTTCCCATTGTGTGGAAATGAGCTTTCTATTTCCCTCCTGAGTGACCTAGAGCTAATTTTATAATTATACTACCATATTCTTGATTTCCCCCACCAGAGAAAATGGTACGTTTGTATCACCCCTATAGAATTTCTATCATTTTAAACCTTATAATTAGATTAAGCCTCAACTGTATGAACTCATCAGATTGTAGACCAATTTATGCAGCCTGTCATCATTGTTTAACACTTTTAAGTACCCAGATTCATTCTGGTGAATCTGTGCTTCACCATGTCCAAAGCTAAGTATAAATAGCCATTTGGTAGTATAGAACTTGAGTATTACTGAAAAAAAGAGAGATACTCTCAAAGTTTTTCTTCTTTCACTCTTTAGGACAGTTAGCAGGAATACCAATGGTAATGGGAATAACAATTTCTGCTGCATGAGAAGAGATTGCTGATTGGCTGGTGAGTGGACTCTGAACACTGGCACAACCTTGGGTCTAATGCACTCTGAGAAATTTGATAGATAGCTTAGATGTTTTTAACTTCCCTGCGAGTCCAACTATGTTGTCCTGAATTTGGCCTTTGTTATACCTCTGTCTCGGTTATACAAACAGTATGCAAATAATGCATGAGAGTGCATTTGACCCAAGGTTGTGCCAGTGTTCAGAGTCCACTTGCCAAACAATCAGCGTTCTCTTCTCATGTCGTATATATTGTTGTTCCCTTTTACTATTGGTATCCTTGCAAACTGTCGTGAAAAGTGCAAACTGAAAAGTTTCAACAGCATGTCTCTTTTTTAGCTTTTTTTTTTCCCTGAAATACGGTGAAGAAAACTGAATGCAGTACTTCAGGTAAGGTTTGATCAAGTCTCTGTACAACTGAAACATCACTTCATCCCTTTTGTATTCCATCTCTCAAGTTGAAGGCCATTCTATTACCATTTTTGTACCTTGCCTTTTGCTCTTCCACAATTCCTAATCTTTTACTATAGAGAAAATATTCTGATTTGTCTTTCTTGGGTTTTGCTTTGGAATGTTGAACACTAGGAACTGCGTTGCGAGTCCAACCCCATTTCTCTTGGTACTCTTGAGTTGAAGATGAAGGCATTTTCAGCTCTCTGTTTGAGCTGGATTCAATAGTATGTCCCAGAAGTGAACAGGTCATATTGTAACTGACTTAGCTGGTAATCATGTAGCAGATGCAACAAGTTGCTGAATGGATGTTACTAAAGAAAGGCATTTTCCTAGTGGTAGCCTCTGGTGGTCCTTCTGGCACATTCCTACCCCATTCTCTCCACTCTTCTGCCATATCTCTTCTTTTTGGTTATTATTTCATGTAAACTTTGTTTACTTGTACCTGTTTTCTTCATTTTAGTAATGCTGCAAATGTTTCACAATAGCCTCACATTGTTTCAATAAGGACCTGTTGGCCCTGTCTCTAGTGATTATCTGAAGCACTCATGTTATTGTTATTGAAGTAGTAATTAATCTATATAATTAAAAGAGGAAATCCTTTAACCTCTACGTTGGTCCTCCTGATTGGCTGTGAGTAACTCATTTTTGTTTGCTTTAAGATTGCTTTATGAACATATGAACAAGGAGCAGGAGTAGGCCATTTGGCCCCTCGAGCCTCCTCCACCATTTAATAAGATCATGGCTGATAGTAACCTCAAATCTGCATCCCGCCTATCCCAATAAACTATCACCCCCTTGTTTAACCAAGAACCTATCCACCTCTGCCTTAAAAATATTTCTCACTTTACTTCTCACTGCCTATCTGTTTTAGCAAGTCACCAGTCTGAGAAATTCAGGTGTACTCATTGCCCCTCTGCTGCTGGCAAATCACCACAAAGTGAAAGTTGATCAAGTCTGCGATTTGAACTTGTTTGGTGCACCTGATGTGATTTCTGCAAAGGGGAAGTTTCCAATCTCAGCTCAATCAATGGGGAAAACAGAGTGGAGGCTACATTCTTGCAGGGTGTATCAGCTGACGTGCATTTCAACCTGATCATTTGAGCAAGCAAACCATGTCTATGGCAGTAACCAATGGAAAGATTCGTAGAAATGCAAAGGACTTGTGGGATGATTCAATCATTTAATTATTTTCAATATGATTTATCTTTTAAAACAAGAAATCGAGGGCTTTCCTTAAATAAGCAAAGGTTCCATAAAACACATTATCCATTTCTTTGTCATCCTCCTTTCCATTCCTGATTATAGGATGCAAGGATGAAAATTACTCTTGATTTCTGATCCAGCAGGTGTTGCCTCAGTTATTGCTGGAGCCTGTGTAAATTATAGTGGGAGGAATTTAACTTTTGTTCTATAGCACCAGCAATAAAATACTAATTGTCAAGTCACAAGTTTAAAGATTGTTTGGCTCTAATTTATTCCCATCATTCACAATCCTCACTGTATGAAGAGGAACTGCTGATGTACAGCAATTTATGTAGTTCCTGGGAGATTGTAAGCCTAAGTGTCAACTTTGACTTAATGGTAGCTTTCTGCCTTTTGTGATTGTGTCTCCAAGAACATGGTTGCTTCCCACTAATTGAGTGGTCTGTTAACACACTTTTTTGAATCTCCTTTATTTTATTAAAATCTGTCACAGAGTTTATTCTCTTTCCTTTCTCCTGTGAAGGTGTTCACTCACACTCAGCTTTGGTTCCACAAGCATTGGGCCCTTCAAGTATTTTAAATGGATTGGTGTTTAGGCGTGTAATCTCAACCCTTGTGAATTGAGGTATTAACTTGATGGGTTTGGTTAGAGCCATTTCCCCTCGCAAGCTGGTCGATTCCAGAGGTCATAGATTTAAAAGAAAAAGACTCGCATTTATATAACACCTTTTCACAACCGCCAGATGTCTCAAAGTGCTTTACAGCAGTGAATTGCTTTTGAAGCTTAGTCATTGTTATAATGTAGGAAGCCCAGCAGCTAGTTTGCACAAAGCTATCTCCCGAAAACAAGTGATGATGACCTGATGATCTGTTTCTATGATGTTGATTGAGAAATGAATATTAGCCAGGACACAGCAGTTCAAGAAGGCAGCTCACCACTATCTTCTCAAGGGCAATTAGGGATGGGCAATAAATGCTGTTCTAGCCAGCGATGCCCACTTCCCATGAATGAATTTATTAAAAAAAAACCGTTACAGTCCATGTGGTGTAGGTGCACCCACAGTGCTGTTAAGGAGGGAGTTCCAGGACTTTGACCCAGCAACAGTGAAGGAATGGCGATATATTTTCAAGTCAGGATGATGAGTGGCTTGGAGGGGAACTTCCAGGTGGTGGTGTTCCCATGTGTCTGCTGCCCTTGTCTTTCTGGATGGTAGCGTCCATGGGTTTGGAAGATGCTGTCTGAGGTGCCTTGGCAAGTTCCTGCAGTGCATCTTGTAGATGGAGCACACTGCTGCCACCACGTGTTGGGGGTGGAGGGAGTGATTTTGCAGCTGGGATGCCAGTCAAGCGGACTGCTTTGTCCTGGATGATATCGAGCTTCTTGAGTGTTGTTGGAGCTGCACTCATCCAAGCAAGTGGAGAGTATTCCATCCCACTCCTGACTTGTGCCTTGCAAATGGTGGACAAGCTTTGGGGAGAAGTGAGTTATTTGCTGCAGGATTCCTAGCCTCTGACCTGCTCTTGTAACCACAGTATTTAGATGGCTAGTTCAGTTCAATTTCTGGTCAATGGTAACCTCCCAGGAAGTTAATAGTGGGGGATTCAGTGATGGTAATGCCATTGAATGTCAAGGGGAGTTGGTTAGATTCTCTTTTGTTGGAAGTGATCATTGCCTGGCACTTGTGTGACGTGAATATTACTTGCCACTTGTCAGCCCAAGCCTAGATATTGTCCAGGTCTTGCTGCATTTGGAAGTGGACTGTTTTAGTACCCGAGGAGTCGCGAATGGTGCTGAACATCGTGCAATCATCAGCGAACATCCCCACTTCTGACCTTATGATTGATGAAGCAGCTAAAAATGGTTGGGCTGAGGACACTACCCGGAGGAACTCCTGCAGTGATGTCTTGAAACTGAGATGATTGACCTCATCAATTTTGTGTTAGGTATGACTCCAGGAGAGTTTTCCTCCTGATTCCCATTGACTCCAGTTTTGTTAGGGCTCCTTGATGCCACACTCGGTCAAATGCTGCCTTGATGTCACTTTCAACTCACCTCTGGAGTTCAGCTCTGTTGTCCATGTTTGAACCAAGGCTGTAATGAGGTCAGAAGCTGAGTGGCCCTGGCGGAACCAAACTGGGTGTCAGTGAGCAGGTTATTGCTAAGTTAGTGCCACTTGATAGCACTGATGATCCCTTCCATCACTTAACTGATGATCGAAAGTAGACTGATGGGGCGGTAATTGGCTGGGTTGGATTTGCCCTGCTTTTTGTGTACAGGACATGCCTGGGCAATTTTCCATAAAGCTGGGTAGATGCCAGTGTTGTAGCTGAACTGGAACAGCTTGGTTAGGGGGCACAGCAAGTTCTGGAGCACAAGCCTTCAGTACTATTGCCAGAATATTGTCAGGGCCCATAGCCTTTGCAGTATCCAGTGTTTTCAGTTTCTTGATATCTCGTGAAATGAATTAATTTGGCTGAAGACTGGCATCTGTGATGCTGGGGACCTCTGGTGGAGGCCGAGATGGATCATGCACTTGGCACTTCTGGCTGAAGACTGTTTCGAATGCTTCAGCCTTATCTTTTGCACTGATGAGCTGGGCTCTTCCATCATTGAGGATGGGGATATTTGTGGAGCCTCCTCCTCCAGTGAGTTGCTTAATTGTCCTCCACCATTTACGCGTGGATGTGGCAGGGCTGCAGAGCTTAGGTCTGATTCATTGGTTTTGAAATCACTTAGCTCTGTCTATCACTTGCTGCTTATGCTGTTTGGCAGACTAGTAGTCCTGTGTTGTAGCTTCACCAGGTTGACACCTCATGTTTAGGTATGCCCAGTGCTGCTCCTGGCATTCCCTCCTGCACTCTTCATGGACTTTCATTCAAGATGGCAGCTCACCACCACCACCACCTCAAGGCCAGTTAGGGATGGGCAATAAATGTTGGCCTAACCAACAATGACCATATCCCATGAATGAAAAAAAAAATGGCCCCCTTCTGTGCTTAAAAATTCTATTAAATTTAACTTGAAGTGACAGAATGTACAGCACAGCTGTAGAAATGCAAGTCATTGTTTTTCTGGAGGATGTTTCTAGATCCATGTATTTTTTTCAGATGGGGTATTTTTTTTTCTTGGATAAAATTCCCCCCCACCCCTTTTATAAGTGTATTTTATTGGCCTGACCCTTTGTGGCCTGGAGGTCATGTGTATAGCCTGCACCCGGGCTACCATCAGAACCCTGATCCGGTTCTGTTTGTCAAATTTGAGATTGGGAAGGAGTAGTGTAAGTCTTAAAAAGATAGTGCCTGTGTCCAGGACAGAATACTGAAAGTGGAACCCTCAAACTGGATTTTTGTTGTTTGTCTTTAGGCCCTTCAAAGTGAAGAGGCAGGTGTGTTTAACTGTCAGGTTATTGGCCCTGGGTTGGAGGATATTGTATCATTTGCTGTGGAGGGATTTGTGATCCCTTTCAACAGGTTTCAGATTGAACTTCTTTCTTGGTTCTGTGGATCTGGGTTGCCCCCCAATACATTCTTGCACCATATAAAGGAGACTATTTCTGAATCTTGAGGTTTGTAAATCAGCAATTATAATCCAAGGCTTATTTTTGTGAGGAAATTGGCCACAAAATGGATGATTAAATGAGATAAAGAACAAACACTGCTTTAGATCATATTTTTCAAACTGGAGCATGTGGTTAAAATAAATCAGATCCAAGCATAAAATTTATTGGCAAAACAGCTGTTCTTCAGAATTTAGCTTCTTAGATTTTTCCATTGTTTTGTCTGGTATCTATTCAAATGAACTATAATTAGCAGACGATCAGATTTCATTCAGTGTTCAAACAAGGCAGTGGGGAGTGGCACTGACAATCCATGTAATTATAATGCAAGTGTAAATTGAAGTAGTGACTGACTCCTATCTGCCTGGAGTAATCAGATATATGCTTAAAGTGTGCTGATGATTGCCACTCGATGCTAGAAATACAATGTGCAATTTTCTTTCTCTTATCTCCTTAATCTTTGATCAGGTCTTTATTGGTACTCTAGTGATTCGTGCTTCTAACTGTAGGTATTTAAAAATATTATTAAGGACAAGGACTGCAGTCATATCACTATCACATTTCAAACATTGCATTTCCTGTATCGCACAACAACTACTTATTTTTATAATGCCTTTAAAGTAATAAAGCTTTCTAAGGTGCTTCACAGGAGCATCTTAAAACAAAATGACACTGTGCCATATAAGGAGATGTTAGATCAAATGACCAAAAACTTGGTCAAAGAGGTAGGTTTTGAGGAGCACCTTAAAGGACAAAAGTAAGGGAGAGAAGTACAGGGAGAGCAGTCCAGAGCTTGGGGCTGAGACAACCGAAAGCACAGTTCTCGAGTGCAAAATTAGATGAGTACAGAGATCTTGGAGACTTGAAAGGCTGGCAGAGATTACAGAGATAGGGAGGGGGTGAGGCCTTGGAGCAATTTGAAAACAAGCCTGGGAATTTTAAAATTAAAACTTTGCTTAACTTTAATGTCATATATGTTTATCTGTTTTGTTCAGTTTTTAAAAAGGTAGTGTTCAATGCTAATTCTCTTAACCATGAGCAAGGGAAGAAATGCTATCAATAAAAAAAAATCGGAACCAAAACTCAAGTTGCGTAAAAGTACTAGTTAAGCTGGGCAGGAGATTGATGGGAGTCAGATTGTCTGGAGGGTTTGAAACATGAAAGGGATCGAGGTGTTAAGTTTGAGGTACAAGTAGCTTGGTTAAATCTAACGTTTGCATTTTTAGATAAGTTGAGAGCTTGTTTGAATATCAAAGGGGAATCAGATGAGGAGAAACATGTTTGCGTTTTGAAGAGTTCCATAGGTAAATAGTAGTGGGGATGTTATGTTTTATTGACGTGAAAGCAAAGTCAAGATTTTATAAAGATTTTGTATTTGGAAGTATTTGAGTTTGAGGTGTGAGAACAATGGAACCGGAGATAAAAGGGGAATAAAGGTATTTTGGAGTTACTGTGGAGAGCCTAGCTGGAGAACTAGCTGAGCTGGGACCTGTTACCTCTGGGCTGGGAGAGGATGCCATTTGAACCAGCCATCCAGTCAAGCCAGAAAAGTCTTGGGCTGCAACAAGCGGTTTTATTCTGAAGTGGATTCCACCGCAGAGTGGAAAAGGGTAAATGTCATGTGGTATGACTTTATTGAAGCTACAGCAGTTTGCCTTGTGTGATATTACTGGATTTTTCTTATAGTTAACATCTATAAGGGAGTGTTGCCTGGAGGTGTTGTGGGTCTGACCAAGTAGTGTCTTTTATTCTTGTTAATAAAACTTCTACTTTTAACTTTTAAAATCCCAGAAGTGTTACTGGACCTCTTACTGCTGAGATCGGTTTGTCGTCTTCTCGTTTTCAGAATACAAAAGAAAGAGTATGGCCCATAAGCCAAGTTTCCCCCTGGGATTTGGTTTGCCCAGCGATTAACACCGGCTGTGGTCAGAACAAGGGCCGTGGCTCTCTTTGGTTGCTTTGGAAAAGGTATGGGCATCATGTGTGTAGCTGAGGAGTTCAATTTCCTGAGCCACCTTGGTGCACCATTTGCCTCCAAATTATGAGTTCCTCTTTGAACTTCTTTGTTTGCTGGGGAGCTTTATTCTCTGAAGTTTGCGTCTTGTTGCCAGATTTGGAATAATGTTGCTTGCCAGTCGATGAGTTTGCATATTTCTTTATCACTATCAAGCCAGTCCTCATGTCTTTTATTGATGTCTCTGAGGATTTCTCGGCATATTTGGGTGTTGATGAATTTCCATGATTGCCAGTCATCTTGGATGCTTGGTAGCATGATCATCCATCCCTGTAGTTTCTGATCGATTTTGTTCTTGAAATTCCTTGAGATTGATTATGTTTGATGGGCCAGAAACCTTCAACTTTCGCTGTACCTGTGTGGCTTTCAGTTTATTTTGGGGGCTTTTGATGATCTGCCCAGCATTCATAGACCAGAACCAAACCATGTATAAACCGTGCACACCTTTTCGCTCCCTGGCTGTGACTGTCACATAATCTGTTAGGTGCCAGTTCTTCAGTCTTGGATGTTGCCAGGATATCTTAAATGATTTTTTGACAGAAAAGGGTGTTAGTGACCATAAGACCATGTTCAGCTCACATGATAAGGAGGCATACACCATTGAACTTTCCAACTCTGTGCTTCCTGTGATGTTTGGTCCAAAGGTGTGGTTTTCCCCCACTATGCCATTGAAATCAGTGAGAAGTGTGATCTCTGACTGTGATGGGACAGTTTCTTTCACTTCATCCCAAGTTAGGTGGATAAGCACTGATAAGGGTGGCAAATTGTTTGCCTTTGAGTTTAAGGTTGAATGTCTTAAGATGCCTCTTCTTTCATATGGCTTTAGGAGCAGAATCTGTCGTTACAGTTTTAATGCCCGATTCCCTAACCACTCCAGTGCCCTGCTGGAGGGCAAGGGTAACTCCAAGACGTCACCCTCAAACTTGAGTCGGGGGAAAGATGTTATTATGCGCTCCGTGATATGGTCAGCCTTTCTGCAGTCACAGCCAGTGGGTCTGTGAGTTGTCACTTGTACATCAGGTGGTCACATCAGCCATGCCAGCCCGTATTTTATTGAGGGTTGTCCACATGCTCCAGGGAAGATTGAAGCCTATTTGTTGAGATGTTGGGTTGGAGACCGTGTTTATTTGGGGTGGGTGGAGGTGGGGGTGTTTCCTGCCAAGCTTTCCTCCAGGTTTCCTCAATGTTATGGAGTTAGGGATGTTCGATTTGTGTTCACAGAGGGTTTTGTAGAGCCATGTGGTGACCTGGGGGCCTCGAAGGTCTCTTTGGCTAGGGAGGTCCAAGTTATTGCCGATATGAGTTATTTCTCTGCTTGTTGCTGCATCCTGTCGAATAGGGAGAGGGGCGATGCTAAAGAGGACCACTGGGATTGATCTGAGTTCCAGAGATTATCCTCATCACAGAGTGAAGTTGTGTGTCAGTGGGTCTGCTGTGACAGCTTGAAGCCCATATGGTTCCACAATATTCTGCTATACCTCCAGTCTTCTTGACAGCTGAAGTACAAAGAATAGTGGTTTTTGCACCCCAACTTGTTACGGCGAGTTTGCAAATCATGTTCGCTTGTTTCTTGGTCTTTTCCGCCGTCTTTTGGAGCTGCTGATGGTAGGGAGCAGTCAGGGGACTGCAAGGTAGGGTGGGAGTCTGGTCATGTCACACTTCTTCTCCACAGAAAGTGACATTTCGGGTGTTATGTGCCTCGCGATTTTCAAGATGCAATGTCGAGGTGATGGACTTGGCTGGGTTTGGGTTGCAGTCTCCCCTCATAGAAATATTCAGCCATTTTTGACAGGTCAGAGTTTAGCATGGCTTCCATATCCCGAAAAGAATTTGCCTGAGGTTGTCAAGGCAATCTCGGTGTAAATACATTTTCGTGATGTGGTGAGCATGTCGCTTATGTAAATGTTAATAAGTGTCAGGGCCAGGGCACTGCCCTGTGGGAGACTGTTGTTGAGTGTTCTTGGAGTGCTGATTGTGTCTCGTAGGTAGACCTTCATCTTTATGTTGCTCCGGAATCTTTACAGTGCAGAAGGAGGCCATTCGGCCTATTGAGTCTGTACTGGCTCTGAAAAGACATTCTATCTAGTCCCACTCCCCTGCCTTATCCTTGCACATTCTTTCTTTTCAGATAGCAATCCAATTCCCTTTTCAATACCTCAATCAAACCTGCCTCCACCACCCTCTTAGGAAGTTCATTGCAGATTCTAACCACCCTCTTCATTTTCTTCATATCACTTTTATTCTTTTTGCCAATGATTTTGAATTTGTGCCCTCTAGTTCTTGATGCTCTCTTGAGTCGGAACAGTTTCTCACTATTTACCCTGTCCATACCCCTCAGGACCTTGAATACCTCTATCGCGTTTCCTCTTGGTTTTCTTTTCTCCGAGTAAAACAGTCCCAACCTCTCCAGTCTATCCACATAGCTACAGTTCTTTATCCTTGGAATCGTTCTTTTGAATCTCCTCTGTACTCTCTCCAATGCCTTCACACCTTTCCTCAAATATGGCACCCAGAACTGAACGCAGTACTCCAGATGAGGTCAAACTAGTGTCTTACACAAGTTCAACATGACCTCCTTACTCTCGTACTCAATGCCCCTATTAATAAAGTCTAAGATAATATATGCTTTATTAACTGCTGTCAACATGCCCTACCATTTTCAATGACTTGTCTACATATACACCGAGGACCCTCTGTTCCTGCATTTCCTTCAGAGTTTCCCCCTCTATTTTTTAAATTGTCTCTCCATATTCTTCCAGCCAAAATCAATCCCCTCACATTTCTCTGCACTGAACTTCATCGGTCACATATCTGCTCCATCCACCAACATGTCCCTGTTCTTTTGAAGTTCAAGACAATCCTCATCATAATTGACAACATTTCCAATCTTTGAATCATCTGCAAATTTTGAAATCATGCCCCTGAGCACCACAGTCTATGTTATTAATATATATCAGGAAGATCAAGAGTCTCAACACCGATCCCTGGGGAACTGCACAACAAACCTTCCTCCAATCTGAGAAGCCATTTAACACTGCTCTCTCTTTCCTGTCACTCAACCAGTTTCTTATCCAAGTACCTACTTTCCCTTTTATTCCATGAGCTAGAATTTTGCTCATTAGTTTGTTGTGTGGCACTGTATCATTGAAAATCCATATAGACCACATCAACAGCATTGCCCTTATCAACCTTTTCTGTTACCTCCTCAAAAAACTCCAAGCTAGTTAAGAATGATTTTCCCTTAATAAATCACAGAATTGTTACAGTATAGAAGGATGCCACTTGGCCCATCATGTGGCACTGTCTATGAGCTTTTTAACTTGCTGCCAATCTCCTGCCTTTTTTTGTTGAGTATCTTGTACTTGTCTAAGTGACTGTTAATTTTGTTCCAATCTAAAGCTTCCACAAGTTTCCCTACCACTGAAATCAGACTGACTGGTCTGTAGTTGCTGGCTTTATCCTCACCTTTTTGAATATTCTCAATTCTCCAGTCATCTGGCACCACCCCTGTGTCTAAGGAAGATTGGAAGATTATCACGTGCCTCTGCAATTCCCACTCTCACTTCCCTCAGTACTCTTAGATGCATCTCATCCAATCCTGGTATCTTATCAATTTTAAGTAAAGATGACCTTTCTAACGCCACCTCCTTCTCAATTGTATATTCTTTTAGTGTACCAGTTGCCTCCCCTCTCATCTTGGCCTGGGTAGTGTTCTTCTTCCTTTGTAAAGAGAGATGCAAAGTACTTGCTTAATACCTCTGCCAGTTCTCCCTTTTTTATCCCTAAATCAGCCCTACTCTTTTTTTTTAAACCACCCTTTTACATACGAACATACAAATTAGGAGCAGGAGGACTGGGTCTGCGGCAGGTGGTGAGGGAACAAACAAGAGGGAAAAACATACTTGACCTCATCCTCACCTGCCACAGATGCATCTGTCCATGACGTGAGGCTCTTTGGACAAGAAAGAGAGATCAGAATATTTTCCAAATGGTGAGATTCTAGGACCTGAGGAAGAGCAGGGACATTAATAGGTGAACGTACGGGAATCACTAGAATGGCCTTTATATCATTAGAATGGCCTTTATATCATTAGAATGGCCTTTATATCACGAGGTGGAATATAAAGTGGAGGAACTGGTGTCAGGTGTTGGAAATCTGAATTAAAAACAGAAAATGTGGAAATACTCGAGTCAGGCAGCAGATGCGGAGAGAGAGTTGGAGTTAACATTTCAGGCCTGTGATCCTTCTTCAGAACCCGATTCTCCACAGATGCTGCCTGAGCTGCTGAGTGTTTACAGCATTTTCCATGAATCCTTTTCACCATGGACCAGGCACAAGTCAGGAGTGTGGTGGAATACACTCCTGGATGAGTGCAGCTCCTACAACATTCAAGAAGCTGGACACTGTCCAGGACAAAGCAGCCCACTTGATTGGCACCACATCCACCACCTTAACCATTCACTCACTCCACCACCGACACACAGTGGCAGTGGTGTGTACCATCTACAAAACAAACTGCAGAAACTCACCAAGACTCCTTCAGTAGCACCTTCCTAACCCACGACCTCTACCATCTAGAAGGACAAGGGCAACAGACACATGGGAACAGCACCACCTGCAAGTTCCCCTCCAAGTCACTCACCATCCTGACTTGGAAATATATCGCTGTTCCTTCACTGTCACTGGGTCAAAATCCTGGAACTTCCTAACAGCACTGTGGGTGGACCTACACCACATGGACTGCAGCGGTTCAAGAAGGCAGCTCACCCACCGGCTCCTCGAGGGCAGTTAGGGATGGATGATAAACATTGGCATAGCCTGAGACACCCACATCCCATGAAAGAATAAAAAAAGAAACATATTCTGAAGTTATATTACAGCTGGAAAGAGCTGCGTTTAGACTCAAACTGAAGTAACTACGTTAAAGTTTGGCCACTGCACCTCGGGGAGGATGAATTGGCCTTGATGGAGATACAATGCAGCTTGAACATAATGACACTGGGGCTTCAGGGGATTAAATTATGAGGACTAGGCTTATGTTCTCTATAGAAAGTAAGTGATGCTCAGCCAGAGGTTCTTAAGGCCTTTAACCAATTTGGTAGTTTTTGCCACTTTTCCTGAGATAAGAATTAAGATCACTATAGCTGTAGAGGAGTGATGTCAAGAAACACTTTTTCAGCCCATGAGACCCCCCCCCCCCCCAAACCCGCTGCTCTTCCCCCACCCGGTCGCTTGTACACCTCCCCCCCCCCAGGTCTCGCAAGTAGAATTTAGGGAGCTAGGAAGCAGATTAAAAAACAGGACCTCAAAGGTAGTAATCTCTGGATTATTTCTGGTGCCACGTGCTAGTGAGTATGAGGTTAGTCCGGATGAATGCGTGGCTGGAGAGATGGTGCAGGAGGGAGGGTTTTAGATTTCTGGGACATTGGGACCGTTTCTGAGGACAGTGGAACATGTACAAGGCAGACAGGTTGCACTTCAATCGGAATGGGACCAATATCGTTGCCGGGTGGTTTGCTAGTACTGTTGGGGAGGGTTTAAACTAACTTGGCAGGGGGATGGGATCCTGAGAGGAGGCTCAGCAGGGGGAGATGCACAGCCAAAATTAGAAGAGAGAGCAATTGAGTCTGGAAGGCATAGAAACTGTAGGCCAGTTAAGGCACAAGGGAGTTTGGCAAGGTTGGATGGTATTTATTTTAATACAAGAAGTCTGATGAATAAGGCAGATGAATTGAGGGCACAAACTAACACATGGGAGTATGATGTCATTGCTGTCGCTGAGACATGGTTGAGAAGTGGGCAGGATTGGCAGCTCAATATTCCAGGATATAGGGCCTTCAGGCGAGACAGGGAAGGAGGTAAAAGAGGAGAGGGTATCGCAATATTGATCAAGGCATCAATTACAGCAGTAATGAGGGAATGACATCTTAAAAGGCTCCTCAAATGAAGGCATATGAGTAGAACTTAAAAACAAGAAATGAGCAATCACATTGCTGGGAGTGTACTGTAGACCCCCAAACAGTCAGACAGAAATAGAGCAGATATGTAGGCAAATTTCAGAGAAGTGTAAAAATAATAGAGTAGTAATAGTGGGGGATTTCAACTTCCCCAACATTAACTGGGTTAGTCATAGTGTGATAGGTTTAGAGGGAGCAGAATTCGTAAAATGCATCCAGGAGAGCTTTTTAAGCCAGTACGTAGAAGGCCTTACAAGAAAGGGGGCGGTCCTGGACTTAATTTTAGGGAATGAAGCTCGGCCAGTGATAGAGGTATCAGCGGGGGAGCCTTTTGCAGATAGTGATCATAACTCCGTTAGATTCAAGGTTGTTATGGAAAAGGACAAGGATGGGCCAGAAATCAGAGTTCTAAATTGGGGAAAGGCTGATTTTAATAAGATCAGATATGATTTGGCCAGAGTGGACTGGGAGCTGCTACTTTTAGGTAAATCTGCGTCAGAGCATTGGGACTCATTCAGGAAGGAAATAGGGAGAGTACAGGGCCAACATATTCCAGTAAAGACACAGGGTGGGACTAACAAATCCAGGGAATCCTGGATGTTGAGGGATATACAGGATTGGATAAAGAGAAAAAGGGAAGCTTATGGCAGATACCGAGGGCTCAAAACAGAGGAAGCCCTAGAGGAGTATAGAATATGTAGGGGGGAACTTAAAAAGGAAATTAGGAGAGCAAAAAGGGGGCATGAAGAAACATTGGCAGGTAAAATAAAAGAAAATCCAAAGTTATTTCACAAGTACGTTACGAGTAAGAGGATAATTAGGGAAAGAGGAGGACCCATTAAGGACCACAATGGTAATTAGTGTGTGAAGCCGGAAGACGTAGGTAGGTTTCTAAATGAATCCTTTGTGTTGGTGAGAGGTTCACAAGTGAGAAGGACGACATGGGTATGGAGATCAGGCAGAAGGGCTGTGATATAATTAAAGAAATTAGCACGGAAAAGGAGGAGTTTCTAAGTGGTCTGGCAGGCTTAAAAGTAGATATATCTCCAGGCCCGGATGAAATGTATCTTAGGCTGTTGAGTGAGGCAAGGGAGGAGATAGCAGGGGCACAGGCAATAATTTTCACTACCTCTCTGGCCACAGGAGAGGTGCCAGAGGACTGGAGGACAACTAATGTGGTACCGCTATTCAAAAAAAAAGAGATTGGATAGACTGGGGTTATTTTCCTTGGATCAGAGGAGATTGAGGGGGGACAAAAAAGGGAGGAAGGGATAAACCAGGGAACTACAGACCGGTCAGTCTAACCTCAGTGGTAGGGAAACTATTGGAAGCAATTGAGGGACCGAATTAATCTACACTTGGAGAGGCAGGGATTAATCAAGAACAGTCAGCATGGTTTTGTTGAGGGGGGTGGGTCATGTCTGACCACTTCTTCGAATGAATTTTTCGAAGCGGTGTGTAAATGAGGGCAATGCATTTGACGTATTCTGCTTGGACTTCAGCAAGACTTTTGATAAGGTCCCACATGGGAGACTGATAATGAAGGTAAGAGCCCATGGGATCTAAGGCAATTTGGCAAATTGGATCCAGAATTGACTGAGTGGCAGGAAGCAGAGGATGATGGTCGAGGGGTATTTTTGTGACTGGATGCCTGTGTCCAGTGGGGATCCACAAGGATCGGTATTGGGCCCTTTGCTGTTTGTGGTATATATAAACAATTTAGACTTGAATGTAGGAGGGTTGATCAGTAAGTTCGCGGATGACACGAAAATTGGTGGGGTGGTAAATAGTGAGGAGGATCGCCTTAGATTACAGGAGGGCATAGGCGGGCTGATCAGTGGCAAATGGAATTTAATCCAGTTAAGTGTGAGGTGGTGCACTTGGACAGGACAAACAAGGCACGGCAACACACGATGAACGATAGGACCCTGTGAAGTACTGAGGATCAGCAGGGCCTTGGTGTGCATGTCCAACGGTTCCTTAAGGTAATGGGGCAGGTAGATAAGGTGGTTAAGAAGGCATATGGGATACTTGCCTTTATTAGCCATGGCATATAATATAAGAACAGGGAGGTTATGTTGGAACTGTATGAAACGCTGGTTAGGCCACAGCTAGAGTATTGTGTGCAGTTCTGGAATCGGGATTATAGGAAGGATGTGATTGCACTAGAGAGAGTGCAGAGGAGATTTACCTGGATGTTGTCTGGGTTGGAGAGTTTTAGCTATGAGGAGAGATTGGATAGACTAGGGTTATTTTCCTTAGATCAGAGGAGTTTGAGGGGGGACATGATTGAGGTGTATAAAATTATGAGGGGCATAGATACGGTAGACAGGAAGGAACTTTTCCCCTTGGTGGAGGAATCAATAACCAGGATTTAAGGTAAGGGGCAGGAGGTTTAGAGGGGATGTGAGGAAGAATTTTTTCACCCAGAGGGTGGTGGGAATCTGGAACTCACTGCCTGAAAGGGTGGTAGAGGCAGAAACCCTCATAACATTTAAGGAGTATTTGGATGTGCATTTGCAATGCCATGGCATACAAGGTTATGGGCCTAGTGCTGGAAAATGGGATTAGAATAGTTAGGTACTTGTTTGACCGGCGCAGACCTTTTCTGTGCTGTAGACCTCTCGGACTCTATGGAGAATTTATAGGTTACTTCAGTCTCCTTTATTGGCTCAGTGGGTTAGAGAGGAATTTCTCCAAATCTTTTCCTAAATTGACCCCTCTTTGTTTCTTGCCTCACCCAGGAGGCTGTGTAGTTAGAGGGTGGGTTACTGTCTGCATGGTTTTGTGTTCCTTGTTGGGGTGGGCTTCCTGGACCAAATGGTCCCTCCCATCCTTTTTTAAAGTCCTTTATCTCCTTACTGGTACATGTAGGCTGGCAAATAATTTTCAGCATGGGACGATACTGGTATTCCATAGGCTTGGATGTTTACCATGGAATTTGCAGATGTATTGTGAAATGAGCCAGACATTGCAGACATTCCATTTCCAGGGATTATTCTGTCCTGTGTCCAAGTTGCTGGGAGTAAGTTTCAAAGCAGCAGTTAATTTTAGGCGATAGGATGTAGTTTGAGATGAATTGGTTTATAACATTAACAGACGAAAGTTGAAGTTGAAGAAGGGTCATACGGACTCGAAAGGTCAACTCTGTCTTTCTCTCCACAGATGCTGTCAGACATGCTGAGTTTTATCAGCATTTTTTGTTTTTTTTTCCTTTCATATTCCCAGCATCTGCAGTATTTTTGCATTTATATTACTGAAGTTTAACTTTATGTTCACTGATTTTTAATTTTACTAGTCCTGTTTGCAAGCTTGGGTTACTTCTTTTTGATGTGACTAATGTAGGTGAAAAGATAATAGCGAACAACTGAAAGTATGCAAGTCTGGTACACGTGGTGCTTCCGTTTGCTTATCCTCCCTGCAGACTCTACCCTCACCCACACAGGCAGCGAGGCCCTCATTCATACTTGTTGGCTAAGGACAAAGGCTGCAGCTTTCCCAGCACTGCACCTAGTATACCCTTTTCCTGCCTGACTCAGTCACACCCTCCTGTCTACTGCATGCAAAATCCTTGAATGTGTTGTTGCTTCCCAAATCCATGCCCATCGTTCTTGCAGCCCTATGTTGGAACCTTCCCAATCAGGTTTCCACCCCTGCCATATCAGAAATGTACCCTATGTGACTTGCCCTCCACGCCTTTCTCGACCTGTCTTCATAAAACATGCTGGATTCCACCTGTACGTTGATGAAATCCCGCTCTAGCTTAACCACCATGCTCTCGATCCTGCCACTACCTGTGTTGTCAGGTTGCCTATCCAACATCCTGTACTGGATGAGCAGAAGCTTCTTATTAAATATTGGGAATACTAAAACCATTCTTTTGCTCCCAAGCCATTGATTCCATTCCTCTCCTTAGATCCTGGCAATTTGATAGTGTTGCGACTAGGCTAATACCTGGAAAGGGCTGGATGTCTTATGAGGAAAGGTTGGACAGACAAGGCGTCCATCGGTGGAGTTTAGAAGAGTAAGGAGTGACTTTATTGAAACACAAGACCCTGAGGAGTCTTGACAGGGTGGATGTGGAGAGGATGTTTTTTCTTGTGGGAGAATCTAGAACCGGGGTCACTGTTTAAAAATAAGACAGATGAGGAAAAATGTTCCCTCTGTGGGTCGTGAGTCTTTGGAACTCCTCTGCAAAAGGCAGTAGAAACAGTCTTTCAATATTTTTAAGGCCGGGTTAGATAGATTTTTGATAAGCAAGGTGGTGAAAGGTTATTCGGGGTAGGCAGGAATGTGGAGTTGAGGTTACAATCAGATCGACAATGATCTTATTGAATGGCAGACAAGGCTCAAAGGGCCTACTCCTCGTTAATATGTTCAAATAATATGTTTAAATAATATTTAAAATTTTCATTGTTGTTTTCAAATCATCCCGTGCTCTCTCCCCTCCCTATCTCTGCAATCTCCTCTAACTCAACAACCTTTCGAGATATCTGAACTCATCTAAATCCAGCCACTTGACTTCTGACCTTCCTTCCCATCACCATGGGTGGTTGTGCCTTCAGCTGTCTGGACCCTAAACTCTGGAATCCTATCGATAAGTCTCTGTCTCCTTTTAAAGACTTTTCTTGAAACCTATCTCTTTGACCAAAGTTTTGGACGCACATTCTACTTCCTCCTCCTTTTGGTTCGGCATCAATTGTTCTTGTTTGATTTATACTCCTTTTAGGTACCATGGGACATTTTACTGTGTTAAAGGTGCTATGTAACTTGTTGTTTGAACTTGCAACCTTCTGACCCGAGGCAAGAATGTAACCAACTGAGCCAAGCTGATACATATAAGATTGATTTGACTGTTTTCTAGAACCTTGTCTAAGCAACATTAATTTTCTGGCTTGCTACAGGGGCAAGCTGCACTATGTCTTTGAATCCTCCCACCAGCAATGATGCGTGCCTGAGCATCGTGCACAGTCTTATGTGCCATCGGCAAGGTGGGGAGAATGAGACCTTTGCTAAACGTGCCATTGAGAGTTTAGTGAAGAAGCTCAAAGAAAAGAAAGATGAGTTGGACTCGCTGATTACTGCCATTACAACCAATGGAGCACACCCCAGCAAATGCGTAACAATTCAGCGGACCCTAGATGGGCGACTGCAAGTGAGTACAAATCTCAACTGTGCATTTTATAGTGATGCTGTTCACTTAAAATACTTGTGTGTCTCACAACGTTACTTTTCAAATTGTGGTAGATTTACAACAGCTATCCTGAGCCAGCAATATAGGAACCCTTAGCAGCTCTTAAGTGAATGGTATTAGTTGAGGAATGTTGATGGTGAACACAGGTGGGATGTCCTGCTCCTCAGTCACCCCTGACACCCCCTTTTCTTCCCAAGGCACCTTTCCATGGAAGCGCAAGAGATGCAACAATTCCACTTTTACCTTCTCCATCCTCACTACCTGAAGCTGTAAACATTCCCTCCAATTGAAAGAGCAGTTTACTTGTACACCTTTCAATATGATAGACTGTATTCACTGCTGCCGACACGGCTTCCTCTATGTTGGGGAGACCAAACACAGTCCGGGTGACTACTTTGGGGAACACCTCCGTTCTGTGCTTAACTGTGGCCCAGAGATTCCAGTCACCTGTCATTCAAATTCTGCACTTTGCTCCCACATTGGCCTTTCTGTCCTCAGCCACCTGAGGTGTTCCAATGAAGGTCAATGTAGGCTCAAGGAACAACATATACCTTTTGATTGGGCACCTTTACCACCTTCTGGACTCAACATTAAGTTCAACTATTTTAGATTGTAATCTCTGCCCCACAAAATCACAGATTCTTTACAGTGCAGAAGACGGCCACTTGGCCCATTGGCTCTCTGAAAGAGCGTTCTGCCTACTGCCCTGCCACATCCCCGTAACCTTGCACTTTCTTTCTTTTCAGATAACAATCCAATTCCCTTTTGAATACCTCGATCAAATCTGCCTCCACCACCCTCTCAGGAAGTTCATTCCAGATTCCAACAACCCTCTGGGTGGAAAAACTCTTCCTCACATCACTTCTACTCCTTCTGCCAATTATTTTGAATCTGTGCCTTCTTGTTCTTGATGCTCTCTTGAGTGGGAACAGTGTCTCACTATTTACCCTGTCCATATACCTCAGGATCTTGAATACCTCTATCAGATCTCCTCTCAGCCTTTTGCCCAAGGAAAACAGTCTTAACCTGTCCAATCTATTCTCATAGCTACAGTTCTTCATCCCTGGAATCATTCTTGTGAATCTCCTCTGTACTCTCTCCAATGCCCTCACATCCTTCCTCAAGTATGGCATCCAGAACAGAACGCATTCATCCAGATGAGGCCAAACCAGTATCTTATTCAAGTTCAACATGACCTCCTTACTCTTGTACTCTATGCCCTATTAATAAAGCCTAAGATACAATATGCTTTATTAATTGATCTCTCAATTCCCTGCCATCTTCAATGACTTGTGTAATATACACCAAGATTCCTTTGTTCCTGAACCTCCTTTAGAGCTTGCCTCTTTATTTTATACTGTCTCACCATATTTTTCCTGCTAAAATGAATCACCTCCCACTGCTCTGCATTGAACTTCATTTGCCATTTGTCTGCTCAATCCACCATCATGTCCATGTCCTTTTGAAGTTCAAGACTATCCCCATCACAGTTGACAACGTTTTCAATGTTTGTATTATCTGCAGATTTTGAAATCATGCTCCTGAACACCATAGTCTAGATTATTAGCATATATCAGGAAGAGCAAGGGTCCCAACACTGACCCCTAGGGAACTCCACTACAAACCTTCCCCCAATCTGAAAAACCTCCAATAACCACTGCCCTGTTTCCTGTCACTCAGCCAATTTCTTATCCAAGTCCCTACTTTCCCTTTACTCCATGAGCTAGAATTTTGCTCACCAGTCTGTTGTGTGGCACTGTATCATTTGGCTTTTGAAAATCCATATACACCACATCAACAATATTTCCTTTATCAACCACCTCTGTTACCTCCTCAAAAAACTCCAAGTTAATTAAGCATGATTTTCCCGCAATGAATCCATGCTGGCTTTCCTTAATTATCCCACACTTGTCTAAGTGATTGGTGATTTTGTTCCAAACTATAGTTTCCGGAAACTCCCCCCCCACTGAAGTCAGACTGACTGGTCTGTAGTTGCTGGCTTTATCCTCACCTTTTTGAACAAGGGTGTAACATTCTCAATTCTCCAGCTCCCTGGCACCTTCCATATGTCTAAGGAAGACTGGAAGATTATCAGTAGCACCTCTGCAATTTCTAATCTCACTTCCCTCAGTACCCTTGGAGGCAACTCATCCAATCTAGGTACCTTATCTATTTTAAGTAAAAATAGCCTTTCTAACATCATCTCCTGCTCAATTGTGAATTCTTCTAGTGTACCAGCTACCACCTCTCTCTCACCTTGGCCTGCGTAGCAACTTCTTTCACCACCCTTTTGCTATTTGTATGCTTATAGAAGACCTTGGGATTCCCTTTTATTTTAGCTGCCAGTCTCCTTTCCTGCTCTCTCCTTGCTTTTCTTATTAGTTTTTTCACTTCCCCTCAGGTCCTTCTATATTCAGCCTGATTCTCCATTGTATTTTCTACCTGATATCTGACATCCCTGCACGTCTTCCTTTTCACCTTCCCCTCTATTTCTCTCGTCATCCAGGGTGCTCTGGATTTAGTTGTCCTACCTTTATGCTTCAAGGGAATATACCCTGACATTGCCTGTAATACTTCTTCTTTGAAGGCGGCCCAATGTTCAGCCACTGCCTTTTCTGCCAACATTTGATTCCAACTCACTCAACTCCAATGTATTCTCATCCAATCAAAGTTGGCTTCCCCCCAATTAATTATCCCTGCTCTGGATTGTTCCTTGCCCTTTTCCATGATCAACCTAAACCTTATGATACAGTGGTCACTGTCCCCTAAATGCTGACCCACTGATATTTGTTCTGCTTGTTCCCCAGGACCAGGTCCAACGAGAGGGCAGGCACTGTGAGATCTAAAAATTATCTTGAACACATTCCATGAACTCTCACCCCTCTTTCCCCTTTGCACTATTCTTATTTCAGTCTATATTTGGATAATTGAAGTCCCCCATTGTAATTATTCTATAATTCTTGCACCTCTGTAATTTCTTTGCCAGTTTGTTTCTCTACATCCCTTCCACTAGTTGGTCGTCTATGTACTACAAATGTTATTGCACCTTTTTCATTCCTTGCCTCTTGCCAGAGAGGTTCTGTCCTTGACCCCTCTAGAACATCCTCTCTCTCCAGCACCGTAATGCCATCTTTAAGCAATACTACTGCTCCTCGACACCCCCCCCCCCCTTTTTTTGCCTTTCTTGTCTCTCCTAAACACCTTGTACCCAGGAATATTAAAAGCCTAGTCCTGCCAATGAGCCAGATGTCTGTTATAGCAATAATATCACAATACCATTTATCACCCGGTGCCTGTCGTTCAGCAACCTTATCAACCCTATTGTGTTTTATTTTTCCCCCACAGGTTTGGATTTTTTCTGTCTTCTTTCACTTTGTTTCATTTATGTTTGAATATCAGCTGTACATGATACTGTCATTCACGCCACCTCTAGACAGCATTTGTTTCTTTACTTGCCGCATTAACACCCCTTTTTACCTTACACTGTGAGCTCCTTTGTCATATAATCTTCCTGCCCCCCATCCTATCCTTCCCTTAGGTTTTGACTGAGTCAAAAGATCTATTATAGTTCTAACTTTTCCTACTTCTGATGAAAGGTCACAGACCTGAAACATTAATTTTGTTTTGCTCTGCACAGATCTGCCAGTCCTGCTGAATATTTCCAGCATTTTCCTTTTATTTCAAATCTCCAGCGTTCTTAATATTTTGCTTTTGTAAAATGTCCAGCTTTGCACACCTCCCCACTATCATCCTACCTTTAATGGAATGCAACGCCCTCCCCATTTTACTGAATAATTATGCTTTCAAGTTGTGGTCTGGGATTTGAATCCTTAATTTTATGACAGAGGAACATCTAGGGTGACGATGTCCAGTATGATATTCCCATTATACTTGTGTTCATCATTATCTACTTTCGAGTACACAATGCTGCTGAATTGTTGTAGTAAGGCATCTTTCTGAAAGGGAACTAACACACAGTAAGTAAATCTGGATTAAATCATTCTGTTACCAACATGTAACTAGACTAAACACTGAACAAATCCAGAACCAAAAAGATATGCATTCTAGGGTTCATTAATATATCTAAAAATTAATTTGAGGTGAAGCTGCATTATTTACTCAATGATTTGACTCCAGCCAATCCTCCATGTTGTCGCAATTAGTGGGGTGGGGAGAGGGGGTTTGTGAGGGATGTGGAGACCAGGGATTGGGAGAAATTGGACTGAAGGATCACCAAGCGAAATTGGATCAGGGTGTCAGGTAGAATGTTTAGGGAAGAAAATAAAGAGTGAGGAGTTTCACTTTATTGAATGACATTGAAAGGTGTGGATAAGTAGAGATACCTCGGGATTAAAATGCATAATTCCCTGGTAGTAAAAATGGTCATAGATCAAGCCATAATAAAATCTAACAGCGTTTTGGTTTTATAAATGGGGACATAAGAGAGTAAAGGGGTAATAAGTTTTTTCAAAATACTGTTTAACCCACGTTTGGTGTTCTGTGTAGTTTTGGAATCCCGTTCTAGACAAAAGATTAAAGCCGTAGTTGACCGTGAAATTATTGCTCTAAGGAGAGGTGTGACACTGGGACTGTTTCTGCTTGAACAGGAAAGGCAAGAGGGGATTTATTACAGGTTATTAAAATAAAGTTTTGATAGAGTGAATAAAGACACTTCCCTCGAGTTGGGGAGTCCGTGACAAGGGTGGGTGGCGCACACAGTGTCATCAATTATTAAAACTGTTACGAAGTGAGGGAGGAAATCCCTTCATACAGAGAATAGTTGAAGCATGGAATGTTCTCTTAACCTTCAATGTGATATTTTTGCCATTTTTTTTTTTAGACCCCTTGGCTACTCAACTGTCTGTTTCTACCCACCCTATCTGATCCCTTTTAAACTTTAGACTCTTAAACAATGTTCATGCCACACAAGTGCCAAGCAGTGATTCCAACCAGAGAGAATATAACCATCTCCCTTTGATGTTCAATGGCATCAAAACCCCGGAAGTTACCGTTGGTCAAAAACTTAACCAACCATATAAATTGTGGCTACAAGAACAGGAGAGAAACTGGGAATTCTGTGGCAAATAACTCCCCAAAGCACAAGTCAGGGGTGTGAAGGATCACTCTCATTTGCTTGGATGAGTGCAGCTCCAACAACACTTGAAGCTTGGCAGCATCCAGGATGAAGCAGCCCGCTTGATTGTGATCTCACCTTAAACATTCACTCTCTCCACCACCAGCACACACGGGCAGCAGTGTGTACCATATACAAGGTGCACTGCAGCAGCTTGCTAAGGCTCCTTTGACAGTATCTTCCAAACTTATGACCTCTACCATCTACAAGGACCAGGGCAGTAGATGAATGAGAACACCACTGCCTAGAAGTTCCCCTCCAAGCCACACACCATCCTTACTTAGAACTATATCGCTGTTCCTTCACTGCTGGACCAAAAACCTGGAACTCCCTCCCTGGCAGCACCATGGGTGCATCTATACCACATGTGCAGCAGTTCAAGAAGATGGCCCACCACTGACTTCAAGAGGGCAATTAAGATTGGGTCAATAAATGCGCACTTGGCAGCAACACACACATCCCACAAATAATGAAGCACTTGTATTAAACCCTCATGCAATCTTGTGACCTGTCTTTCTGTCTCCCTGATTGGTTTACCCTTGCTTTCCTAAGCAGAGTATTACAAAATATGGCTTGAAGTAATGTCATCCTCTCTTTTCCCAAATAGAGAAATGTTCTCACTATATCTTTGCTACATCCTTAGTCCAGATATCACAGTTCCTGACTAGCAGGGGAGTGTCAGAGAGGTACTGTAGAATGCAATATTTTTTATAATCGTTCATCTAGCCTTGGCTGTGTGATTAAGTTGTTAGCCTGTGGCGTGTAATCAGTTACTTGTGACCAAGCACTTTGAATGCTGGTAAGAAATAGTTATAGTAAAGAATCAAGATGTTCAAAATGTATTAAAACCCATCAAATCTTGGCATAAACAGTTGCCCTGTTCTTACATTTCTACAGCTATGGAGATTTTGTATCTGTCAGCACATCACAGTAACATGTCTCTGGCTTTAATGCTAGCTTACTCTGCTGGTGTAACCTGTGAGTTTGTTTTGCTGTTGGCTCAAGGTCTTTCTCTACTTCAGGATATTTTACCCACTGTTTCTCTTGAGATTTGCTTTCTATTTGGCTGGAAAAGAGCTTGAAGGATCTGTTCTTTTCCAATTAGTGTCTGTATATAAATTACTTTCACACACAATCTGTTGACATGCCTGAACCTTTTAAATTGCCTTTAGAGACTTAAGTACTTTACTAAGTTAGCACCCTATCTTTTCACCTCTGGAACCTGAAATTCCTGCAGCCCAGACTGATGGATAGAATTCTCCTGTTTTCTAGTCTCTGTTTTCTAGTCATAATGATCCTACTGACAATGAATTCCATCCTCTAGCCCTGATCTAGCGTTCTTCTCTGTTTCCCTTCTAATTCCTCCTGTATCCCTTCCGAGCTCATCTTGCCTATTTCTTGTTCCCTTGACCCCATTCCCATGTCAACTAAACTGCTAACCACATTTCCCTTCCTGGCCCCCAAGCTAGCTGATGTAACAAAAATGTAGCGACGAAAATGCTAAAAAGGATATGGTTAATGGGCACTTGGATGATAACTTGATTGGGCATAGTCAACATAGATTTATGAATGGGAAACCGTGTTTGACGAACCTATTGGAGTTTTTTTGAGGATGTTACTAACAATTGATGAAGGGGAGTCGATGGACATAGTACACATGGATTTTCTGAAGGCTCTTGATAAAGGCCCCCACGAGAGGTTGGTTAGCAAAATAAAAGCACGTGGGATAGGAGATAATATACTAGCATGGATTAAGGATTGGTTAACAGGCAGAAAACAGAGTAGGAATAAACAGGTCATTCTTATAGACTGTTACTAGTGGACTACCGCAAGAATCAGTACTTGTTCCTCAGCTGTTTACAAAATATCAGTGATTTGGATGTGGGCACCAAATGTAATATTTCCAAGTTCGTGGTTGACACAAAGCTATGTGGGAATGTGCGTTGTGAGGAAGATGAAAAGTGGCTTTAAGAGGATTTGGACAGACTTAGTGAGTGGGCAAGAACTTGGCAGATGGATTATAATGTAGAAAAATGAGGTTATCCACTTTGGTAGGAGGGATAAATGCGCAAAGTATTTCTTAAATGGTAAGAGATTAGAAAGTGTAGATGTACAAAAGGACCGGGTGTCCTTGTCGGTAAGTCACGGAAGGCTAACACGCAGGTGCAGCAGGCAATTAGGAAGGCTCATGGAATGTTAGCCTTTGTTGCAAGAGGGTTTAAGTACAGGAGGAGTGAAGTCTTGCTTCAATTCTATAGGACCTTGGCATTTTTTTATTCATTCACGGGATGTGGGCTTTGCTGGCTGGGCCAGCATTTATTGCCCATCCCTAATTGCCCTTGAGAAGGTGGTGGGTGAGCTGCCTTCTTGAGCCGCTGCAGTCCATGTGGTGTAGGTACATCCACAGTGCTGTTAGGGAGGGAGTTCCAGGATTTTGACCCAGCAACAGTGAAGGAACAGCGATATATTTCCAAGTCAGGATGGCGAGTGACTTGGAAGGGAACTTCCAGGTGGTGGTGTTCCCATCTATCTGCTGCCCATGTCCTTCTAGGTGGTAGTGGTGGTGGGTTTGGGAGGTGCTGTTGAAGGAGCCTGGTGAATCCCTGCAGCGCATCTTGTAGATGGTACACACTGCGGCTACTGTGCATCAGTGGTGGAGGGAGTGAATGTTTGTGGATGTGGTGCCAGAGAAGCGGGCTGCTTTGTCCTGGATGGACAAAGCTTCTTCAGTGTTTTGAGAGCTGCACTCACCCAGGTAAGTGGGGAGTATTCCATCACATTCCTGACTTGTGATATATAGATGGTGGACAGGCTTTGGAGTGTCAGGAGGTGAGTTACTCATTGCACAATTCCTAGCCTCTGACCGGCTCTTGTAGCCACAATAATTATATGGCTAATCCAGTTCAGTTTCTGGTCAATGGTAACCCCCAGGATGTTGATAGTGGGGGATTCAGTGGTGGTAACGCCATTGAACATCAAGGGGCGATGGTTGGATTCTCTCTTGTTGGGGATGGTCATTGCCTGGCACTTGTGTGGCACGAATGTTATTTGCCACTTGCCAGCCCAAACCTGGATATTGTCCAGGTCTTATTGCATTTGGACATGGGCTCCTTCAGTACCTGAGGATCACGTTAGACCACTCCTGAAGAGAAAAGGTATCATTACAGGAAATGAAAAACAGACCGTGACAGGAAGGGATAGAGAGTACAAATCCAACAGTAAATCAACAGATTTGAGGTTATAAAAAGAATAAAAGTAAAGGCTCTATATGAATGCATGAAGTATTCAAAACAAAACAGATGAATTGAGAGTGCATATGGAAATAAATCAGTACGATTTGATAGCCATTACAGAGACATAGCTGCAGGAGGACAAGGACTGGGACCTGAATAATAAAGGATATGGGATGTTTAGGAAGGACAGGAAGCGAGGAAAAGGTGGAGGAGTGAGCCAATTAATAAATGATGGTATGAGCACAGTAGAGAGGGATGATCTAAGTTCAGGAAACTAGGGTGTGGAAACGGTTTGGGTAGAGCTGAGAAATATTAAAGGCAAGAAGTCACTCATAGGGTCCCTAATAGTAACCACATGTAGAATGGACCATAAGGAAGAAATAAAGGGAGCTTGTCAGAAAGGCGCAGCGATAAGCATGGGAGATTTTAATCTACATATAGACTGGAAAAGTCAGATGGGAAAAGGTAGCCCAGATAAGGAGTGCATAGAATATTTCCAGGATAGCTTCTCAGAGCAGCATGTTCTGGAGGCAACCAGAGAGCAGGTTGTACTAGACCTTTGTACAGCGGGGTAGGATTAATCAATGGTCTGATAGTGAAGGCGCCCCTAGGTAACAGCAACTATAATATGCTTGAATTTTGCATTCAGTTTGAGAGAGAGAGGAATGGGTCTGAGACCATGTTTTTTAAACTTAAATAAGGACAATTATGAGGGCTTGAAAGCAGAGCTAGCTAAAGTGAATTGTAAAATTAGGTTAAGGGATAGGTTGATAGAGATGCAGTGGCAAACATTTATGGAGATATTTCAGAATACACAGAATAGATACATTCCAAGGAGTATGAACAAGTCCAAAGGACGGACACAACATCCATGGTTAACTAGAAAGGCTAAAGATAGTAAAGAAAAAGTATATAATTGTGCGAAGATAGGTAGAAGGCCAGAAGATTGGAATATAAGGGACAGCAAAAGATGACTAAAAGACTAATAACTTATGTCATAGGGAAAATGTTAGAAGCTATTATTAAAGAAGCTATGGTAGGGCACTTGGATAAGTTCAAGGTAATCAGGCAGAGTCAACATGGTTTTGTGAAAGGGAAATCATGTTTAGCAAACTTATTGAAGTTCTTTGAGGAAATAACAGGTGCTGTGGATAAAGGGGAACCAGTGGATGTACTTAGATTTCCAGAAGGCATTTGATAAAGTGCCACACCAAAGATTAGTGCAGAAAATAAAAGCTCATGGTATATGGGGTAACATATTGGCGTGGTTTAGAAGATTGGCTGGCTAACATGAAGCAGAGAGTTGGCATAAATGGGTCTTTTTATGGTTGGCAAGATGTAACGAGTGGTGTGCCACAGGGATCAGTGGTGGGGCCTGAACTGTTTAAAATTTATATAAATGACTTTGACAAAAGGATGGATGGGATGGTTGCCAAATTGCTGATGATACAAAGATAGGTAGGAAAGTAAGTTGTGAAGAGAACAAAAGGAGGCTACAAAAAGATATAGCTAGGTTAAGTGAGTGGGCAAAGATCTGGCAAATAGAGTATAATGTGGGAAAATGTGAGATTGTCCATTTTGACAGGAAGCACAAAAGAGAGGCATATTATCTAAATGGTGAGAGATTAGAGAGCTCTGAAATGCAGAGGGATCTGGGCGTCCTGGTGCATGAATCGCGAAAGGCTAGTATGTAGGTCCAGCAAGTAATTAGGAAAGCTAATAGAATGTTATCATTTATTGTGAGGGGAATTGAATACAAACATAGGGAGGTTATGCTTCAGTTATACAGGGCACTGGTGAGACCACACCTGGAGAACTGTACAGCATTGGTCACCTTATTTAAGGAAGGGTGAAAATTCTTTGGAAGCAGTTCAGAGAAGGTTTGCTAGACTAATACCTGGAATGGGCAGGTTGTCTTATGAGGAAAGGTTGGACAGGTTAGGCTTGTATCCGCTGGAGTTTAGAAGAGTAAGAGGTGACTTGATTGAAACATATAAGATCCTGAAGGGCCTTGACAAGGGGGATGTGGAGAGGATGTTTCTTCTTGTGGGAGAATCTAGAACTGGGGCCACAGTTTAAAAATAGAGTCGCCCATTTAAAACGGAGTTGAGGCAAAAAATTTTTTCTGTGGGTCGTGAGCCTTTGGACTCTTCCTGAAAAGGCTGTGGAAGCAGAATCTTTGAATATTTTTAAGGCAGAGCTGGATAATAAGGAGTTGTGGCTTTTTAAATAGAGTCATGGAGGACAAAAGAAAAAAAAATTAAACTTCGGAAGGAGTAATTTGACAAGGAAGTATTCAATGAGCAGCAAGACACTAGGAAGTTCTGAGGAACAAAGGGACCTTGGCGTGTGTGTCCATAGATCTCTGAAGGTGGAGGGGCATTTTAGTGGGGTGGTGAAAAAGGCATATGGGACACTTGCCTTTGTCAATCGAGGCATAGATTACTAAAGTAGGGAGGTCATGTTGGAGTTGTATAGAACCTTGGTGACGCCACAGCTGGAGCACTGTGTGCAGTTCTGGTCACCACATTATAGGAAGGATGTGATTGCACTGGAGGGGGTGCAGAGGAGGTTCACCAGGATGTTGCCTGGGATGAAACATTTAAGTTATGAAGAGAGGTTGGATAGATTTGGGTTGTTTTCGTTGGAGCAGAGAAGACTGAAGGGCGATCTGATCGAGGTGTACAAGATTATGAGGGGCATGGACAGGGTGGATAGGGAGCAACTGTTCCCCTTAGTTGAAGGGTCAGTCAAAGGGGGCATAAGTTCAAGGTGAGGGGCAGGAGGTTTAGGGGGGATGTGAGGAAAAACTCTTTTACCCAGAGGGTGGTGAGGGTCTGGAATGCGCTGCCTGGGAGGGTGGTGGAGGCAGCTTGCCTCACATCCTTTAAAAAGTACCTGGATGAGCACTTGGCACATCATAACATTCAAGGCTATGGGCCAAGTGCTGGTAAATGGGATTAGGGAGGTAGGTCAGGTGTTTCTCATGTGTCAGTGCAGACTCGATGGGCCAAAGGGCCTCTTCTGCACTGTGATTCTGTGAACATTGCTTTGGCCTCAGCTGGCATATTGTGGCCAGTTCTGGGCACCACACTTCAGGGAGGATTTCAAGGCTTTAGGGTGAATACAGAAGAGATTTACTAGAATGGTGCCAGGGCTGAAAGACTTCTGTGGGACGACCAGAGAGACTGAGGTTGTTCTCCTTGGAGCAGAGAAGGTTAAGGGGAGATTTGATAGAGGTATTCAAATTAAAGGAGGCTTTTAATAGAGTAAATAAAGAGAAATTGTTTCCGGTACAGAAGGATTGGTAACTAAAGAGTACATATTTAAGGTAATTGGCAAAAGAAGCAGCGGTGATATGAGGAAAAAGTTTTTTATGCAGTGAATTACGATGATCTGGAATGCACTTCTTGAAAGGAAACAGATTCAATAATAACTTCTAAAAATGTATTAAGTATGAACTTGAAAGGGGGAAATTTTCAGAGCGGTGGGGAGAAAGATTGGGGTATTGGGACTTAGTGGATAGCTCTAACTAAGAGCCAATGTAGGTGGGTTGAGCCAAACTTGCCTCTTTCTGTGCTGTATGGTTCTAGCATCCCCTCCTCAAAAAAAACCTCTTGACTGCTCTGCTCTTGCAATCTACTGTTCTGTCCCCAGCCTCTTCCCTTGCCAATATCTGTGAATCTGTTTCTTTCCTTCCAAATCCATGCCCATCTCTCAAATCAGGTTTGCACTTCTGCTATGGACCGGTCCTAATCACAGTGATAAATGATATCCTCTGTGACTGGCCATGGTCTGATTGCACTGGTTGGAACATGTCGTTTGCAATTTTTGCGAATTTCTCCAACCCCATATCCTCTTCATCACACAGACTGCCTACTACTTGCCTCATAACATTTTCTGCCTCCATGCTGCCTCAAACCATCTTCTCGTCCATGCCTTTCTTACTTACAAGTTGACTGTTTCAGTATTCTCCTGTCAGCCTTCCACACTCCACACTCAATTCACTTGGCTCATCCAAAACTGCTGCAGATAACAACACAGGAGCAGGGTCACCATTTAGCCCCTTAACCTGTTGCACTAGTCAGCATCTTAGATGGATGTTGTTGGCTACTTCATACTAGTTGCAGAGCTCGAGCAAAGGCAGGAGAATAAGTAGCTTGCCACTGCCTTGTTTTTTGGGGATATGGTTGCTTCAGTGAATTCATATCTGAACGTGTTTATTTTTATTTCAGTAATGTTTGATCAGCAACAAACTTCACACATTCTGACCAGCATTCTAAATCTTCAACAGCCACTCCTTCGTTTGTAATAGCAGGTTTGCTGGTTCCCCCATGTTGATGAGTTGTTCACTGTGTAATTGGTTGAAATGGCCGTTATTGGTTCTGTACTTACATTTTAAATAGTCAAACCTTTTGAAAATCTGCAGCGCCTCCTCCATTGATAGCTGAACAGGTAAAGAGACTGGCCAGCCTCGTGCTGAGCCATGCAGACCTGTAGGTCTTTGATCTCTGGTCTGAGTTGCATGAACTTGGAAGTGGTTACGAGGACCCAGTTGCCAATGGACTTGAGGGAAGATGAGAATTGTTTGCACGACAGGTTGTTATCTGGAAAGCACTGCATTAATAGATGGAAGAAAATTGGACAATACATTTCAAAAAGGATTTGGAGAAATATTTGAAAGGAGAACATTTACAGGGGTATGGAGAAAGAGCTGAGAAAATGGAACTAATTGGATAACTATTTCAGTGAGCCAGCAGCCTACACAGGTATGATGGGATAAATAGCCTCCCTCTAAGATGTATCGCTCTATGATTCTAAAAATCTCCTGTAGCTCTCATTATCTAAAAATGCTTTCCACCATTTGGAAATGGTCCAAGGGGACCATCGTTAATTTCCCTTGGAGGCTGTGTTTTTCTCACGTTTGCCTCTTCATGGAGTGTGGTGTGGAGGATGGAGAGGTATAACATGATCTTAATGCCCAGACACCCAAGAACCTTTAATCTAGGTCTGAGTAAAGTCTGTCTTAATAATTCTCACTCCAGCCAGATATTTTCAATTGAGCCATTGGCTTCCAACATGAGTAGGCCTTTCTCAAATTATTATCCAGATTGACATTGATATAACTTTAATGAGTAAGAATAAATATTTTATTCAATTTAAATTTTTTATTGGTACACCTGCTGGCCAGAATGTGCATATGCACCATTCTTGTACTGTATTCATACTGGCAACATCCTCTACAATAAAGGTGCTATACAACTAACAGCATGTTGTCATTGGGGTCGAAAACACTGGTGGTGTCTTGGTCCCAAAATACCGCCATTAGACACATCTGTTTGGATCACCTCAACCCCAAAGAAACACTATTTACCTCACAATTGTCTTCAAATCTGCAATGAACTTTAAAACTTATTGACTTTTTCAAAGTCAAACTTGTTTTTAGAATTGACGTTCATCTCTTCCTCAGACTTTAACAAACAGTCTGAAATTGACTCTTATTGGTGTGGAAAGGTATTCCCTTGAGAGGTTCCTTTTGCAATGTGCTTTTTAAAACCAAATGTTGCAAGAGACCGGCTGTGTTCAACTAGGATATTTCTTGTTCAAACTGTTGTTAAACCTTTTCCTGGTGTTCCTGGGGTGAGTTTTCTTCATCAGTGCATTCATTTCATCCTTTACCAAAATTCAGTTACTGTGGATGAACCCCTACATTCTGACAAATTAGTCACTTACTGAAATGATGCTTTATAAATTAAAAAGTTTTTCTCTTCCGTCTTATTGTTTAATGTATGTTGCTGTCCCCTTGCTACTTGGTTTGAGCCTTGGCCATGCTTGCTCAGCCTATGACACCAACCAGTGAAGCTGTTCATTAGAGGAAGAGAACTTCCTGCATTTAAAGGCTCGAAGATGCCTGGTGTTGATGCAAAAGTAGCTCAACGCCAATCTGTCCTCAGGAGTTGAGAAAATAAGCAAGGTCAGAGATATCTTACTTTTGAACATTAGGTGCTGCAGCTTCTTTAGTGGATTTTGTTCATTATAGCTTGCCCTTATTTGATGTACTGAATATTTGTGAAAGTGAATACCAGTGAGTGCTCACACCATTCAGTGCCCCCATTGAGACTTCCTTTGTTGTTACTGACTGATCCTTCCTCTGATCTGTTTGAATATCGTATTTTCAAACCTATTTTTAGGTGAACGAATCTATTCTGAAAGCAGAGAGTGGGAATAAAAGGTAGTTATTCGGAATGGCAGAGGATCAGTGCTGGGACCACTGTTTACAATTTACATTAATGACTTGGACTTTGGAATAACAATTTCTGAATTTTACAGATGCTACCAAATTGGGGATAGTCAATACTATAGAATACTCGAGAGTGTCGCAAGAAATTACAAGAGGGCATTAGTCAAACTTGCAGAGTGGGCAAGTAAGATCAACAGAGATAAATGTGAGAGAATACACTTTAGTAGGAAGAATACAAAGGTTACTTATTACTTTGAAGGTGCAAGTCTAGCTGGGTAGTGAAACAAAGATCTTGGAGCACGAATACATAAATCGTGTCTCATAGCTTAGAAAGGCCATTAAAAAAACTAGGCTTTATTCCTAGAGGGATAGAATTGACAAGTAGGAAAGTTATAAAATGTGTGAGGTGTTTTGCAACCCTGCAGTGTGGCTGGATTAGTGCTGAGACGTTGCTATTTAACCATTTCCCTTTTCCCCATAGGAGATCTATCAGGTGGATGGATACCTGGAGTCAGGCTTAAAATAGAATATGTTATTCCAATTTACTTGTGCAGGTCAAGTACCTTTCATCCGAAACCCTTGAGCCCGAATCCGTTTCATTGCAATATTTAAATCAGATGGATTTTGATAGACGTGTTTGATATCAGATATTTTTGGTTTTCGGATGTGATATCCATATCATTTGGACAGTAGGCCTAGGCCTACTTACGTTACAATAGCCTAAGTCTTGGCTAGCTATAGCCTCTATTTAATGGGTTGTTTCTTCATTTTCCAACCCTCTCACACCCTACTTCTTGCCTGTTAACATTTATTGCACCTGTAATATATTACATAGCTCTATTAATATGATCAAAAATAATGAGTACTTACACAATACCCTTGGTGTTATCTACTCTTGAACTAAGGTGGATCCAAATGATGACTGCATTAATTAAATCTGGCTCAAAGAGCTTGTGGGTGAGGGTTCAGAGTGTCAATGCACTCTTCTGAGGAGGCCTTCTTGAATAGTTCTTCCAGCTTCATCTGCCTCACCAACATTGGTTTTTATTTAATAACTTTGGCTTTTATTTTATACACTGACATTATTTCATGCTCACTTATAAATGCACATTGTTTGAGTGCATCCATCAACCCATCACACGTCTTAACACTATCGTCTATAGGCACATTCCCTACTGTATTCATCATATCACCCTCATCATTACTGTTATTATGAAGTTGATCTTGACGTAACACCATTTCTGCAATCTCTCTGTCGGTCAGAGTGCATCACTGGAGCATCGTTGTCAATATTAAACACTTGCTCGATATCCTCGGCTTCCAGCATATTCACATGTTCGAAACATGTACCTTTGCATACTCAAGTAGCTGGTTTACTATCTTTCAAAATGTTCATCAATATTATCGTCTTCTGTGAACATTGTTGCAGGTCAAAGGTTGTGCCTTTGTCTTTATGAACTAGACACCAGGCGTTAGCAGATACGCAGATGGTGTCCTTAACTGTAAACTCCTTTTGGAAGCCTTCCACCCCCAGACCTCCATTTGCAGCACCAAGTATACTATTCAAGAAGGTGCCTTTATATTTACATTTCATGGACTGAAGAATGCCATAGTCCATTGGCTGAATTAATGATGTTACGTTGGGGGGAAAGTAAACACCGAAAACGTTGTTCTTCAAGAGTTCAGCAGGGGTTGTGCTGAACAATTGTCCAGGAGCAACATGATTTTACAGTTTTCTTCAAGTCCAGCTACCTGACAATGCACACGTGCCTCTAGTACAAAGTGGTTATGAAACCAATCAAAAAGCACGTCCCTGGTTACCCAGGCTTTCTTAATGACATAGTAGTGAACAGCTAATGTCCAAATATCCTTGAAGCTCCTGGGACATTTGCTGTTTCTAATTACAGCCAATTTACATCTGTGTGCGCCAGCCACATTGGCACAGACAAGGACAGTCAACCTACGCTTAGCATCCTTAACACCCATTGGTGCACTCTCCTCAGCAGTTGCTAGCGTTTTCCCAGGGACATACCACAAGTACAGACTTGTTTTGTCAGCATTGTAAATTTGTTCAAGCAAAAGGTTTTGGTCTGAAACTAGCTTAGCAACCCATGAATGAATTTTTCAGCGGCTACATGGTCTGCAGATGCTTTATCACCTCAAACTTTCAAAAACTTGATACCATGACCCTTCTTGAATTTCTGCAACCAGTCTGTTGTGTACTCGCATGCACCTTCAAGCCTCAATTCTTCATGGAAGATCTTGGCTAGCTGCATGATCAATGGACCAGTCAGCAGAAACCTTTCACTTCTGCGCTGGCAAATTTGATCCATCAGAACACAATCATGTTTATCATTTTTTTGATCTGTGCAAAGTTTTTCTATTATTCCTTAACTTTTGTGAATCATTTTCAATATGAAATTTCAGCAGTTGGTCTTTCTGCTTCTTTAAATTGTATATGACAGTGATACCCACCCCATACTGTACTGATGCCAAATTCAACCTATATCAAACCTTGGTTCAACCACACTTGACCAGAATTGCACACAGTACTCTACCATATTATAAAAAGGTTCTAGAGACGTTGGAGAGGGTACACAGATGATTTACAAGGATGCCCACCAGAAATATGTGGGTATACATATCAGGAAATGATTGACAGACTGGGTCGCCTCTCTTGAAATTATGAAAGGTTTCAATAGAGTGGATACAGACAGGACGTTTTATCTTATGGGGAAGAGTGTAACTAGAGGTCATTAACATTAGATAGTCACTGAGAAACCCAACAGGGAAATTAGAAGAAACTTCCTTACCCAAAGGGTAGTCAGAATATGGAACTTCCTATCAGTGGGAATGGTTGAAGCGAATAGTACAAATGTATTTAAGGCAAAACTAGACAAGGAGATGAGGGAGGGGAGAATAGACAGTTATGATGGTAGATTAGATGAGAAAAGATGGGAGGAGGCTCGAGTGGAGCACAAACACCATGGACTCGTTGGGCCGAATAGCCTGTTTCTGTGCCCTATCCGATTATAATCCTATGCATGCGGCCAGCCTGGTACTGGCGGTTATTGCTTCCTACTTGGACTGATCAGAGCTTCAACAGCAGCACACAGTCATTGCACTGGAGAGAAACTGTGTGCCTTTATCAGGACTTTGGTGCTTATAAATGGAGCTGTGTAAATTGATTAGAACTGTGGTTCAGTAAAGTCAGCTGAGCAAAGCCTTCGCTGACTGGTGAGTGGGTCAAATCAATTCCTTGAGAATTTTTGTTATTTGAGACTGTAAAATGTGTGAGGATTTTTGCAATCCTACAGAGTGCCTGGATTATTGCTGAGAAGTTGCTGTTTAACCATTTCCTCCCCCCCACCTCCCCATAGGAAATATATCTGCTGGATACCTGGACCCAGGCTTAGAATAGAAAATGTTATTCAATTTACTTGTGCTGATACCAGGCCCTGATGTAAATACAACCTTTACTATGGAAAGCAGTGCACTTTTTCAGGGTTTAGCTATGCTGAATATGATCAAAGGATTTCTCAGGACTGGCTGACTGGAGGGTTAGGCTTTTTTGTGGTTTTTACTGTTCTGACCTTGTATCAGGAGATTTTAGTAACTGGACACAGTTTCCACCCTCGCTCCCACAGCTTGTTGCATGTGAGAGTGCAATGAGTTATGCTGGCCTTGTGTTAGGAACCAGCTGAGAGGGGAAGACTGTTTTGTCTGGAGCATTGTGGCGTCCAGTCCTTCAGGGAGGAGCTGATGGAACACAAAGCTTTTCAAAAGGCAACATGGATTTGGTGGGATTAAAGGGAGTTTCAGGTTCACTGACCCTGCAGAGAAATGAAAAACAGGCAAAGCTGCAAAACTGTAACCTCATCAAAGTGGCTCCCCCACTTCCACAGTTCCCATGACTTGGGCTACCTACAATATTTATTCCTACAATGACATAAACGCCGAGTAATCTGTGTCTTGAATGAGTGCCAAGTTCTGACAAAACATTGAAAGTGTAAAAAATGACTTCCCTTGAAGTTTTGGTGAACAAATGCACCATCCACTACAGTGGAACTGCACTCGCCAGAGGAGTAAATAGACCATCCACTACAGTGGAACTGCACTCGCCAGAGGAGTAAATAGACCATCCACTGCAGTGGAACCGCACTCGCCAGAGAAGTAAATAGACCATCCACTACAGTGGAACTGCACTCGCCAGAGGAGTAAATAGACCATCCACTGCTGTGAGGCATGCTCACCAGGGGAGTAAATAGACCATCCACTGCAGTAGAACCACACTCGCCAGAGGAGTAAATAGACCATCCACTGCTGTGAGCCACACTCGCCAAGGGAGTAAATAGACCATCCACTGCAGTAGAACCACACTCGCCAGGGGAGTAAATAGACCATCCACTGCAGTAGAACCACACTCGCCAGGGGAGTAAAGAGACCATCCACTGCAGTAGAACCACACTCGCCAGGGGAGTAAAGAGACCATCCACTGCAGTAGAACCGCACTCGCCAGGGGAGTAAAGAGACCATCCACTGCAGTAGAACCACACTCGCCAGGGGAGTAAAGAGACCATCCACTGCAGTAGAACCATACTCGCCAGGGGAGTAAAGAGACCATCCACTGCAGTAGAACCACACTCGCCAGGGGAGTAAAGAGACCATCCACTGCAGTAGAGCCACACTCGCCAGGGGAGTAAAGAGACCATCCACTGCAGTAGAACCACACTCGCCAGGAGAGTAAATAGACCATCCACTGTGGTGAGGCACACTCGCCAGAGGAGTAAATAGACCATCCACTGCTGTGAGCCACACTCGCCAGGGCAGTAAATAGACCATCAATTGCGGTGAGGCACACTCACCAGGGGAGTAAATAGACCATCAATTGCGGTGATGCACACTCACCAGGGGAGTAAATAGACCGTCCACTACAGTGGAATCGCACTCGCCAGAGAGTAAATAGACCATCCACTGCAGTGGAACCGCACTCGCCAGAGGAGTAAATAGACCATCCAATGCAGTGGAACTGTACTCGCCAGAGGAGTAAATAGACCATCCGCTGCAGTGAGGCACACTCACCAGAGGAGTAAATAGGCCATTCACTGCAGTAGAACCGCACTCGCCAGAGGAGTAAATAGACCATCCACTGCAGTGGAACCGCACTCGCCAGAGGAGTAAATAGACCATCCACTGCAGTGGAACCGCACTCGCCAGAGGAGTAAATAGACCATCCAATGCAGTGGAACCGCACTCGCCAGAGGAGTAAATAGACTGTCCACTGCAGTAGAACCGCACTCACCAGGGGAGTAAATAGACTGTCCACTGCAGTAGAACCGCACGCGCCAGAGGAGTAAATAGACTGTCCACTGCAGTAGAACCGCACTCGCCAGAGGAGTAAATAGACTGTCCACTGCAGTAGAACTGCACTCGCCAGAGGAGTAAATAGACTGTCCACTGCAGTAGAACCGCACGCGCCAGAGGAGTAAATAGACTGTCCACTGCAGTAGAACCGCACTCGCCAAAGGAGTAAATAGACCATCCACTGCTATGAGGCACACTCACCAGGGGAGTAAATAGACCATCCACTGCTGTGAGGCACATGTGCCCGAGAAGTTTTTTAAATATATTTCCACAGGATCTGGGCATCGATGGCTAGACCAGCTTTTGTTGCCTATCTCTAATTGTCCATGAGAAGGTGGTGATGCTGCAGTCCATGCGGTGTAATACAGCCACAGTGTTATTAGGGAGGGAGTTCTGGGATTTTGACCCAGTGACAGGGAATAGTGATATTGTTCCAAGTCAGAATGGCATGTGTCTTGGAAGAGAACTTGCAGTTGACAGTGTTTCCATGCATCTGCCGTTGCCTTAAGTGGTGGAGGTCATGGGTTTGGAAGGTGCTGTTGAAGGAGCCTTGGTGAGTTGCTGCAGTACATCCTGTAGATGGTACACACTGCTGCTACTGTGCATCCATGGTGGGGGGAGTGAACGTTTATGGTGGTGGGTGGGGTGCCAATCAAGCGGGCTGCTTTGTCTTGGCTGGTGTTAAGCTTCTTGAGTGTTGTTGGAGCTGCACTCATCCAGACGAGTGTTTAATATTCCGTCACACTCAGCATTATGCCTTGTAGATGGTGGACAGGCTTTGGGGAGTCTGGAGGTTACACACTGCAAAATTCTCAGCCTCTCACCTTCTGTAGCTACAGTATTTATGCGGCTAGTCTAATTCAGTGCCTGGTCAATGGTAAACCCCAAGGATGTTGATAATGGGGAATTCAGCGATGATGTGACCATTGAATGTCTTGGGGAGATGGGGATGGTCATTGCCTGACACTTAAGTGGTAAATAACATTTGTGCCACACATCAGCGTAAGCCTGAAAGTTGTCCAGGTCTTGCTGGAAACTGCTTCAGTATCTGAGGAGTCGCAAATGGTGCTGAACATTGTGCAATCATTGACAAGCATTCCCATTTCTGACCTTATGATGGAGAGAAGGTCATTGATGAAACAACTGAAGCTGGTTGGTTCCAGGACATTGCTGCAGGATCCCCTCAGGGTCAGGTCCTGGGACTGAGATGATTGGCCTCTGAGAACCATAACCATCTGCCTTTGTGGTGGGTGAGACTCTAACCAATGGAGAGCTTTTCTGTTGATTCCCATTGACTCCAGTTTTGCTAGGGCTCCTTGATGTCACACTCTGACACATGCTGCCTTGATGTCAAGGGTCGCTACTCTCCCCTCTTGATTTCAACTCTTTTAGCCATGTTTTGAGCAAGGCTGTAAATGCACCATCAGCTAAAGTGAGTTGCACTTGCCAGGCAGGGCTTGGCTTTGTTTATTCTCAGTACAAATTTTCTTCTTCTTGCTCACCTGAGGTTGTTGGTATATTTTGAGGGTTATGAGGATACTGACATTTATGATCCAAGTGGCTGCACTTCTTGCGGTAGCCCAGTGGAGGCTTTGCAGCAAACCTGATCTTGTCCTGTCCTGTCCTCACGAGCCATCCACATGCATGTGTGAATTCCAGCGTTCATCGCTGAAATTGGCTTGTATTAATAAATACACACAGCTGTGGAACTGCACCAAAACAAACCAAGCAAGACCACTGCATTAACAAATACACAGAGCAAGGCCACTGCATTAACAACAAAAACAGAATTAGCAGAATGCATTAGCAAGCATACACTAAGCAAGAGATTTCATTAACAAGCATACATGGAGCAAAGAATCTCCATCAGTAATCCCACACGGTGAAAAGTTGCACTTTATGGCATCAGAAATTACAGCACTGGCAGTCATTGAGACCTTTGTCTTTATTCTGGTGCTAGTTTTTCAATTGGAGCTGCCCTTTCTCCATATTTCTTCTCCAAATATCTAAAGCATCATTCAAAAGGAAATTAGCATAATCCCCTGCATGAATAGCCACTTGTGGGAAAGCATTTTATCCTAACTTTCCTGTGGTAAGTCTTCAATTCTTCTTTCCATTCTTCTTGTCAGGAATTTGTGTCTATTGATTTGATTAATAAACTGGCTGAGAGAATCTTTCATTGTTTATCTTTCATCATTTAGAATTTTATCAGATTCCCCCTTTTCAGGTAAGAAATTACCCCAATTTCTTGAGAATTGTTTTCAATATGGTGGGTAGATAAAGTCCAGGTGCTCCATCTAACCTGCCCCACCACCTTCTTTCCACACAAAAACCTTACCTCAATATGATTCTCCAAAATTAAGTGTAGATGCAATTGAAAGGACCAAGTGAACTGCGCAGAACAAGAATCATATTGGGTCCCTTTTTAGATAGGTTGGATAAAATCCCGGTGCAGAGGGAAGAGAGATGCTTTGCGGAAGGGTATTTCTCAGTGGTGAAAAGGTGTCAGGGGTCAAGTTGCAGGGAGAAGAGGAACAAGAAACTTGAGGGCAGGGGAGAAAGAGAGGTGAAGGAGCCTTATGAGGAGAAGAAGAAAGGCAGTGAAGTAGAAATATGAAGGGGAAGAACATGATTGGGGCATGGGGAAGGAGAAGAGGGTCGTGAGTTAAGGAAGAGCCTGAAGGGGGGGTTGGGGGAGGAAACCGTGGGGTGAGATGAAGGGGAGGAGGAAGAAAAATTGAAACGTGGGTGATGGGAGGGACGTAGAGATTGAGAAAGACAAAGGAAGAAAGAGACTGCAAGCATCAAACTGCTCTTAAAGCTTAGGCATTTCGATATGCTGTTGTCCTTGTTATTGCCATTGTGTGTGTGTGTTAATTTATTTTAAAGATGAGCTACATGCTCCATCGACGTAGTGTCTCTGACAAAAATAAGATCAGCTCAGAGCTGAGTCAAAAAGTGGAGTTTTGTTTGTGTGTGTTCCGTGTCCTGGTAAAATATGCTAGTAAGATTAAGGCTGTGAATGGTGAGAGCTGCTTGGTGCAGTGTCTGTGTGGGGGCTTTGTACTCTAGATATAATGTGCTGATGAGATGGAGCCGGTGTACATTGCACAGCGGCGCCAGTGCAGCCGGCGTGACTCGATAAGTTTTGACATTTCACCACAATGGAATAAACAAAAAGCCCTGAGTGGGGTCACTAGGGTCAGTGAAGATGAAGAGTGAGTGTCATATTTCAGAGTGGAGACTGGCTAAAGGAATGTCCAGGGCCCTAAGTTTCATGTCATTAACGTACTCAGATAATCGGCTGAAATCTTTTTCTTCTCCATGCTTTTGTTAACTCTTGCCGTACCAATTTGCTCACAGCTAGTTGGGTCATTTGCCTATTTATCTGAGTTTCATTATTTGCTGCTGTATTCATGTACCCTGGCAATTTTAAACATGGTGCAACAAATATAGGTGATCCTAGTTTGTCACTATAGATTTAAAGCACTTTGAAAAGTTATGGTAAACAAAATCTTAACTGTCCCCTCTTCTGCCCTAAATGGGCTGGTTCTTACTAGAAGTCTGGATTCTGTGAGCACTTCATTTCATCGCCAAAACAGGCGCATCAGCTCAAGACAAAAATAAATGGCAAAATTTGCTGACAAGGCATCAGTCAAGCCTGATCCTTTCCTTGCCCAACATTTGGAAGCATCTAGACTTTCCAGCTGGATAGTAATCAGGAGTGCAAAACCATCCCAACCTTCCTCTCAGTAGCCCAAGGGCACTGCAGCCTTTTACAGTGCTCTATTACATTCACATATATCAGCTAACTGAATACAGGCCATGAATGGGATCTGGCAGTTACTGATCATTGGGTAAAGTATTTTTAAGATGTTATTCTTGGGAGCTGGGTAAGGCTGATGAGGCCTCCTTTATTGCTCACTCCTGATGACCTTTGGAAGATGGTGGGCCATCTTATTGTATTGCTGCAGTCTTTATTGTGATAGTGCCTCCATCATGGTGCTTGATGGCGAATTTCAGCGGAGTGCTAATATGTGCCCCAAACCAGGATGGTGAATGATTTGGAAATGATTGTGTTCCCATGACATTGATGTTGCTGTTCTTCCCAGTCTTAGGGATGACAGGAGAGGGCAGTGCTGTTGCTGCAGTGCCTCCTGTAAATTGTTCACACTGGCCCAGAGTATACAGACACTTCAAACTTGCCTGAATTGTGTCAAATTTGATTGACATTGTGGCTGCATCCATCCAAGTGAGTGACAAGTGCTCCATCACACTCCTGACTTGATGTTTGTAGACAGTGGAGAGGATTTTGAGGGGATCAGAGAGCGAGCCATGCATTGCAGAGAACCCAGCCTCCTTCCTGCTCTTTGCAGTCAGGTTGTTGATTCGAATAGTCTGATTTTAATCAATAGCAACCTCCAAGATATTAATGATGGAGCTGTTGGAAAGTCAAAGGTAGATGACTGAATTTGCTTTTGATCCGGGTGGTCATTAACCAGAGTCATATGACAGGAATGTTACCTGCCATTTGTCAGTCTGTGTGTGTCACACCCTGCTATGGGCCACTTCATTATCAGAGGACTGGTGAAAGGAGCTGACCGTGTTTCAGTGCATATGTTGGATTGGTTAAAGATTCATGGCCAATGTGTCTTGGTAATCATGGCAAGATCAATGACGATGGACAATGGCTTCTTGAGCTTTGTGCCCTGAATGAACTCTGCATCACAAACATTATGTTTTAGAGCAAACATCACCCACAAGGTGTCCTGGCGTCAACCAAGATCTGGCCATTGGTGCCAACTTGATCTGATTATCACCAGAAAACGCGACCTCCCCAGCGTACACACGTACCTATCCCAGCGCGGATTGAGACATCGGCCACTCTTGTCAGCAGCAGAGTGTTTCACAGCTCCAAACACACTGGCCCACCATGCATCAACATCCTTAGTACAAGAAATAACGACACATATCAGCACTTTGCATTGGCATTCAAGACTTTGCTATCCACTGAAGCTTACCTGGAAAAGCCGATGTTGATATTGGAAGTCACGGAGTTCAATCATTTGATAAAGGCGGAACCCACAACAAAGACTGGTTTGAGACACACTCAGCAGAAATGACATCTGTCATTGAAGCGAAAAGCAAAGTGTACCTTATGCAGAACACATCTAACAACTGGAACACTGCGTGACTTGAGAGTAGCAAAGGCATTTGTGTGAAAGGGGAGATATTGTGCAAATAAACACTGGGTCAACCTATGTCAAGAAGTTCAAGCTGCCTGTGGCATTGGAAATCTAAGTGCTATGCATGATGTGATCAAGAGGGCACTTGGTCCTATGATCACCACAGTTGCTCCCCTGAAATTGGCATATGGTAAAGTGTTTGCCAAAGAAGTAGATGGATGTCCCACTGCTTTGAACACTACTGTGAGCTGTGCTCCTATAAGACGAACACCTCCCTATCTGTGTTTGATACTCTCCCATAGCTTCCTGTCGTGTTGAGTTACATCACTCAAGTTCAAAAAGGCCATTGATTGCTTAGCAAGCAGGCACCTGGCAAGGATGAAATTCCAGTCGAGCTGCTCAAGCAAGGCAAGTCCCATCTACTGCCGCACCTTCATTACATCCTTCTCCTCTGTTAGATCCATTCCACGTCACATTAAGCAGAAACAAAGGTGACGCAGGAGACTGCAAGAGGCATCTTGCTCCTTAGCATCTATAGTGGACAACCTCATCTCCATAAGCAAGCTACACAAGACGTGTAGAGAACAGGATATAGCTTTTTATCTTGCTTTTATAGATCCCACTAAGTCATTCAACATTGTCAAAAGGGCATGACTATAAGATTTTGGGGAAATTTTGCTGCCCACTACAGCTCCTCAGCCAGTACTGCGCTGTACTGTGCAGTTTGACAGCACCACTTCTGGCAGTTTGAGTGAAGAATGAAGTACAACAGGGCTGTGTCCTAGCTCCACTTTAGTATTTTCTCCTTCATGCTGCTGACTTTTGCCTTGCCTGCAGATATGGAAACAGTTTACCTACATGCCAGGTCAGACGACTAGGCCTACAATCTGTCCAGACTAAAAGCAAAGACAGAAATACAGCATGTCTTGATCAGAGAACATTTCTAGCCTGATGATTCTGTGTTAATCGCTCATTCAGAAACTCGGCTACAAAGACTCATGGATTTTCTCTCCCATGCCTGAAACTTGTTCTCCCTTGCTATAAATGCTAAGAAAACTGGTTATGGGACAGGGTGTCACATCGCTGCCTTTGATCATTCTAAATAACACCTTGCTGGAAGTTGTCACAGACAGGTAGTTGTGATGTTATAGATTTTGTAATTAACCTTTTAAATGGACACAAAAGGAGCTTAAAAAATGGTTGTCAAAGGTCAGTTGATCTTTTACAACTGCAGTGTTTGTCAAGCTTTTAGAAGGCTCCAAACGGATTGAAAGTGCACATAATCAAGACATTTGAAATTCAGTGCACATTTCCACAAGGATAAACAGAAACTCGACAGTGACTTGCCTGGAGGTGTGAATAGCTCTTCCCTATCTCACCAAATCTGGAAGAATGGGAGTCATTCATGTTAATGGCTGAGACATTTAAAAGGTTAATTACCTAGGCCTGGGCTAAAAGACAATGACTGGGACTATGTCCCAGACCTTGGCTAACTGAATACCTAATATGGAAGAAAACAAAAACAGAATTACCTGGAAAAACTCAGCAGGTCTGGCAGCATCGGCGGAGAAGAAAAGAGTTGACGTTTCGAGTCCTCATGACCCTTCGACAGAACTTGAGTTCGAGTCCAGAACTCAAGTTCTGTCGAAGGGTCATGAGGACTCGAAACGTCAACTCTTTTCTTCTCCGCCGATGCTGCCAGACCTGCTGAGTTTTTCCAGGTAATTCTGTTTTTGTTTTGGATTTCCAGCATCCGCAGTTTTTTTGTTTTTACCTAATATGGAAGCATGACTTGACAGTTTGATGTAGCTTCCATTTTGAGTTTTGAACTGTATAAGCCTGGCTGAGAACAGTCATTTTGTGCAGAGAACTGATAAGATCTCTGGAAGACCATTCCAGCCCACAGCTCTCAGCTGAACTAGCTGTGAACAGCATGAGAACTGGATTTCTCTCAACCACTAGGAGCCACAGTAGAAGTTGCCCAGAAATCATCACTTGTTCTGCTGTAAAGGAATCCAGGCAGCCATCAAGTATCACACTGGCAGATCAGTAAAGAAACAGGACCTTCACTCACATCCCAAAGCTGCTGTACCTGCTGAGTCCATCGACAAAAGTAAACCCTGACTTTCGACTGCAAAAGCCATCATAGCTTCTAAACCAAATCTCAAGTTTCAACCCTTTCACTTTGAGTAGAAGGAATTAAAGCAAGATAGAGAGGGATGTGGAAGAGGTGGGGAAGTTGCGCTGCTGGTTAAGGGGAATATCACAGCTGTACTACAGGAGGACACCTCAGAGGGCTCATGCAGCGAGGCAATATGGGTAGAGCTCCGGAATAGGAAGGGTGCAGTCACAATGTTGGGGGTTTAACAATAGGCCTCCCAATTGCTGGCGGGAGATTGAGGAACAGTTATGTAGGCAGATTTTGGAAAGATGTAAAAGCAATAGGGTTGTTGTGGTGGGTAATTTTAACCTTCCCTATATTGACTGGGAATCACTTAGTGCTAGGGATTTGGATGGTGCAGAATTTGTATTTGTATGCAGAAGGTGTATCCAGGAGGGCTTCCTGAGACAATATGTAGATAATCCAACTAGGGAAGGGGCAATACTGGACCTGGTATTAGGGAATGAACCCGGCCAGGTGGTCGAAGTTTCAGTAGGAGAGCATTTCAGGAAAAGTGACCATAATTCAGTAAGTTTCAAGGTACTGGTGGATAAGGATAACAGGAGTCCTCGGGTTAAGGTGTTTAATTGGGGGAAGACTAATTATAACAATATTAGGCAGGAACTGAGGAATCTAGACCGGAGGTGGATGTTTGAGGGCAAATCAACAACTGACATGTGGGGGGCTTTCAAACATCAGCTGATAAGAATTCAGGACTGGCATGTTCCTGCCAGGATGAAGGATAAGCAGGGCAAGTTTCAGGAACCTTGGATAACGAAGGATATTGTGAGATTAGTCAAAAAGAAAAGGGAAGCATCCGTAAGAGCTAGAAGGCTAGGAACAGATGAAGCCCGTGGAGAATGCAAAGAAAATAGGAAGAAACTTAAGCAAGGAGTCAGGAGGGCTAAAAGGGGTCATGAAAAGTCACTGGCAACCAGGGTTAAGGAAAGTCCCAAGGCCTTTTATACATATGTAAAAAGCAAGAGGGTAGCCAGGGAAAGGGTAGGCCCACTCAGGGACAGAGGTGGGATTGTGTGTGTGGAGCCAGAAGAAATGAATACTTCTCATCAGTATTCACCAAAGAGAAGGACTCAGCGGTCAATTTTTCTAGGGACAAGTGTGTAGATAGCCTGGATCATGTTGAGATCAAAAAAGAGGAGGTGTTGAAGAAGATTAAGGTGGATAAGTCCCCAGGGCCAGATGGGATCTACCCCAGAGTACTGAGGGAGGCAAGGGAGGAGATTGCTGGGGCCTTGACAGAAATCTTTGTATCCTCACTGGCTACGGGTGAGGTCCCAGAGGACTGGAGAATGGCCAATGTTGTTCCATTGTTTAAGAAGGGTAGCAGGGATAATCCAGGAAATTACAGGCCGGTGAGCCTTACACCAGTGGTAGGGAAATTATTGGAGAAGATTCTTCGTGACAGGATTTACTACCATTTGGAAGCAAATGGGCGTATTAGTGAGAGACAGCATGGTTTTGTGAAGGGGAGGTCGTGTCTCGATAACTTGATCGAGTTTTTTGAGGAAGTGACAAAGATGATCGGCAATGGAAGGGCAGTGGATGTTATATACATGGATTTCAGTCAGGCCTTTGACAAGGTCCGTCATGGCAGACTGGTACAGAAGGTAAAGTCGCACGGGATCAGAGGTGAGCTGGCAGGATGGATACAGAATTGGCTTGGTCATAGAAGACAGAGGGTAGCAGTGGAAGGGTGCTTTTCGGAATGGAGAGCTGTGACTAGTGGAGTTCCGCAGGGATCAGTGCTGTGGACTTTGCTGTTTGTAGTATACATAAATGATTTGGAGGAAAATATAACTGGGCTAATTAGTAAGTTTGCAGACGACACTAAGGTTGGAGGAGTTGCAGATAATGAGGATTGTCAAAGGATACAATGGGATATAGATCGGTTGGAGACTTGGGCGGAGAAATGGCAGATGGAGTTTAATACGGACAAATGCGAGGTAATGCATTTTGGAAGATCTAATACAGGCAGGAATTATACAGTAAATGACAGAACGCTTAAGTGCATTGACGGGCAGAGGGATCTGGGTGTACAGGTCGACAGGTCACAAAGTAGCAACGCAGGTGGATAAGGTAGTCAGGAAGGCATATGGCGGCATGCTTACCTTCATTGGCAGGGGTATTGAGTATAAAAGCTGGGAAGTCATGCTGCAGCTGCATAGAGCCTTGGTTAGGCCACACTTGGAATATTGCGTGCAATTCTGGTCGCCACATTACCAGAAGGATATGGAGGCATTGGAAAGGATGCAGAGGAGGTTTACCAGGATGCTGCCTGGTCTGGAGGTTATTAGCTATGAGAAGAGGTTGGAGAAACTCGGATTGTTGTCACTAGAGCGACGGAGATTGAGGAGCGACTTGATAGAAGTTTACAAAATTCTGAGTGGCATGGACAGAGTAGATAGTCGGAAGCTTTTTCCCTGGGTGGAAGAGTCAATTACTTGGGGACATAGATTTAAGATGAGAGGAGAAAACTATAGAGGAGATGTGCGGGGCAAGTTTTTTACGCAGAGGGTGGTGAATGTCTGGAATTCGCTGCCAGAGGAGGTGGTGGAAGCAGGTACGATAGTGGTGTTTAAGAGGCAGCTTGACAAATACATGAATAGGATGGGAATAGAGGGATACGGATCCCGGAAGTGCAAAATGTTTTAGTTGACGGGCAATATAATCGGCGCAGGCTTGGAGGGCCGAAGGGCCTGTTCCTGTGCTGTACTTTTCTTTGTTCTTTGTTCAACGGGCCTGCAACAGTGTCTCAGAGAATGGTTTGAAATTTCATCTTTAAAAATAGTCTTTTATCTTTATCTGCTTTTAATTTTTGTATCTGTATTTCAGTTAACTTTCTCATTTGTACTGAATTAACTTTTAGCTGTAGTTTTATAATAAACTAGCCTTTATCTTGTTAAAGATTGAAGCTTCGCCACTGTTGTTTTAAGTTGAACCATTCACAAAAGGGGATTGTGTGCACACGCGCACACATTCTTAGCTCACAGACCACTTTGAGGAAGCATCTTCTATGCGGTCGTGACAAAGATGTTAGCAAATTCTGCTACCTTGGGTCCATGATGACTGACAACCTGTCTCTTGACGCAGAACTCGATACAGGCGTAGGGAAAGCAGCTGCCACCTCTGGCTGAATGACAAAACGTGCTGGAATAATATCAAGCTGGCTCTTGGGAGCAAGGTTCTGGTTTATGAGGATCTTGTTCTTGTGTGGAGCTGTGAAACTCTAACAACTTACAGCTATCAAGAAAGGAAGCTCAGCTACTTTCATTTTCGCTGCTTGAGGCGCATTCTGGGCATCTCATGGAATCACAAATGCGGCAGTCCTCTTAAAGGCAAGTGTCCCAAATATGTTTTCACTCGTCAAGCAGAGAATACTGTATTGGCTCTGGCATGTTTGCAGGATGGAACACAGACATATACCCGAGTAGCAAGGTAACCAAGGCCAGAAGAACTGTAGAATGCCCAAAGCTCTGTTTCAAGGACACTTGCAAGTGTGGTAAGAAGGCCCTAAATGTTGATTTTCACAACTGGAAGACACTAGCAGATGGAAGTGGTGACCAGTGGGCTGGCATGCACTCCATGATGATCAACAGCTTGACAACAGGCACCAAATCGGAAAACAACACCCATGGCGACAGCTGATAACCCTTTCATATCTGGCACTTGTTGCAGAACCTGCCTCTCGTGGATTGGTCTCTTCAGCCATCAGCAAAAGTGCACCATATGAAGCCACCCCCAATGGATTTGATTTGCTGCATGATTGTTATCTTATGTAGATGGAAGGATGCTGACGACTGGGGGTTGGCACCAGCGGCTTCCTTTTCAGAGAAGTTGTGAATGGAACTGAACAATGGAATCATCAGTGAATATTCTACTGCTTACCTTATGGAGGAATGGTCATTGATGGTTGGACCAAAGTTACTTCTCTGGCAAAATCTTGGGCTGCAGTTTGGCTTGTGGCAACCATAACTATCCTCCTTTGTGTCCAGCGTGAATCCTGCCACTGGAAGGGTTTTCCCTTTGATCATCATCATTTCATCATCAAAAAAACTTCTGACTTTTCTTTAGCCCATTTCCTGCTGTCGTAAATGCTAATGGGTTTCTGTGAAATGTGTTCATATAGTTGTGTGTATGTTTGAAAAAAATTAAGGCACTAAATTAAAATTAGTCCTCTTGTGTTTTCTGTAACGAAAAGATAAATGTTTAGAAGGACAGTAGATTTGTCCTGTGATCAGTTTAAGAACTTAGTTGCCTCAAATCTAATCAACATTATGCCTGCCCTTCAAATGGAAGGACATCTCTTGATCATGACGATACCCAGGAACGGATCATGAGATCACTCAGTTGAGGAGAGATACAGATTATTTCTCTTTACTTTCCACTTTTTCTTATTGCTGAAATAAAAACCACACCGGTAGATTTTGTAATGGGATTGTGCAATTGCAATCCTTCTACACGCTTTTATTTTCAGTGAATCTAGTGCTTGTATATTATTCAGTGTTAAAGTATTATGTGCAGCAATGAGTAGCGTAATGGTTTAATGGAATAGGTATCGTAATAAGTAATGTAGATGACTTTGTATCAGTGACATCAGCAGTGACGTGGTAGAGACTTTGTACAGCAGATCAAGCAGGCAGCACTCAGGTGATATGTGCCTACTCAGTAGCCCACCTTGTATATATTGTAAATGGTGTAAATAAATCAGTTTGAAGTAACTACCTGAGTCAGGCTACTGTCCCTCTCGATAAGATATGCCACATTGCAAGTCTATGAAGCAGTGAGGGCTCTTGTCAGATTAGGAGAGCATCATAGCCATTATTACATTCCTATCCCAATTGTTGTATTTCACATGTATTTGTGTACACCCTGGTGGTTGAGGCCACAGCAATAACTACCAGTAATGTGGTGTTGAATGATCTAAGGCTGAGCCCTTGGGAATAGTTTCTGGGGGACCTGACATTTTACATCAATGTAGCCGGTGTGCTGTTTAAGAGGTTAGGGTTAAGGTATTTTATGCAGGCAAAGTAGAAGGAACTTTACTCCATATCTAAAGCATGCCATCTCTGACCTCGGAATGCCCGAATTCTAGCTAACACATGAGTACCTGATCTGGAAGCGCAGTGTATCTAAGCTTTGTGCTTGATGGCACGGTTCAGAAATTGCTTTACTTTGCATCAGATTTGAATGTGAATGTTGGTAATGGATGGTAATAAATTAGACATTTCCAGCCCTGACATCTGTCCTCTTGATGAACATGGGCTTTCCATTTTTTATAGTGGCTGACCTAGATATTTGAATGTAGTGAGCTTGATGTACTGTTTTAGTACTGCTCTTCTCCTTTTTCCACCTCCCATTGATGGTAATCCTTGATGAAGGCTGTCACTTCCATTCAGTCGATCTGTCTCATGTAAACAAAGTGTAGATGGCAGGAGCAGCTTCCCGAAAGCTAGATAGATCTCTCTTTGATTTCAGGCATTTTCTTTTTAGAAGATTTGTTTCCCTTTTTAATTTAGGAAAAATGTTACCGGGATCTAAAATAAGCACATCTTCAGAAAGGATGTGCTTGTAAAACAAGTCATGGAAAAGCTCTGGCTCCTGCTCCTCCTCCTCCTCCTTGGGGAGGTGGTGGCCCAGTGGTATTGTCACTGACTAGTATTCCAGAGACTCAGGGTAATGCACTGGAGACCTGGGTTTGAATCCCACCACGGCAGATGGTGAAATTTGAATCCAATAAAAATCTGGAATTAAAAGTCTGATGACGACCGTCAAACCATTGCCGATTGTTGTAAAAACCCGTCTGGTTCACTGATGTCCTTTAGGGAAGGAAATCTGCTGTCCTTATCTGATCTGACCCACATCTGACACCAGACTCTCACCAATGTGGTTGACTCTTAAATGCCCTTGAACAAGGGCAATTAGGGATGGGCATGGGATGTGGCTACAGTGATGCCCACATCCCATGAACAAATAGAAAAAACTCATCTGTGTGTTGCAACTCTGAGTACAGATTCACTCGTATTGCTTTTATTTTAACAATTTTCTTTAGAAGGCATTCAACAGGATGGGGTGGACAGAATTGGGAGCAACTTACTGGCTTAGGTAGGAAAATGTAGAAGACAGAACAGGAACAATTAGGTATCCAAATTAGCAGGCTGTGATTGGTAGCGCTGTTGCAGTGTGTGTGACAAATCATACTTTATCCTGACCCCACTACCCCTCCGGCACTTTCTCCTTTGAGCATCTTGCCTTGTTCCATCCTCACCTCTTGCTGAAAACCCTCATTCTCTATCATCTACCCCAGTATGATTTAAAAAATGTTCTCACGGACATATCTTCACTGTATTATGATCCCTGGCCAGACCCCCAAGCTGTTGGTAAGATTTGGTTTGGGACCAGTAATGTTTTGTTCAAAGTAAACAACATTTGAGATTCAAGACACTTGCTAAGTGAATAAAGCCGCAAGATTTTACGGATTTGGAACAAACAAAAATAAACTTTACTACACAAGTTCATAAAGATAAAAAACTTTATAATATCTATCTTGCACTCTTAACATTCAGGGTTAACATGAGGTACATATGAATTAACAGGCAAACTGTGGCCGAACACACCACACTGCACAATAAATGCCAAATGTGGCCAAAACAGATTCCACCAATTTCTCAACAACCTGCTCGGAGTCAATAACAGTGATAACAGTGTGAGTCAACAAATCTCTCAAATTCTGCTTCTCTCACAAGGGTTTCCAATCTTCACCCTTGAAGATCCTACCTTGGAGCGACTTTTGGAGAGAATTCTAACTTGGACGGCATCAACAGTGGTCCACTTCGCAGGGTTTCAGTCTTATTTTCTGAGATTCTGTTCCTCTGGATTCCCAAGTCTTTACTCGAGCACCAACTCACAAGCACAATTTCAGTTCTTCAGCCATGCCAAGCAGAGTACTACTGCTCCAAAGGGGTGCCTTTGCCCCAGTGGCTCGCAGCATGGAGTTACCAGCCGCCTTGAATCTTCAGCCCTCATCAATTACTAGACTTGGACGGCATCTATGACTCCCCCATGTCACAGGGCTCAACCTCATCTCCTGAGATTCTGTTCCAGTGGGTTCCTGAGTATACACCCAAGTACCAAGTGATGAGCACAATTTCAGACTTTCAACCACACTGAGCCGAAGACGACTTGATTTATAGCTATTTCTGGGATGTTACTTGTGTCGTTTGTAGGGAAGAGCAATGCAACATACCTGTTCAATTCATCTGCCATCTCATTCTCCATTACAGATTGCCCAGACTCACTTTCTCTAGGACCAATGCTCACCTTGTCACTTTTTTATTTAAATATCCATAAAAACGCTTACTATCTATTTTTATATTTCTAGCTAGCTTTCTCTCTTACTCTAATTTTTCCCTTCTTATTAATATTTTAGTCTTTCTTTGTTGTTCTTTATATTGTGTCCAGTCTGCTGACTTGTCACCCATTCTTGCGCAATTACATGCATTTTCTTCAAGTTTGATGCATCTTTTAACTTTTTTAGTTAACTAGTGATCGCGGATCAGCCCCTTGGAACTTTTCTTTCTTGTTGGGATGTATCTGTTTTGAATATTCGATGGGTGGGCGGGCGGCACCCACCGGCTCTGCGGCAGCCGGGCAGCCGAACTCCATCGTCAAAATGGGCAGCACCGCCATTTTGAGTGGGTGGGCCAATTAAGGCCTGTCCAACGGGCTGCCCAATGGGAAGCACTATGCGCTTCCTGTACTGGGGGTGGAGGGATTCCCCAATTGTCAAAGTGCGCTGAGCGCACTGCTTCCTGAGACTGAGTGTTCTTTTAGGGAGATCGGTGAAAGTCTAAACAACATCAAAAATAGCAAACTAAAAAAATTATTAACATGTCTTCCTCATGTGACAATGTCACATGAGATGGGACATGTTAATAAATATTACGTAAACTTTATTAAAGATTTTTTAAACAGACATGAAACGTCATCCCGCCAGTGGATGAGGGTTTATGTTTTTTCTCCTTCCTGCCAGGTCTCCTGGCCTGCCCACCAGCCTTAAGGCTTGACGGGCAGGGCCTTTAATTAGCTTAATTATCCTGTCGATGGCCTCAATTGGCCATTGACAGGTCGGCGGGCGGACAGCTGATTTCACTGTCTGCCCACCTTCCTGAATATTTAAATGGGGTGGGATGACATTGGGGGTTCCTCTGATGTCATCCCGTGTCATTTTCCCGTCAGCAAGTGGGCCCCACCCCCAAATCACCGACGGAAAATTTCTGGCCAGTATCTCTATTGACCTACCCCTTAACCTCATTTGGCAGATCAGTTTAGCTAGCTCTGCTTTCATGCCCTCATAATTGCCCTTATTTAAGTTTAAAATATTGGTCTTAGGTCCACTCTTCTCTCCCTTAAACTGAATGTAAAATTCAAACATATTAATTCATCGCTGCTACCTAGGGGCAGCTTCATTATGAGATCATTAATTAATCCTGTCTTGTTGCACAAATGTAGATCTAGTGTAGCTTACTATCTGGTTGGCTCCAGAATGTACTGTTCTAAGAAACTATCCCTAAAATACCGTATGAACTCCTCATCCAGGCTGCCTTTCTGATCTGATTTATCCAGTCTATATATGATTAAAATCTCCCATGATTATCGCCATACCTTTCTGACACGGTCTCATTATTTCTTCTTTCATACTGTACCCTACAATGTGGTTATTGTTAGGGGGCCTGTACGCCACTCCCACAAGTGACTTCATGCCTTTATCATTTCTCATCTCTACCCAAACTGCTTCTACATCCTTGTTTCCTGAACTTAGGTCATCTCTCTCTATTGTGTTAATGCCATCATTAATTAATAGAGCCATTCCTCTACATTTTCCTTGCTTCCTGTCCTTAAATGTCGTGTACCCTTCAATATTCAGGTCCCAATCTTTGTCATCCTGCAGCCATGCCTCTGTAATGGTTCTCAGATCCTAGTTATTTATTTCCTTTTACATTCTCAGTTCATCTGTTTTGTTATGAATGCTACATACATTCAGATACAGAGGCTTTAGCGTGGTCCTTTTATTACTTTTGTCACCTTTAGCCTTACCTGATGTACTGTTAGCTTTGTACTCACTATCCCTTCCTGTCATGGTCTATTTGTCATTTCCCATATTAATCCCTTTCTCTCTTTGCCATGTCTCTCTACTCTTTGATTTACTCCGTTTTCCCAAATTTGACCCTGGCCCCCACTGTTTAGTTGAAAACCCTCTTTACTCCCCTAGTTGTGCAGCTCCAAAGAACACTGGTCCCAGCACAGTTCAAGTCTAGACCGTCCCAACAGTACAGAGTGCCTCACGAACCGCAACTCACTTCTCCCACACCAGTCTTTGAGCCATGCATTCATTTTTCTAATCTTATTTACCGTATGCCAATTTGCATGTGGCTCAGGTCATAACCCAGAGATTATTATCTTTAAGGTTCTGCTCCTTAATTTGGTGTCTAGCTTCTCATACTGACTGTGCAGAACTTCTTTCTTCATTCTATCTGTCATGGGTACCTTAATGGATCACGATGACTGGGTCCTTTCCCTCCCACTGCAAGTTCCCCTCCACCCTTTAGCAGACAGTGCCAGGGTTCGGGACAAGTGGATAAAAAAATAAAAATGAATGTAGAAGAAAGGGGATTAAAAAAGGGGGTGAGGATGGAGGAGAGAATTCGTGGTCTGAAGTTGCTGAACTCAGTGTTAAGTCCAGAAGGCTGTAAGGTGCCTGATCAGAAGATGAGGTGCTGTTCCTCCAGTTTGTGTTGGGCTTCACTGGAACATTGCAGCAGGCCAACAACGGACATGTGGGCATGAGAGCAGGGTGGTGTGTTGAAATGGCAAACGACAGGAAGGCCTGGGTCATGCTTGCAGGCAGACCGAAGGTGTTCTACAAAGCGGTCACCCAGTCTGCGTTTGGTCTCCCCGATGTAGAGGCCACACTCTTAGAGTTGATGGCTTTGTGATGAGATCACATCTCCCTTCTCAGGTGGACACAAGAGATCCTGTGATTTTATTTGAAGAGCTAAGAATTGGTCATATGTTCACTTTCTTGGTCAGTGCTGGTAGTTACATAATGCACCACTTGCAATAATGGTGGAAACACATTCAATTGGTAATTTTTAAAGAGAATTGGATATATACTTGAAAAAGAAAGAACATTCCAGATGAATATGGAAAGAGCAGGGGAATAAGGCTAATTGGTTCTTTCAAAGAACTGGCACAGGCATGACAGCCCCAATATCTCCTCCTGTACTGTTGTGTCAGGGAAGGCACCTCAGGCATTTTGCATGTCCTCAATAATGAATTGATTGAAGAGCACTTTAGGAGGTTTTGAGGATGGGATCAGGTGCTTTAAAATTCAAGTTATTTCTCTTTACTGCACTGAAAGATTCATTCAGACCTGTAGACATTGAAGGTAATTTGGCAGACAATAAATAGAATAATTTTCACATACCTACATGTTCAGTAGCAGGGAGTCACGGTGAATAAACGGTCAGTATAACTCAAGCTTCGTGCAAGTTTATGCTGAAGGTGCTGGGTTTCCCCTATTGAAGGGAATATTTCAGCCTTACAGTAAATGTGTTAAATCATTTTGGTAAATAACATTGGGAGTTGAGAGCATTCTAATTGTGCTTGCATTTCAGGTTGCCGGAAGGAAAGGTTTCCCACATGTGATCTATGCCCGACTCTGGCGATGGCCAGATTTACACAAGAACGAGCTGAAGCATGCCAAGTTCTGCCAGTTTGCATTTGACTTAAAGTATGACAGTGTCTGTGTCAACCCATACCATTATGAGAGGGTTGTATCACCTGGGATTGGTGAGTGGTGGTGTGTATTATTAATTTCGGCAGAATTCATGATTAGCAGAAAAGCACAAGAGTTTTAAAACTGTTAACCTTATTCATTCCCATCCTGTACATTTTCTGGAACTCTTCCAAATGCCTCCAATGAGTTTCTGCATTCAGAAATAAGTATTTGGATATACAATGCTCTCATTTTCTTCATGTCTCATTCTAAGCATTCAAGGTTTCAGAAAATTAGATGAGAAGACCAGACATCAAGAAGCAAACATTTATAGAAGCTTAAACTTTGTAGGAGTAGAATGTACAGCTGAATAAAATAAGAGCTGCATAGCTTTCAGTCCCTGGGAAAGATTGAACTAGATGTAGAAGATTGTACAGGATCTTGAATGTAGAGTGGAATCATCACTGAAATAGTTGAATGAGTGAAGGAAGGGGGGATACTTCCAAGTTGGTGAGGGATCAACCACAGTGTAGATATTGATTTAAGAGGGAATTGGATAGCCGTGAATATGGCTTGTTTAGAAATGCATGGTGTAAGACTCAACAAAGGCTTTGGAGTTTCCCAGGTGAAGATGATGTTTCATCAAGTTGTTCAAGAGCAGAATTTCAGAAGTATTTAACTTGGAACAAGGTCACCAATCAAATAGACACACTAAACATCATAGTGATGACAATAGAATGAGCTAGAACTCCCAATGTAGGGAAATTTTGACGGTTCCTATAACATTAAATGTAAAAGAGCAGAACACCAGTAACTGAAGGAATAAGAGGGTTTACCTTTCGAAGCAATTAGGTAAGAACCAACACATTTTTAAGAAGGAAATGTGAACTGTAAATAAGGGAAACTAAAGAGACCATCTTGCCTGGGATAAGTTTGGTGATGCATTCTCCTGTCCCAGGAACTTTGGTGGGATGGCAGGCTCAACCACCCAAGGTTGGCCTCAAACCAGCTGCAGGAGGACGCCAGGATGTTGACACTGGTGAATCTCAGGGACACGTGGAGCATCTGGTAGCTGTGGAATAAATACCACAGTTGATTTCTCATCAGGGATTCTAATATATTTTCTAAAGATTGCTTGAAATATTCTTTTAAACTTACAATTTATTCAGTCTTACCGAGAGATTGGCTTTCAGTTCAGTAATTTTATTATTTTCATTTTTCCCATTGGTACCTGTCTGAGGTCCATAGAGATGGATAGGCCATTGACTGTCTTTTCATGGCTTGCAGGAGTACTGCTCTCTTGTTGCCCACAGATGATGCTGGGTGACTGGAAGCATGCGCTGCTGTCCTTCTCGCTGCTGTTTTCTCTTCTTCAAGAGTCCAGCAGACACTAAAAAGTCTGTTTTTCTCTTCTGCAGGTCTCAGTCTCCAGAACACAGGTTAGTATTTTAAATTACTTGAATGAACCTGAAACTGTTTGTTAACTGTGTTGAGACATCTTTTTTTAAAGCCCTATTGCTGTACTGAGAATGCTTATGCTATGCTTTTATTGACAGTGGAATAACTGTGCAGAACACTGTGGATTTTGTTCTATTCTTTGATGGGATGTGGGCGTCACTGGCAAGGCCAGCATTTGTTGCCCATCCCTAATTGGCCTTGAACTGAGTGGCTTGCTAGGCCATTTCAGACAGCAGTTAAGAGTCAGCTGTTGGTCTGGAGCCACATGTAGGCCAGGCCAAGTAAGGATGGAAGATTTTCCTTCCCTGAAGGATATTGATTTTTACAACCATCAATGATTGATAATTTCATTACTGACTAGCTTTCAATTCAATAATTAATTGAATTTAAATTCCACCAGCTGCCGTGGCGGGATTTGAACTCATGACCCCAAGTCTCTGGGTTATTAGTCCAGTGGCATTACCACTGCACCACCACCTCCCCATTATTTCTCAGTCAACCTACGTTAATGGCTGTGCAGAGCGTAAAGGCTGACAGTTAATTTGGGTAGAATAACCCATCTCTGTGTTGTTACTTCTATGGATTTCTATTCAATGAGATCAAAGAATACCGAGTGAAATGATCACTGCTAGCCAGTCACTGGCAACCAGAATTTGTATTCATATAGCACTTAACATAATACAAAGTCCCAAGGCGATTCATAGGAGTGTCATGACACCAAGCCACAGAAGGCTATAATACAGCAGATGGCCAGAAGCTTGATCAAAGAGGTATGTGTTAAGGAGAAAGGAGAGATTCCAGAGCTTAGGTGTGGACACTTGAAGACATGGCCACCAGTGGTGAAGCAGTGAAAATCCAGGTTGCTGAAACCAGAATTAGTTGAGAGCACACCACCAGGTTTGTGGGCCTGCAAGAGATAAGAGGGATGGCCGAGACCACAGAAGGATTTGATAATAAGGTTGTGAATTTTAAAATTGACCTGTTGTTTAACCGTTTGTCAGTGTAGGTCAGCAAGCACAGGGCTGATGAGTCAATGAGAGGTGTGCATATGGACACAGATAAAAGTCTTCATTAGCCTCAAGTTATATAGAGGATAGAATGTACGAGGTGGGCCAGGAATCGGTTGGAATAGCCAAGTCTGGAGGTAACAAAGACATGGATGAGGGTTTCAGCAACAGATGAGCTGAGGCAAGGGTGGAGTTGGCAGTGTTATCAAGGTTGAAATAGACAGTCATAGTGATGGTGCATATGTGTAGTCAGAAGCTTACCTTGGTATCAAATTTGACACTAATGAATGCGAGGCTTTATAAGATCATGATGTATTGGCTTTATCTGTTTAATTCAAGGTAAAATGGAGCAGTGAAGAGGGTAATTTGTTACAAATCCTGCCCAACAACAAACCTGGGTGGCTTGGTTACATGGGGACGATAGAGGATGGAGGGAACTTAAGAGTTTACTAACAGCAATGTTCACACCTCAAACAGAGGCATGAGCAGCAAGGTCAGTTTGCTTATCCACCCTGCAGCCCTTACTCTCATCCAAACAAGCTGAGAGAACCTCAAACCTATTGGACAATTGCAAAGGCTGAGGCTCCTGCCCTCTGGGTCCCCTTACCTGTCTCACTTGCAGTCACGTCCTGCTGTCCCTGACCACTGACTAAATCAGAAGACCCTATCCTACGTAGATTGACTGCCTGCTGGTACAAAGCAGCCAGGTAACTTTCCCTGTCCCTGATGTGTCGCAGTGTCTGCAGCTTAGCTTCCAGTTCAATGACTTTGAGCCGAAGCTCCTCAAGCCACAAACACTTACTACAGACTTTTTGTCCTGGATCAAACTGGCATCCAGGAATTCCCATGTGCTGCAGACTTGACACTTCATCTGTCCTGCCATCCTTAATGTGTTTTAATTAATTACTTAATTATATTATTCACTTATTTATTTCCCTTTTTACATATTTTATTAACTTTACCAGCAGTTTGTATACTATTTTAAGCCTTTGGACTGGAATAGAGCAGATACTCATCAAACAGCTAGCTCCTTTCCCTGTAATAGAGTAAGAACCAATTCCTACAGGGTGAAAAAGGTAGAAAAAGCAAAAGGAAAGGAACACCTCCTTCCCCTCCTCAGCGAACCCCTCTGCTCACCAAATTCCCAGGTATGCACTCAGTTCTAACGCTGCACCAGTTTGCCTTGGGCATTTCAGAGAAGGTTCACTAGGCTCGTTCCTGGGATAAAGGAGCTGTCTTAAGAAAAAAAGTTGAGCAGGTTGGGCCTATACTCATTGGAGTTTAGGAAAATGAGAGGTAGACTTTTTGAAACATAAGATTTTAACAATCGCTTGGCAATACAGAACTCGAATATTGCTGAAAAGCGACATATGTTATGAACATACATACAAACATACGAAGGCCACTCGGCCCCTCAAGCCTGCCCCACCATTCAATATGATCATGGCTGATCTGATTGTCACTCAACTTCATATTCCCACCTACCCACGATAACTTTTTACCCCTTTGCTTAACAAGAATTTATCCACTTCTGCCCTAAAAATATTCAAAGACTTTGCTTCTACTGCCTTTTGAGAAAGAGAGGTCCAAAGATTCACAACCCTCAGAGAAAAACATTCTCCCCACCTCTGTCTTAAATAGGCAACCCCTTATTTTTAAACAGTGACCCCTAACTCTAGATTCTCCCACAAGAGGAAAGCTGTTCTCCAATTCCAACCTGCCAAGTCCCCTCAGGATCTTATATGTTTCAATCAAGTTGCCTCTTGCTCTTCTAAACTCCAACGGATACAAGCCTAGCCTGACCAATCTTTCCTCAAAAGACAACCCACTCATTCCAGGTATTTGTTTAGTAAACCTTCTCTGAACCACTTCCAATGTGTTTACATCCTTCCATAAATAAGGAGACCAATACTGTACACAGTACTCCAGATGTGGCCTCACCAATGCCCTAAATAACTGAAGTATAACTTCTCTTTTATACTTAATTCCCCTCAATAAACAATAACATTCTATTAGCTTTCCTAATTACTTGCTGTACCTACATACCAGCCATTTGTGATTCATGCACTAGGACACTCAGGTCCCTCTGCTTTTCAGAGCTCTGCAATCTCTCACCATTTAGATAATATGCTTTTTTTATTTTTCCTGCCAAAATAGATAGTTTCACAATTTCCCATTATATTCCAATTGCCAGATCTTTGCCCACTCATTTAACCTATCTATAGTCCTTTGTAACCTCCTTACGTCTTCTTCACAACTTACTTTCCTACCTATCTTTGTGTCATCAGCAAATTTAGCAGCCATAACTTTGGTTCCTTCATCCAAGTCATTTATATAAATTGTAAAAAGTTGAGGTGCTGGCATTAATCCCTGTGACACACCACTTGTTACATCCTGTCATTCAGAAAATGACTCATGCCTACTCTGTTCCTGCCTATCCATGCCAATGTTACCCCCTACACCGTGAGCTTTTATTTTCTGCAGTAATATTTGATGTGGCACCTTATCAAATGCTTCCAGGTTTCCCTTTATCCATAGCACATGTGACCCCTTCAAGGGGCTCCAATAAATTGGTTATACATGATTTCCCTTTCACAAAACCATATTGACTCTGCCTGATTACCTTGAATTTTTCCAAGTGCCCTGCTTTAATAGTGGCTTCTTATGTTTTCCCTATAATTCATTGCCACAGAAAGCTGTGGAGGCCAGGTCATTGAGTGTATTTAAGACTGAGATAGATAGGTTCTTGATTGTTAAGGGGATCAAAGGTTACGGGGAGAAGGTGGGAGAATGGGGTTGAGAAACTTATCAGCCATGATTGAATGGCGGAGCAGACTCGATGGGCCGAATGGCCTAATTTCTGCTCCTATGTCTTATGGTCTATAACATATGTTAAGCTAACTGGCCTGTAGTTTCCTGCTTTCTATTTCCCTCCCTTTTTGAATAATGAATTACATTTGCTGTTTTCCAATCTAATAAAACCTTCCCCGAATCTAGGGGATTTTGGAAAATTAAATCCAACGTATCAACCATCACCCTAGCCACTTCTTTTAAGACCCTAGGATGAAATCCATCAGGACCCAGGGACTTGTCAGTCCACAGCTCCAACAATTTTCTCAGTACCATTTCCTTGTGATTGTAATTTTCCTGAGTTCTCCCTTCCCTTCCATTTCCGGATTTGCAGCTATTTCTGGGATGTTACTTGTATGCCCTGTAGTGAAGACTGATGCAAGATACCTGTTCAATCCATCTGCCATCTCCTTATTTTCCATTATTAATTCCCCAGACTCAATTTCTCTAGAATCAATGCCCACTTTGTTAACACTTTTCTTTTTTTAAATATGTATGGAAATTTGAAATATCTGTTTTTATATATCTAGCTAGCTTTCTCTCGTACTCTAATTTTCCCTTCCTTATTAAATCTTTTAGTCATTCATTTTTTTTTATATGTATTCTGTCCTGCCACCCATCTTTGCACAATGATATGCTTTTCCTTTAACTTTTTTAGTTAACCACAGATGCTGGACCCTCTCCTTGGAATTTTTCTTTCCCGCTGGAATGTATCTATTCTGTGTATTATGAACTATTCCCTTAAATGTCTGCCAGTGCATCTCTATTGATCTATGCCTTAACCTAATTTACCAGTTCACTTTGGCTAGCTCTGCTTTTATGCCCTTATCATTGCCTTTATTTAAGTTTAAAACACTAGTCTTGGACCCACTCTGCTCTCCCTCAAACTGAATGTAAAACTCAATCATATTATCGTCGCTGCTACCTAGAAGCACCTTACTGTGAGATCAGTAATTAATCCTATCTCATTGCACAATACCAGGCCTAGCATAGCCAGCTCTCTGGTTGTCTCCAGAACATGCTGTTCTGAGAAAGTATCCTGAAACCATTTTATGAATCCTCATTTAGGCTACCTATGTCCATCTGATTTTTCCAGTATATATGTAGATTAAAATCCCCCACAATTATTGCTGTATCTTTCTGACAGCTCCCATTATTTCTTCTTTTATGCTCTGTCCTACCATGTGGGTACTGTTAGGGGGCCTGTACACCATTCCCATAAGGGATTTCTTGTCTTTATCATTTCAAACAGTTTGTATGGCCTGGTTTCCTGAACTTAGCTATTGTGCTAATACCATCATTAATTAACAGAGCCGCCCTTCCATCTTTTACTAACTTCCTTTCCTTCCTAAATGTCATGTACCCATCAATATTCAGGTCCCAATCTTTGTCATCCTACATCCAATCGTGTTTATTTCTATTTCAGCTTATCAGTTCATCTGTTTGGTTTTGAATGCTACTTGCATTCAGATACAGAGCCTTTAGTTTTGTCCTTTTATTATTTTTGTAACCTCTAGCCTTATCTGCTCATTTACTCTTATAGTTGTACTCTCTATCCCTTCCTGACCCAGTCTGTTTATTATTTCTAATATTAATACCTTTCTCTCTTGCCTTATCTCTACTCTTTGATTTATCACATCTTCCCACATTTGATTCTTTGCCTCCACTATTTAGTTTAAACCCCCTCTACTTCCCTAGTTATGTTGTTTGCTAGAACAAGACAGTTCAGGGGTAGACCAACCTTACAGTCCACCACTTTCCCCAACACTGGTGCCAGTGCCCCACAAACCGGAACTCACTTCTACCACAACAGTCTCTGACCTTATTTTCCCTATGACAGTTTGCACATGGCTCGGGTAATAATCCAGAGATTATTACCTTTGAGGTTCTCCTTCTTAATTTGGTGCTTAGATGCTCACACCAACTATGTAGATCCTCTTTCCTTGTCCTACCTATGCCATTGGTACTTACCTGGACCATGATGACTGAATCGTCCCCCTCTTACTCCAAGATCCTCTCCAGCCCTGAGCAAATAACCTGAACCCTGGCACTGGGCAGACAACGCTGCCCTCTGGACTCTCGCTCTTTGCTGCAGAGAACAGTATCAATTCCCTTCACTATACTGTCCCTCACTAGCGTTACATTCCTTTTTGCTCCCCCACTTGAATGGTTTTCAGTACCATAGTGCCATGGGCAGTCAGCTGCTCCACTCTGCAGCCTCCACTCTCATCCAGACAAGCTGAGAGAACCTCAAACCTGGTGGACAATTGCAAAAGCTGGAGCTCCTGTACTCCTGTTCCCTGGGCCCCCTTATCTGCCTCACTTGCACTCACGTTCCCCTGTCCCTGACCAAATCAGAAACCCCTATTCTAAGGCATGCAACCACCTCTTGGTACTAAATATCCCTCTCCCAGTTGCATCACAGCATCTGCAGCTCAGCTTCCAGCTCAATGACTGAGCTGAAGCTCCTCGAGCCAGAAACACTTACTGCAGGCATGCTTGCCCTGGATCATACAGACATTCAGGAGCTCCTACGTGCTGCATCTTTGACACTTCACTTGTCCTGCCATCCTTAATGTGTTTTAATTAACATCTTATTTTGTTCAATTAATTATTCTCCTTTTATATATATTTTATTAGTCTTACCATCAGTTCCTATACTGTTTTAAACCGTAGGAATAGAATAGACCTTAACCACTACCAGATACTCACCAAACAGCCAGCTTCTATCCCTGTAGTTGAGTAACAGCCAATTTCTACAGGGTGGAAAAGTTAGAAAAAGGAAAAGCAAAGGGGCACATCCTTCCCCTCCTCATCTAACTCCCCAAACTCACAGGTATTCATTCAGTCACAAACTACACTTGTTTGCAAGTTGCACTAAAGACCTTTGAATTTATACTAACTGAACTTCAGCTACAGAGACCAGATTAAGTCAATTAGCTAATTAACTACCCGGCTACTCTCCAAAACTCGCCAAAGCTTTCTGTCTTTCACTCATCAGGGTATTTTGAGGTAGACTGGGCACTTTTCAGGTCTGAAAGTGGAAGCCTTTGGCCCATTTGTGAGTTTGTGCAAGACACAGGTTGGCTATTATCCTGGAAAGGCAAAGTATCTCAAAAATTTGAACCACAGACGAAACAACTGTTTCACGTTGCTACTATGCAGTGGCTACGCAAGTGGTATTTTCCACTGTCATGAGGCTGCCCTCAATCCAAAAAGGCATTCTGCCTGCCCCACAATTGAACAACATCATGTTTGAATTACAGTGCAAGTGCGGTGCCAGCTACGTAGGTCGTCCATCCCAGTGATTGGTTCATTGAATCAAACAGCATGTCCCTTCAGTTGTTCTTAAAAGGCAAAGTATGGACTGTGCTCAACCAGCCTGCACTTGTAAAACCCAAAACAAAATGTCTACTGTTAGATGTGATTCTGTGATTGGGCAACACTTACTGAACAATCTTGATTGCACTATAGCTAACCAGCAACTTAAGGTTATCAGTGGAGCTCGTAATGTGGCTCATTTATGCTTGCTAGAAGCAATATACATTCATATGCAGGGACCTGTTCTCTGCAAACAAAAGGAATATGATCATGCCTTGTGCCTTTGCTGAATTATTCAGGAGCTTGGGGAGTCTGTAGTTTCTTGTTGCTTTCTCCATGCCTTTTTGGACTGAGGGCAGCGTCATGAGAGTGAAAAATACCACTCGCGTAGCCACTGCATATTTGCTTAATCTGTAGTTCAAATTTGCAATACTATAGACCCCCAGAGAGTCAGAGAGAAATAGAGCAGATATGTAGGCAAATTTCAGAGAAGTATAAAAATAATAGGGTAGTAATAGTAGGGGATTTCAACTTCTCCAACATTAACTGGGTTAGTCATAGTGTGATACGTTTAGGGGGAGAGGAATTCTTAAAATGCATCCAGGAGAGCTTTTTAACCCAGTATGTAGAAGGTCCCACAAGAGAGGAGGCGGTCCTGGACTTAATTTTAAGGAATGAAGCTGGGCAAGTGATAGAGGTATCAGTGGGGGAGCATTTTGCAGATAGTGATCATAACTCCATTAGATTCAAGGTTGTTATGGAAAAGGACAAGGATGGGCCAGAAATCAGAGTTCTAAATTGGGGGAAGGCCGATTTTAATAAGGTCAGATATGATTTGGCCAGAGTGGACTGGGAGCTGCTACTTTTAGGTAAATCTGCCTTAGAGCAGTGGGACTCATTCAGGAAGGAAATAGGGAGAGTACAGGGCCAACATTTTCCAGTAAAGATAAAAGGTGGAACTAACAAATCCAGGGAACCCTGCATGTCGAGGGATATACAGGATTGGATAAAGAGAAAAAGGGAAGCTTATGGCAGATACCAAGGGCTCAAAACAGCGGAAGCCCTAGAGGAGTATAGAATATGTAGGGGGGAACTTAAAAAGGAAATTAAGAGAAACACTGGCAGGTAAAATAAAGGAAAATCCAAAGTTATTTCACAAGTACACTAAGAGTAAGAGGATAACTAGGGAAAGAGTAGGACCCATTAAGGACCACAGTGGTAATTAGTGTGTGGAGCCGGAAGACGTAGGTAGGTTTCTAAATGAATACTTTGTGTCGGTGAGAGGTTCACAAGTGAGAAGGACGACGTGAGTATGGAGATCAGGCAGAAGGGCTGTGATATAATTAAAGAAATTAGCATGGAAAAGGAGGAGGTTCTAAGTGGTCTGGCAGGCTGAAAAGTAGATAAATCTCCAGGCCCGGATGAAATGTATCCCAGGCTGTTGAGTGAGGCAAGGGAAGAGATAGCAGGGGCACAGGCAATACTTTTCAATACCTCTCTGGCCACAGGAGAGATACCAGAGGACTGGAGGACAGCCAATGTGGTACCGTTATTCAAGAAGGGAGGAAGGGATAAACTAGGGAACTACAGGCCCATCAGTCTAACCTCAGTGGTGGGGAAACTATTGGAAACAATTGAGGGACCGAATTAATCTACACTTGGAGAGGCAGGGATTAATCAAGGACAGACAGCATGGTTTTGTTAAGGGGGGAGTCATGTCCGACCAATTTGATTGAATTTTTTGAAGAAGTGACCAGGTGTGCAGATGAGGGCAATATATTTGATGTAGTCTACTTGGACTTCAGCAAGGCTTTTGGTAAGGTCCCGCATGGGAGACTGATAACTAAAGTAAGAGCCCATGGGATCCAAGGCAATTTGGCGAATTGGCTGAATGGCAGGAAGCAGAGAATGATGGTCGAGGGGTGTTTTTGTGACTGGATGCCTGTGTCCAGTGGGGTTCCACAGGGATCGGTGTTAGGTCCCTTGCTGTTTGTGGTATATATAAACAATTTAGACTTGAATGTAGGAGGGTTGATCAGTAAGTTCGCGGATGACATGAAAATTGGTGGGGTGGTAAATAGTGAGGAGGATAGCCTTAGATTACAAGAGGATATAGACAGGCTGGTCAGGAGGGCTGATCAGTGGCAAATGGAATCTAATCCACATAAGTGTGAAGTGATGCACTTGGGTGGCCAAACAAGGCACGGGAATACAGGATGAATGGTAGGATCCTGGGAAGTACTGAGGATCAGAGGGACCTTGGTGTGCATGTCCACCGGTCCCTTAAGGTAGTGGGACAGGTAGATAAGGTGATTAAGAAGGCATATGGGAGACTTGCCTTTATTAGCCGAGGCATAGAATATAAGAACAGGGAGGTTATGCTGGAACTGTATGAAACGCTGGTGAGGCCACAGCTAGAGTATTGTGTGCAGTTCTGGAATCCACATTATAGGAAGGATGTGATTGCATTAGAGAGAGTGCAGAGGAGATTTACCAGGATGTTGTCTGGGCTGGAGAGTTTTAGTTATGAGGATAGATTGGCTAGACTGGGGTTACTTTCCCTGGAGCAGAGGAGATTGAGGGGGGACATGATTGAGGTGTATAAAATTATGAGGGGCATAGATAGGGTAGACAGGAAGGAACTTTCCCCTTGGTGGAGAGATCAATAACCAGGGAGCATAGATTTAAGGTAAGGGGCAGGAGGTTTAGAGGGGATGTGAGGAAGAATTTTTTCACCCAGAGGGTGGTGGGAATCTGGAACTCTCTGTCTGAAAGGGTGGTAGAGGCAGAAACCCTCATAACATTTTAAGAAGTATTTGGATGTGCACTTGCGATGCCATGGCATACAGGGCTATGGGCCTAGTGCTGGAAAATGGGATTAGAATAGTTAGGTACTTGTTTGACAGTCGCAGACTCGATGGGCCGAAGGGCCTTTTTCTGTGCTGTAGACCTCAATGACTCCATATCAACACCTCTGCCGATCAGAGTCAACTTGCCAACCAACCCAGCACCCTTTTCACCTGCTGTATAAATTGTTGTGATTGTTTGACATTCTTGTTTTTGTTCTGATGAGTGCGAGATGAAAAGCTTTGGCAATGTTTCTCTCATTTCAGCAATGTGTAAGATTCTGAAGGGTTTGACGGTAATGCTGAGAGGATGTTTCCTCTCATGTGGAAATCTTGAACTAGGGGGCACAGTTTAGAGATAAGGGGTCTTCCATTTAAGATGGAGATGAGGAGGAATTTCTTCTCTCAAAGGGACATTCGTCTTTGGCATTCTATTCAAGACTGAGTTGAGAGGTTTTTGATTGACAGGGAGTCAATGGGGGGAAGGTAGGAGAGCAGAGTTAAGACCATAATCAGATCCGCCGTGGTCTTATTGAACAGCAAAGCAGGCTCAATGGGCCGAATGGACCTACTCCTGCTCCTATTTTTTATAATGCTTTGGATCTAGGAGGGATGAGTTGGATGAGAAGATTGATTAACTGGCAATTATTAGGATACATAAAAACCTGATGTTGAGCATGAAACGGGCAGGAAACAATAGAAAGGAGTTCAGAGTTAAAGCCTGAAGTTCAGTGGTGGTATGATGTTGGCTTGGATAGGCTGGAGTCAGCACAGGCACCAGTAAACTGTTGTCCAAGTTTGGAACCAGGTCTAGCGAGTGAAGCCCAAAAGTGATTGCTACAGGTTTTGGGTCTAAGCGAATGCCCCATGACTGCCCAGTTTATCCTAAGGAGGAATCAGCATGTCACTCTCTATCCTCCTACATTTGAGGCAACAGATGAAGCCAAAGAGGGATTCTACACAGAACTTGAGCAATCCCCAGCCCAAGTGTCAGCAGGACCCAAGATGATCCTCATCGGAGATTTAAACACCAGATTTGAGAAGGATGCAAATCTCTAGAAGGCTGTGATTGGCAAGGAAGGAGTCAGGAAAGCAAACTCCAACGGAGACCTTTTGATGAGATGCCTAGAACAGGACCTTGTCATCACTCAACACCCTTATCCACCAGCAAAAGGAGCTCGGGACCTCATGGCAACACCCACGGATCAAAACAGGCACCTGCTCGACTATGTCATAGTTAGAGCAAGGGGGCACAGAGATGTCCACATCACCCGCACCTTGACAGGACCTGCTGGACCACTAACCACTTTGTCCGATCTATCATTTCCATCAGCCTGGCCCCCAAACAGCGGAGGCAACAGCAGCAATGCTAAAAGAAAACTAACATTGAAGGCCTCAAAGATCCCATCAAGGTGGCCCTTCTCAGTCAGCACCTCACTGCCAGCCTCTCAACCTCCTGACAGTCTGCGCGTAGTGCCTGGACTGTTAATTGTGTAAATCTAGCGTGGGGCACATTCATTGGATAATTGCTTGTGCACGTACAAGGAGACACTTATTAACGCTGGTGGTGGATTGCAGAGTTAGAAGGTATACATTGAATTTGTCTCATTTTGTGAATACATTGAAAACCGTAAAGATTGTCTTCTGGTCGTCTCCTTCACCTACTGGCTATAAGAAGTTTAACATGGATGACCCCCTAAAGTCCACCACATCAAGGACCTGTGAAGAGGTCCTTGGCCGTGACCGGTGCAGTGAAAACAATCGAGAGATACAGGACCTAATTGATCGTAACTGCAAAGCTTTCGCAGACTAGAAATTTCACCACAGCCCAAGAGAAAAGCAGCATTCCTATAGATGTCTGAAAGCAGTGGTACAGCGTAAGACCTGTGACACAACATATGATGGGTAGAAAAAGCAGGGGAGATCCAACAACCTGCAGATACCAATGACATAAGTAGTTTCTGCAGCGCTATCAAGACAATTTATAGCCCTCGTATTCAAGGACCAATGCCACTGAGAGCCAAGCATGGAGGGGAGTCATCAAGGACAGGGAGGCCGTTGGTGCTCGCTGGAGCGTTTTGAAGAACTCTTCAATTGAGACCCCATGTTTGATTTGAATGTCCTCAATTCCATTCCTCAGTACCCCACCAGCTCTGTCTCAGCACCACCCTGTTCTGGAGCAAAGTTGAAAAAGCCTTTTGGCAAAATAAAGCCTTTGGAGCAGATGGAATCCCTGCCAAAATTCTGCAACACAGCAGAAATCCACACCTGGAATGACTGCACAATCGCATATCCATCACCTGGGAAGAGGAGCGTATGCCAAGGGATCTCAGGATGCTGTGATCGTTACTATATTCAAGAAAAGATGTAAATCCAATTTCAGTATTGAAAAGAGGAGTCTCCCTACTGTCTGCCATGGTGAAGATCATTTCAAGGATCCTCCTCAATCACCACCCGCCAGTGGTAAAAGAGCTCCATTCAGAGTCACTCACTGAGAGGCACCACAGAGCAGCAAATCCAACACCTACCGCTCTACAGGGCCTTTTCTGCCCTCAAGAAAGCCTTTGACTCTGTCAACCATGAAGGTTTATGCTGTATCCTCCTCACTTTTACTTAACCTCAGAAGTCTGTTGCCATCCTCCCCCTACTCCACGATAACATACAAGCCATGATCCTCATTAACTGAACCATCACAGACCCTATCTCAGTGAAGACTGGGGTCAAACAAGATTGTGTCATTGCACCAACCCTTTCCTCCATTTCCCTGGCTGCAATGCTGCACCACACCTCCCCAGGCCTGGGGATCATTTACAAAACAGATGGGAAATTGTTCAATCTTTTTTTTCCCTTTATTCTTTCGTGGGATGTGGGTGTCACTGATGAGGCCAGCATTTGCTGCCCATCCCTAATTGCACTCAAACTAAGTGACTTGTAGGCCAGTCCAGCTAAGGATGGCAGATTTCCTTCTCTAAAGAACATTTTGAATCAGATGGGCTTTTACGAGGTTAGACTGACTGGCCTGTAATTTCCTGGTCTATCCCTTCCTCCCTTTTTTAATAATAGGACAATATTAGCAGTCCTCCATTCCTCAGGCACCTCACCTGTGGTCAGATAGGATTTGAAAATTACTGCCAGGGCCCCTGATATCTCTTCCCTTGCCTCCCTTAACAGCCTGGGAAACATCTCATTCGGTCCTGCGGATTTATCCACTTTTAAGGCCACTAAACCTGCTAGTACCTCCTCTCTCTCTACTTTCCTCTAATATTTCACAGTCTTCCACCCTGCGTCGTCCTTCTCCATTGTGAAGACCGATGCAAAGTATTCATAGAGGACTGAACCCATGTCTTCCGTGTCCACACACACATTACCTCTATGTTCCCTAAATGGCCCTACTCATTCTTTCCTTATTCTCTTGCTCTTTATATATTTAAAAAACCCCTTTGGGTTTTCCTTTATTCTACCCACCAATGCTTTCTCATGCACTCTCTTAGCTTTCCTAATTTCCTTTTTAAGCTCTCTACTGTATTTTTGATACTCCTCTAGGGGATTCTGCTGTATTGAGCCCTCAGTATCTGCCATAAGCTTCTCTTTTTTTCTTAATCCTAATCTTTATGTCCCTTGACATCCTTAGTTCTCCAGACTTGGCACCCCACTTTGTCTTTACAGAAACGTATTTGCCCTGTACTCTCGCTATTCCCTCCTTGAATGCCTTCCACTGTTCTGACAGTTTTATCTGTAAGTAGCTGCTCCCAGTCCACTTGGGCCAAATCATATCTCATCTTAGTAAAATTAATCTTTCCCCAGTTTAGAACTTTTATTCCCGGCCCAACCTTATCCTTTTTCATAACTATCCTAAATCTAACTGAGTTATGGTCACTATCTCCAAAATGCTCCCCTACATTTTTTTTTATTCATTCACGGGATGTGGGTTTCACTAGCAGGGCCAGCATTTATTGCCCATCCCTAATTGCCCTGAGAAGGTGGTGGTGAAGCTGCCTTCTTGAACCGCTGAAGTCAGTGTGGTGTAGGTACACCCACACTGCTGTTAGGAAGGGAGTTTGAAGATTTTTGCCCAGTGACAGTGAAGGAACGGCGATATTTTTCCAAGTCAGGATGGTGAGTGACTTGGGGGGGAACATCCAGGTGGTGGTGTTCCCATCTATCTGCTGCCCTTCTCCTTCTAGATGGTGGTGGTCACGAGTTTGGAAGGTGCTGTCAAAGGAGCCTTGGTGAATCCCTGCAGTGCATCTTGTAGATGGTACACACTGCTGCCACTGTGAATCGGTGGTGGAGTGAGTGAATGTTTGTGGATGGGGTGCCAATCAAGCGGGCTGCTTTGTCCTGGACGGTGTCAAGCTTCTTGAGTGTTGTGGGAGCTGCACTCATCCAGGCAAGTGGGGAGTATTCCATCACACTCCTGACTTGTGCCTTGTAGATGGTAGACAGGCTTTGGGGAGTCAGGAGGTGGGTTACACATCGCACGATTCCTAGCCTCTGACCTGCTCTTGTAGCCACCGTATTTATATGGCTAGTCCAGTTCAGTTTCTGGTCAATGGTAACCCCCAGGATGTTGATAGTGGGGGATTCAGTGATGGTAATGCCATTGAACATTAAGGGGCAATGGTTGGATTCTCTCTTGTTGGAGATGGTCATTGCCTGACACTTGTGAGGCGCGAATGTTATTTGCCACTTGTCAGCCCAAGCCTGGATATTGTCCAGGTCTTGCTACCTTTGGACATGAACTGCTTCAGTTTCTGAGGAGTTGCGAATGGTGCTGAACATTGTGCAATCATCAGCGAACATCCCCACTTCTGACCTTATGATGGAAGGAAGGTCATTGATGAAGCAGCTGAAGATGGTTGGGCTGAGGACACTACCCTGAGGAACTCCTGCAGTGATGTCCTGGAGCTGAGATAACTGACCTCCAACAACCACAACCATCTTCCTTTGGGCTAGGTATGACTCCAATCAGCGGAGAGCTTTCCCTGATTCCCATTGACTCCAGTTTTGCTAGGGCTCCTTGATGCCACATTCAGTCAAATGCTGCCTTGATGTCAAGGGCAGTCACTCTGAGCTCACCTCGAGTTGAGCTCTTTGTCCATGTTTGGACCAAGGCTGTAATGAGGGCAGTAGCTGAGTGGCTTTGGCCTAACCCAAACTGAACATAACAGAGCAGAGTATTTCTAACTCAGTGTCGCTTGATAGCGCTGTTGATGACCCCTTCAATCACTTTGCTGATGATCGAGAGTAGATTGATGGGGTGGTAATTGCCGGCTTGGATTTATCCTGCTTTTTCTGGAACTATAGAAAATGGATAAGCCAAGGATGGAGTTTCATGTTGGAATGGAACCATCATGATTTATTATAAATACTACTTTGAATTCATCAGTTCTTGGATTTTATTTTGATGGAAAGGAATGAATTATGCTTATAACACTGAATTTGCGCAAAGCCATTTTAAAAAAACAGCTGTTGGCTGCAGAAATTGAAGATGTCCATTAAAGTTAGATGAACCCCAATTTGTAAACATTGCTCTGAGGAAACTGTAAGCATTAAGCTTAAACACTGCAGTCCATTGGCTTAAACAAAATATGGTGAGGACTTTGGACTGTATTGGGAGTGCTTGGAGTGGAATAAGGCCCCGAGCATAGTTAGTATTCTTTAAAGGGAGTAACTAATGAGCTTAATCCAAAGGGAAGTCACGGTAGCACAGCTCGCACCCATGATATGCTGCTCCTGCGCTACGTGGGAAGCCATGGGCACTTCCAGTGTCCCTGGTGACCATGTGCAGGAAGTGTGTCCAGCTGTAACTACTGGCTAGCCGCGTTTCAGAGCTGGAGCTGCGGTTGGATTCACTGCGGATCATCCACGATGCTGAGATTGTCCATTGACTCACAGTGGCAACAGTTATCTGCAAGATGCACTGCAGCATATCACCAGGTCTCCTTCAACAGCACCTCACAAACCTGTGACTTCTGCCACCTGAAAGGACAAGGCAGCAGATGCATGGGAACACCACCACCTGTAAGTATCATCCAAGCCAAACCCTAAGTTGCTTTGGAATTATATCACCATTTCTTCAGTCACTGGGTCAAAATCCTGGAACTCCCTGACTAATAACACTGCGATTGTGCCTACACCACATGGACTGCAGCGGTTCAAGAAGGCAGCTCACCACTATCATCTCAGCACCACCTCGCCAGCAATGCTCATGTCCCATGAACAAATACATTTTTTAAAATGTAAACTTCCTGATCCCTCAATTAGATTCTGATCTGCAGCTCGTATCTTCTAAATTCTTTCAATTTATACTCAATGTCGTATTACACATCTGGACATCCATTATTCTATAAATTATCTGTCCCCTCAATTTGATTGGTCTTATTATTTCCCAGGCATTTGGTTTTTGATTATTGGTTAAATAGAACCTTGGTTGTAGTCTAGGTCAGAAGTACATGTGGGCTGTCTGTGATTTGGGATGTGGACTTTCAATTTTTGTCCTGGGAAGTGCAGTTGAAGTTCATTAGTCTTAAGTCATTAATGTAATAGTATCTTGGCTCACAAGCAAATTGCAGAATTATTTCAGTGCAGAAGGAGACCATTCAGCCTATCATGTCCGCAATAACTCTCCGAAGCGCCATTCTCCTACTTCTCCCTGTAACCTTCCAGATTGTTTCTTTTCAAATAATCATCTAGTTCCCTCTTGAATGCCTTGTTTGAACCTGCCTCCACCACATACTCACTCAGGCAGTAAATTCCAAACCTAACCACATGCTTTGTGAAAAAGTTTTTTCTCATATCACTTTTGCTTCTTTTGCCAATTACTTTAAATCTGTGCCCACTCGTTCTTGATCCTTTCAAAACTGGGAACAGTTTCCCCCTGCCTACTCTGTCCAGGCCCCTCACGATTTTGAATACTTCTATCAAAGTTCCTCTGGGGTCTCCTTTTTTCCATGGAGAAGAGTCCCAACTTCTCCAGTCTATCTTCATAACTGGAGTTTCTCATTCCTGGAGCCATTCCCATAAACCTCCTTACACCTTTCCAGAACGAGACACAATACTCCAGCTGAGGTATAACTAGTGTCTTATACAAGTTCAACACAACCTCCTTGCCCTTGTACTCTATGTGCCTATTAATAAAGCCTAGGATAATGTATGCTTTATTAACTGCTGTCTCAACCTTTAATGACTTCTGCACATATACACCCAGGTCCACTTGCTCCTGCACCCCCTTTAGAATAGTATCCTTTATTTTATACTGTGTCTCCATGTGTTCCCACCAAAATGTATTAGCTCATATTTCTCTGCATTGAACATCACCTGCCAATTATCTGCCCATTCCACCAACTTGTCTGTGTCCTTTTGAAGTTCTACACTGTCCTCTTCACAGTTTACAATGCTTCCAAGTTTTGTATAATCTACAGATTTTGAAATTGTGCCTAGTATACCAAGGTGTAGGTTATTAATATATATCAGGGAAAGCAATGGTCCCAATATCGAGCCTGGGGACATATCCATTAGCCATTACTCTGTTTCCTGTCACTGCCAATTTTGTATCCATGTTGCTACTGTCTCTTTTCTTCTATGAGCTATAACTTTTCTCTCAAGTCTGTTGTGCGACACTGTATCAAATGCCTTTTGGAAGTCCATGTACACCGCATCAATAGCATTGCCCTCATCAACCCTCTCTGTTACCTCTTTGAAAAACTCCGGCAAGTTAGTTAAACATAATTTTGCCTAAGAAATCCATTCTGGCTCTCTTTAATTAGCCCCATTTGTCCATGTGACTATTCATTCTACCCTGAATTGTTGTTTCTAGAAGTTTTCCCACCATTGAAGTTAAACTGACTGCTCTGTAGTTGCTAGGCTTATCCTTACATCCTTTCTGAACAAGGGCATAATATTTGAATTCTCCAGTCCTCTGGCACCTCCCCTAGTCTACGGAAGACTGAAAAATTGTGGCCAGTGTCTCTGCAGTTGGCACTCTCACTTCTCTTGGTATCCTTGGATGTATCTTATCCAGTCCCAGCGTTTTGTTAACTAGACAGCCTCTCCAATACCACTACCTTATCAATTTTAAACCCTTATACTGACTGAATTTCCTTTTTCAAAATTGCATTGTGAATCATCATCCCTATTAGAGTCAACACCTTCAGGACAGGAAGGGGTCTAGTACATAATTGAGAGTCAGCACCTTCAGGAGAGGAAGGGGACCCGTACCCCAGTGAGAGTCAGCACCTTCAGGAGAGGAGGGGGACCCGTACCCCAGTGAGAGTCAGCACCTTCAGGAGAGGAGGGGACCCTGTACCCCAGTGAGAATCAGCACCTTCAGGAGAGGAGGGGGACCTGTACCCCAGTTAGAGTCAACACCTTCAGGAGAGGAGGGGACCTGTATCCCAGTGAGAGTCAGCACCTTCAGGAGAGGAGGGGGACCTGTACCCCAGTGAGAGTCAGCACCTTCAGGAGAGGAGGGGGACCTGTACCCCAGTGAGAGTCAACACCTTCAGGAGAGGAGGGGGACCCGTACCCCAGTGAGAGTCAGCACCTTCAGGAGAGGAGGGGACCTGTACCCCAGTGAGAGTCAGCACCTTCAGGAGAGGAGGGGACCTGTACCCCAGTGAGAGTCAGCACCTTCAGGAGAGGAGGGGGACCTGTACCCCAGTGAGAGTCAGCACCTTCAGGAGAGGAGGGGACCCGCACCCCAGTGAGAGTCAGCACCTTCAGGAGAGGAGGGGGACCCTGTACCCCAGTGAGAGTCAGCACCTTCAGGGGAGGAGGGGGACCTGTACCCCAGTGAGAGTCAGCACCTTCAGGAGAGGAGGGGGCCCTGTACCCCAGTGAGAGTCAGCACCTTCAGGAGAGGAGGGGGCCCTGTACCCCAGTGAGAGTCAGCACCTTCAGGATTAGAGGGGGACCCAATACCCCAGTGAGAGTCAGCACCTTCAGGAGAGGAGGGGGACCTGTACCCCAGTGAGAGTCAGCACCTTCAGGAGAGGAGGGGACCTGTACTCCAGTGAGAGTCAGCACCTTCAGGAGAGGAGGGGGACCTGTACCCCAGTGAGAGTCAGCACCTTCAGGAGAGGAGGGGACCCGTACCCCAGTGAGAGTCAGCACCTTCAGGAGAGGAGGGGGACCTGTACCCCAGTGAGAGTCAGCACCTTCAGGAGAGGAGGGGACCTGTACCCCAGTGAGAGTCAGCACCTTCAGGAGAGGAGGGGGACCTGTACCCCAGTGAGAGTCAGCACCTTCAGGAGAGGAGGGGACCTGTACTCCAGTGAGAGTCAGCACCTTCAGGAGAGGAGGGGGACCTGTACCCCAGTGAGAGTCAGCACCTTCAGGAGAGGAGGGGACCCGTACCCCAGTGAGAGTCAGCACCTTCAGGAGAGGAGGGGGACCTCTACCCCAGTGAGAGTCAGCACCTTCAGGAGAGGAGGGGGACCTGTACCCCAGTGAGAGTCAGCACCTTCAGGAGAGGAGGGGGACCTGTACCCCAGTGAGAGTCAGCACCTTCAGGAGAGGAGGGGGACCTGTACCCCAGTGAGAGTCAGCACCTTCAGGAGAGGAGGGGACCTGTACCCCAGTGAGAGTCAGCACCTTCAGGAGAGGAGGGGGCCCTGTACCCCAGTGAGAGTCAGCACCTTCAGGATTAGAGGGGGACCCAATACCCCAGTGAGAGTCAGCACCTTCAGGAGAGGAGGGGGACCTGTACCCCAGTGAGAGTCAGCACCTTCAGGAGAGGAGGGGGACCTGTACCCCAGTGAGAGTCAGCACCTTCAGGAGAGGAGGGGGCCCTGTACCCCAGTGAGAGTCAGCACCTTCAGGATTAGAGGGGGACCCAATACCCCAGTGAGAGTCAGCACCTTCAGGAGAGGAGGGGGACCTGTACCCCAGTGAGAGTCAGCACCTTCAGGAGAGGAGGGGGACCTGTACCCCAGTGAGAGTCAGCACCTTCAGGAGAGGAGGGGGACCTGTACCCCAGTGAGAGTCAGCACCTTCAGGAGAGGAGGGGGACCCGTACCCCAGTGAGAGTCAGCACCTTCAGGAGAGGAGGGGGACCTGTACCCCAGTGAGAGTCAGCACCTTCAGGAGAGGAGAGGGACCTGTACCCCAGTGAGAGTCAGCACCTTCAGGAGAGGAGGGGGACCTGTACCCCAGTGAGAGTCAGCACCTTCAGGAGAGGAGGGGGCCCTGTACCCCAGTGAGAGTTAGCACCTTCAGGAGAGGAGGGGGACCTGTACCCCAGTGAGAGTCAGCACCTTCAGGAGAGGAGGGGACCCTGTAGCCCAGTGAGAGTCAGCACCTTCAGGATTAGAGGGGGACCCAATACCCCAGTGAGAGTCAGCACCTTCAGGAGAGGAGGGGGACCTGTACCCCAGTGAGAGTCAGCACCTTCAGGAGAGGAGGGGGCCCTGTACCCCAGTGAGAGTCAGCACCTTCAGGATTAGAGGGGGACCCAATACCCCAGTGAGAGTCAGCACCTTCAGGAGAGGAGGGGGACCTGTACCCCAGTGAGAGTCAGCACCTTCAGGAGAGGAGAGGGACCTGTACCCCAGTGAGAGTCAGCACCTTCAGGAGAGGAGGGGGACCTGTACCCCAGTGAGAGTCAGCACCTTCAGGAGAGGAGGGGGACCTCTACCCCAGTGAGAATCAGCACCTTCAGGAGAGGAGGGGACCTGTACCCCAGTGAGAGTCAGCACCTTCAGGAGAGGAGGGGGACCTGTACCCCAGTGAGAGTCAGCACCTTCAGGAGAGGAGGGGGCCCTGTACCCCAGTGAGAGTCAGCACCTTCAGGAGAGGAGGGGACCCGTACCCCAGTGAGAGTCAGCACCTTCAGGAGAGGAGGGGGACCTGTACCCCAGTGAGAGTTAGCACCTTCAGGAGAGGAGGGGGACCTCTACCCCAGTGAGAGTCAGCACCTTCAGGATTAGAGGGGGACCCGTACCCCAGTGAGAGTCAGCACCTTCAGGAGAGGAGGGGAACCTGTACCCCAGTGAGAGTCAGCACCTTCAGGAGAGGAGGGGGACCCGTACCCCAGTGAGAGTCAGCACCTTCAGGAGAGGAGGGGGACCTGTACCCCAGTGAGAGTCAGCACCTTCAGGAGAGGAGGGGGACCTGTACCCCAGTGAGAGTCAGCACCTTCAGGAGAGGAGGGGGACCTGTACCCCAGTGAGAGTCAGCACCTTCAGGAGAGGAGGGGGACCTGTACCCCAGTGAGAGTCAGCACCTTCAGGAGAGGAGGGGACCTGTACCCCAGTGAGAGTCAGCACCTTCAGGAGAGGAGGGGGACCTGTACCCCAGTGAGAGTCAGCACCTTCAGGAGAGGAGGGGACCTGTACCCCAGTGAGAGTCAGCACCTTCAGGAGAGGAGGGGACCTGTACCCCAGTGAGAGTCAGCACCTTCAGGAGAGGAGGGGACCTGTACCCCAGTGAGAGTCAGCACCTTCAGGAGAGGAGGGGACCTGTACCCCAGTGAGAGTTAGCACCTTCAGGAGAGGAGAAAAACTGCCAGGAAAAGGGTGATTATTTGATAAGTTCAGGGAATGAACTCCAGTGACCCACAGAAGGGAGCGATAGTAGGAGCTCCGGAGTCCCGAGACAGGGGAGAGGGAAATCTGAAGGGTCTGCACTCTATTGCTATCCATTGAGTCCAGCTGCAAAGTTCATGGTGACGCTGACCCTCACCTGAAGGGCTGGTGGTACACCTGTATTATGATCCTGAATGAGACCCGGAATTTTATTTGGATCCAGCTGGGGACCAGTAACTTTTGTTGTAATGGAGATAAAATTAGAAATCACACTTACTCACGAAGAGAATAAAGCCACAAGATTTGGTTTTTACTATACACGAGTCAACAAAGCAAGCAGTTGCTACTTTCAATCTTATACTCTAATATTCAGAATTCTCATGAGGTAAACATGAATTAACAGGATAACTGTGGTTGAACACATCACAAACTGCACATTAAATGGCAGGCGCCACCAAGGAAGCTCCCACAAATTTCTCAGCAATACATCCAGATGACAATGATCACTGATTCACAAAATATTTTAAAACTCTGTCTGCCTCACGAGGGATCTCAGCCTTTCTCTTTTAAAGATCAATCCTCTGATTTCCCTCACCAGCAGCTTCAATTCAGACGCCCCCCGAAACATTTGCTCGCTTCCCAGCTGCTCAATCTCGTCTCCTGAGACAAGATTCACAAGACTGCACCCCAGCATCTAATCACTGGCACAATTCAATCTCTCTGAGCAGAATACCACTTCTGCTGGGCTTCCCTGAGCCCTAACTCTCAAACAGCACAGAGCTATCTACTGCTGCAGGACCTCTCTGAGCCCCAACTCTCAAACAGCACAGAGCTATCTACTGCTGCAGGACCTCCCTGTGCACCAACTCTCAAACAGCACAGAGCTATCTACTGCTGCAGGACCTCTCTGAGCCCCAACTCTCAAACAGCACAGAGCTATCTACTGCTGCAGAACCTCCCTGAGCACCAACTCTCAAATAGCACAGAGCTATCCACTGCTGCAGGACCTCTCTGAGCACCAACTCTCAAACAGCACAGAGCTATCTACTGCTGCAGGACCTCCCTGTGCACCAACTCTCAAACAGCACAGAGCTATCTACTGCTGCAGGACCTCTCTGAGCCCCAACTCTCAAACAGCACAGAGCTATCTACTGCTGCAGAACCTCCCTGAGCACCAACTCTCAAATAGCACAGAGCTATCCACTGCTGCAGGACCTCTCTGAGCACCAACTCTCAAACAGCACAGAGCTATCTACTGCTGCAGGACCTCTCTGAGCCCCAACTCTCAAACAGCACAGAGTTATTTACTGCTGCAGGACCTCTCTGAGCCCCAACTCTCAAACAGCACAGAGCTATCTACTGCTGCAGGATCTCCCTGTGCACCAACTCTCAAACAGCACAGAGCTATCTACTGCTGCAGGACCTCTCTGAGCCCCAACTCTCAAACAGCACAGAGTTATCTACTGCTGCAGGACCTCTCTGAGCCCCAACTCTCAAACAGCACAGAGCTATCTACTGCTGCAGGACCTCCCTGTGCACCAACTCTCAAACAGCACAGAGCTATCTACTGCTGCAGGACCTCCCTGTGCACCAACTCTCAAACAGCACAGAGCTATCTACTGCTGCAGAACCTCCCTGAGCACCAACTCTCAAACAGCACAGAGCTATCTACTGCTGCAGGACCTCTCTGTGCACCAACTCTCAAACAGCACAGAGCTATCTACTGCTGCAGGACCTCCCTGAGCCCTAACTCTCAAACAGCACAGAGCTATCTACTGCTGCAGGACCTCTCTGTGCACCAACTCTCAAGCAGCACAGAGCTATCTACTGCTGCAGGACCTCCCTGAGCCCTAACTCTCAAACAGCACAGAGCTATCTACTGCTGCAGAACCTCCCTGAACACCAACTTTCAAACAGCACAGAGCTATCTACTGCTGCAGAACCTTCCTGAGCACCAACTCTCAAACAGCACAGAGCTATCTACTGCTGCAGAACCTCCCTGAGCACCAACTCTCAAACAGCACAGAGCTATCTACTGCTGCAGGACCTCCCTGTGCACCAACTCTTAAACAGCACAGAGCTATCTACTGCTGCAGGATCTCCCTGAGCACCAACTCTCAAACAGCACAGAGCTATCTACTGCTGCAGGACCTCCCTGAGCACCAACTCTCAAACAGCACAGAGCTATCTACTGCTGCAGGACCTCCCTATGCACCAACTCTCAAACAGCACAGAGCTATCTACTGCTGCAGGACCTCCCTGAGCCCCAACTCTCAAACAGCACAGAGCTATCTACTGCTGCAGGACCTCTCTGAGCCCCAGCTCCATTTGGGCTTCTCCTGAGCCCCAGCTCCATGGAGTTAGTGACCTTCTGCCTCCTCTTCAGCTCTTGACTAACTTGTCATGAGGGTTTGTTTTTCACACTGCAACCTAGGTCCCCTGGTCAGGCTTTTGCAACACACACCCAGTCACATGGACAGCTTTTAGTGCTACACAAAACTCAGGTGTACTGCTGATCCATCCTCTAACATCCTTGAGATCCGGCCTCAAAACGTACAGATACGCTTTAAAAATACAGATTCCCTTCCATTGGAGCGCCACAGACACCAGTGAACACCGTTAGCTGTACTCTGCACAGTCTCAGCATCTATTCTCCTCTGTGCCCTGCAGTGCTTCCCACAGCACGTCCCAGAGCAGCAAGCAGCAGTGTCGGATTCCTTCACTCTTGCTACACTTTGGAGAGGAGAGAAGCAAACTACTTCAAAAATATTGTATTTTTTCAAGTGTTTGTGATGTTAGCAGGGATCCTGAAAGTCTGGCAAACTGCTGACAAATAGCAGCTGGGCAGTAGCAAAATGGAATCAATCATTGAAAGCTTGTACAAGTTCTGACCAGGCACATTGATAAACTATCAGTCTTCCACAGTCAGTGATAACTATGAAAGAGATTACCAGTACAAACTTCTGATGAGATGAATGCTTTAATTAAAATGCATTTACTTAGTAAAGCCATCCAATTCAATGTACATCTGTGCTTGTGTCCAGCGTGGAATGCCATTTCCAATCATGCATACAGGATATGGATTAGTAGGCCAGGCAGTAACTGTGGAGAGAGACAAAAAAGCATTAATGTTTCAGGCCAATGACCTTTCATCAGAACTGAGAAAAATTAGAAATGTAATAGCTGTTAAGCAAGTGAATGGGAGGGGAGTGGGGAAAAGAACAAAAGGGAAGATCTATGATAGTGTAGAAGATGGAGAAATAAAAAGACAAGTGAGTTGGTGGTGAAAGGCCAATGGAAATTTAATCATGGCTTTCGAAAGGGATTTGGATAATTACCTGAAGTAAAAGAAATTGCAGGGATATAGGGAAAAGCAGGGGAATGGGATTGGGTGAGTTCCATGCGCAGAGAGCTGGCATGCACCTGATGGGCCGAATGGCTGCTTCCTGTGCTATCATCAATCTCTGATTCTAAGAAATTTGTGCAGAGGAGGTGTTAATGGCAGAAAGGTGAACAGCTACCATCTATTGCAAAAATCTAACCTGTGCTTGCAAAACTCAAAACATGGTGCCCAACATTAGATATGATTCCACAATTGGACAACACTTGCTAAACTATCCCGATTATATAAAGAATCACACTGACAACCAATTTATGATTATCAGTTGGGCTCACAGTATGGCTCATTTACGTGTACTAGAAGCTACATATGTCCACACACAGGATCTGTCCTTTGCAGACAGTAAGAGCATGTCCATATAGTGCACCTTTTTCAACTAAACAGAAGCTTGGGGGACAGCCATTTCCTGGTTCATTCCCCATGACAATCCCTTGACCAACCCTGATCGACCTGCTTGATTTGAATGTAAATAAAAGCTTGACAGTTAACTGTTCCCTGGTGCACTCTCCATGGCAATGCCTCTACCAGTCAGAGTCCGCTTGCCAACCAATCAGCTATCTCTTCCCATGCAGCATAAATTGTTTTTCCCTTTACAAGTAGTATTGTTGAGAACGTTTCCTGATGAGTGCAAGACGAAAAACTTTGACATCATGTCTCTTTTTCAGCAATACACAAATACCTAGTTAATAATTCATAATGTTTTAGAATATAACTTCTCATTTTAGGAGATTAAAGTGTTAAATGTAAAATAAGTGGAAAATCCTAATTGAGAAACTGATGATAATCCTGAAATGAACGCAATTCAAACAAGCTAGAAATTAATTATAGTTAAAAACTACTCAATGTTTATCTTACAAGGTTAGAGTCAGCGTACCTATTTTTATCTCAATAAAAGAAGCTAAAAGCTTGCAACTTCAAGGAAGTAAAACTCTATATTAGAGAGAGAAATTATTCAAATGGGTTGTAGAATCAAAGAGTAGCCTTGAAAGTAAAATAATTTGTTTGCATTTCTGGCTGAATCACCCCAAAGCATGTCACATTGCCATGGAAATGTTAATTCAGGATGGAACCTTGGTTAGAAGGTTCCTTTGTTTAATTTATCTGTGTGTTTTTTTGCTGACAGAAGCAGGCAGTTCAGTTTGGGAACAGAAGACTGCACCTCAGCAGATTGAGAGAGTCAACAGGCGGTGATAGTTAGGCCTGCATTTCAAGCAGAGCAAATACTAAATTCACTATTCATCACATGGTATGAAGTTGCAGTTTGGATTTTGTGAGGGAAAAGCAAATGGAAGATTGGCTCTAGCTTGCAGTTGGTGGAAGAAACCTACAGTGGCCCTCATAGAGCCTTGTGGCAGAAAGCAGTCAGCAGAGTTAGTTTGAGAAGCTGTGGGAAGATAGTTGGATCTGCAGGCAGCCAAACAAGGAGCTAAGGCAGCCAGAGTAGTGAGGTTGGTAAAGGAAAAGCTGGAAGGTTGTGTAACGAAAAGCCTAATGGAACGACCCCCATAGAATCTTCCCTCAGAGGAAGAGCTGGAATACTAAGGAGAAATAAGTAAATTCTGGAGAGCTGTGGCATACCTTTTGTATTGGTCCCAGGAAAAGTGAATGAACCTTCAAGATTTCGTAAGATAAGGGAACTCTTGGGGGTCATTGGGATGAGTAAAAAGTAGAACTGAGTTTATAGCATAAGCTGTAATATTAAGTTAGTGGTACTTGCTTTGATTCATTTCTGTTTATAGACAGTAAAGTTTGTTTTAGTTTAAAAACATGAAATCTTGTGACATAGTTCTTTCAGTTAATTACTGGATATTCAGATTTCTTTAGATGTTAACGGTCCGTAACAGGATCATAACCCATCCAAAAGCAAAAGGAAAATATGAGAGTGAAACCAAAAATGCAAAGAGAAAGAAAGACACTGGGGAGGGGTTACAGTGTGAAACTGTTGAACTCAGTATTGAGTCCGGAAGGCAGTAACATGCCTAATGGAAAAATAAGGTGCTGTTCCCTGAGCTTGCGTGAGATTCATTGTATCGCTGCAGGAGACCAAGGGCAGTAAAGGACAGAAAGCTCAAAGTGGAAACAAGATGGAGAACTAAAATATAGGCGACTCAAACTTTGGGTCATGTTTGCAGGCTGAACAGAGGTGTCCTGCAAAGTGGCCCCCCATTTGATTTAGGTTTCCTCAATGTAAAGCAGATCACATTGTTAGCAATGAGTACAATATACTGAATTGAACGAAGTGCACAGAAATTGCTGCTTCACCTGGAGGACGTGTTTGGGGCTTTGGACGATGAGGAGGGGGAGGAAGTAAATGGGCGGGTATTGCATATCCTGCATTCGAATGGAATTATATGTGAGAAGGGGAATTGATGTTGAGGTGATTGAGGAGTGGACAGAATGTCAAGGAGGGATGGCTTGCTTCATAATGCTTAATGGGGAGAGGGGGGGCGAAGACATGTTTGGCGTCATGCTGGAGGTGGTGCAAATGGCAGAGGATGATTCATTGCACACAGAGTGTTTGGAAGCTGTTGTGGGAGAGTATGGATTATACCCAATTCAGTAATGGGCCAGCAACAATTAGTATGAAGTGATCAGCCACCCCCAAAAATACAGACTGTTATGCTTTAAGTTGTGATAGAACTTGTATGTTTTACACATGTCTTTAGTCCTAGAGGATTGTTTCCTTCTGTTTTTGTTGTTAGCCCGGTCACCAACTGAATGGAATCTAACTTGTTTCCTTGTATGTGTGTGTTAGCTCCACCCACTCGCTTGGTGAAGGATGAATTTGTCCACGAGTGTGTGCAGCTGGATGGACCTCAAGTCATGCCACATCCTGAAGAACATGGGCTTCAGCCAGTCAAACATCCAACCAATACACCTTCGGAGACCTACTCCCAACCTCTCCCGCCACCAATACTTCCCTTACCAGAGACGTCCAGAGCAACTGTGCACAGTTATCCCAACATTCCAATGTCTCCTCCTCGTGAGTACAGTATATTATATCAATCACTCAACCATATGAACAATTCCCAAACAATTTTGCTTCAGTGCTAATGGGTTAAATGGCATGGTCAAAATATGCCAAAGTGCTTTGTAAAGGCTTTGTTGAACTTGTGTGTTAACTTGGTATCTTGCACCGCAGAGCGGTAGCTTCTACATAGCTGCTGAGAGCCTCTATGTCAGGCCACCTGGCGTGGCTATGGTTAGGGCCCCTTGAGCCAGTGGAGGACCTGGGGAATGTACTGCTTATTGCTGGCAGCTTGCTTATCCTGGTTTCTTGCCAGTTAGATTCTTCTGCCATTACAATTAATGGAAATGGGACTTAGGAAATAGTAAAAATGTTGGTCCAGACTGTTGTTACGACCGGGATGGGAGCAGTGTGCAGTTTATCTAACCCCACTACTTTGCAGGTCGCACAAGTAGTCTAAAAGTTTAATTCACCCACTAAAATAGCCAATTATTTACCTTCGCTACAGTTAGATCCAGAATAAAAAAAGCTTTAATCAGGCTTCTTTCAATAAACTCAGAATGATTCATTTATTTTAAACCAAAAGCTATTTTTAAAACTATTTGCGAGAATGGGTTAGCACGTAATTGTACTCTGGAAGTATAACTATCTATAGCTTATAAAAAATGCCTCCATGCGCGCGCGCGCGCGCACACACACACACACACACACACACACACACAGACACACACACACACACACACAGACAGACACACACACACACACACACACACACACACACACAAAAACAAACAAAGGACAAACAGATGGGGTCTCTCTGCAGAGGTGGGTTTTAGAGGTTCGGTGTTAAAAATATAAAGGATAAAGTTGGCAGGGTCTTGTCGCTGTTGATCTGGAGCTCCCTCGTGTGAAAACTACATGCTGGTCTCGATAGATGTCTGGAGGTTCTCACCAATGGCTTCGGCATGGAAGAAAATCTAGAGCTGGACCAATTCTCTCTGTCTCAGCTTTGCAGGTCCGGCATACAGACCAGTTCCACTCAGATGAGGATTCTCTGGCCACACGATTTCAGCCAAAGCAGAGACAGAGAGAGAGAGCCAGCTGGGTAGCCATCCTCCTCAGCTTGTGTTTATTTTATTCATTCAGGGGATGTGGGCTTCGCTGGCTGGGCCAGCATTTATTGCCCATCCCTAGTTGCCATTGAAAAGGTGATGGTGAGCTGCTGAATACAACAATACTGAATTCACAAGACAACAGGCTCAAAACCTAAACCTTGCCTGTGCCATGTGCTTTCCAGTAAATCACTTGCCTTTACCACCCCCCACGCCACCCATTAATTAAAATGATCGCAGTTCAAAACAAATAAACAGCTCTTCCTCATGTACTGTTCTGATCAGGTGGTTTCTTGGAAAAGACATGCTTGTTGACAGTCCCAAGGTGATCCTTTCTTAAAAAAAACTCCAGATCAGCATCCAAATGTCCAGATAATATGCAAAGTTTTTCCATATTTTAAAAGAAAAATCCAGTTTTATAAGATATAATTTTAACACTGTATCCTGTGTATCTTATTATGGGGTGTTTCATTGCTTTCTTCCTAAGGAAGAAATGTCCTAAAATGGTTTCAGTGCTTTGGAATGGTACCTTTGAACTAAACTCTGCCTCTCCTCTCTGCATCTCTCTCTCCCTCTTTCTCTCCCTGCCCCCTCCCATGTCTCTCTCTCCCATGTGTACACTACTTATCTTCCCTGTTTGTGCCAGCATGCTGCCTGTGTGTCGGTCTTCTTGTGTTTTAATCCTTCCTCTTTTCCTCCTGCATGGATTAGTATGAATGGGTATAACACATTCGAAGTAGCTTGATTGAAGAATTACTTTAACATTCAAAAACTAAATTTAAATAACTTTAGCCCTTTTTCTCTCCCTCCCTCAGCTGCCAACAATTCTCTCATTCCTATGACTCATAGTGAGGGATTGTTACAAATTGCCCCACCGCTGCAACAGATGGCACCTCCCCCAACACCACCACCTCCTGCCCCTCCTCATCCATCTCAGCAAAATGGATATCCACCGCCAAAACAGCCATACCAGAGTAAGTAACAGTCGGAACTTCATTGGCTTCTTGTAAATGTCAAAATGCCATTCAACTGAAAAGTTGCTGGCAGTGGCACTAGGTAAAGTTTCTCTTTGTAGTCTTCCACCAAGGAATTTTCACAGGAGGTGCACAATGAGTGCAGTTGGTGGTCACATTAATTAACAACAGACTTTCCTTAAATGAATCCTTAGAGGATTAAGGTTTATGGAAGATTGATCCAGTCCTTAATTGCTCCTGGGAAAAAGGAATTGGCAAAGGAAACACATTGAGATGTATACAGTTGGAGCTGTTGATTATAACTCATTGAGAGGATCAGCGCTGGAGCCTCAGTTATTTACAATCTATGTGAATGGCTTAGATGAAGAGACAGAGTAATGTATCAAAGTTTGATGATGACACCAAGCTGGGTGGGAAGGTAAGCTGTGGGGAGGACATGGAGAGGCTGCAAAGCGATACAGACAGGTTAAGTGATTGGGCAACAAGATGGCAGATGGAGTATAATGTAGGGAAGTGTTAAGTTATTCACTTTGGTCACAAGAATAGAAAGGCAGAATATTTTTTAAAAGGTGTGAAATTTGTAAGTGTTGATATTCAAAGAGGCTTGGGTGTGCTCATAGAAGAAATGCAGAGAGTGAGCATTCGGCTGCAGCAAGCCGCTCAGAAGGCAAATGACATGTTGGCCTTTATTGCAAAGGGATTTGAGTACAAGAATAAAGAAGTCTTGCTACAGTTGGACAGAGCTTTGGAGAGACCACATCTGGAATACGGTGTGCGATTTTGGTCTCCACATTAAGAAAGGATATACTGTCATTGGAGGCAATATAGCGAAGGCTCACTATATTAGTCCCTGAGATGAGGGGCTTGTCCTGTCATGAGAGGCGAGTAAATTAGGCTTATATTCAAATTTAGAAGAATGAGAGGCAATCTCAACATTGAAAATTCTGCAGTAAAATAAAATTAAAATACTGCATCTGCTGGAGATCTGAAATAAAACCAAAATGGGCTGGAAAAACTCAGCAGGTCTGGCAGCATCTGTGGAGAAAGAAATAGAGTTAATGTTTCAAGACCAGTATTCTTTAGAATGGAAGAGAGGCAGAAATGTGATGGGTTTTATGCTGTGGAAAAAGGGGAAGGGTCAGCTTGAGCAAAAAGGGAAGGTCAAGGATAGTTTAAGAGGGCGGGAGAGATTAAATTACAAAGATGTCATGCAGCAAAGGGTAAAGAGAATGGGAATGGTAATAATAAAGGAAGAAAGCACTGGGTCAAAGTAGGTGTTAATAGCAGAATAAAGGTCAGTTCTGTCAGAAAGCAAAACATGAGAACAAGACACTAAATGGCAATGGTGGGGGTGGGGGAAGTACAAAATGGGCGACAGAGTTCATGGTCTTGAAGTAGTTTAACTCAATTTTGAGTCTAGAAGGCTGCAGAGTGCCTAATTGGAAGATGAAGTGCTGTTCCTCAAGCAAGCAGGCCAAGGACAGAAATGTGAAGATGAGAGCAAGGTGGTGAATGTTCTGAAGGAGCGTTATAGGGTGGACACTGAGAGATTGTTTCTGCTGGTCGGGAATCGAAAACATGGGGTGCACCTTTTCAAGTTAAGGGATCAATCATTTAGGACTGAGATGAGAGGGTTATGAATCTTTGGAATTCTCTACCCCAGAGGGTTGTGAATGCTCCATCTTTGAATACGTTTAAGGCTGGGGATAGACAGGCTTTTGGTGTCTCGGGATTAAGCGATATGGGGAGCGGGTAGGAAAATGGAGTTGAAGCCCAAGATCTGCCATGATGGTACTGAATCGTGGAGCGGGCTCGATGGGCTGTGTGCTCTCCTCCTGCTCCTAATTCTTATGTTTTTGTGAGTTGGTCACTTTTGCGTTTAATGTACTGCTTGGAACATGCGAACATATGGAAATATTTAATTTAATTGTTCATTCAAAATTTTCTAGATTCATGTCAAGCTTTTGCTTGGTTCTTGAGACTATGCCAGCCTTAGCAATGTGACTGGGAGAGACTACAATCTCACGACTCTTATCTCTGGCTTTTGAAATATGCCGACTGTTTGAATTTACACTTCTGATAATTTATTAACTGTGATTCGACTCTTTCAGGAGCAGATTTGCTTGTGGCTTCTCTTGTTAAAATGTTTCAAGGTTTTAAAACCTGCAGCAGCATGTGACAGCTGCAGTGACCCGAGTTTTGTCCAGGCATTCAACCTTATGCAATAACAGAAAATTTTGGAAACGTTCAGCATGTCAGGGAGCATCAGCGGAGAGAGAAATGGAGCTAATGTTTTGGGTCAAAGGCCTTTACAGTTCTTGGCCATTGAGCAGATCATTGAGTTAAAATGTTAGCTCTGTTTCTATCCACAGATGCTGCCTGATTTTCTGAGTATTGCCAACATTTCTGTTTCTATTTAAAATTTCTAGCATTCTCAATATTTTGCTTTGACTCACTGAAATTCTGAAACTGAACTGGAATAGTCATATAAATACTGTGGCTATAAGAGCAGGTCAGGGATTGGGAATTCTGCAGCAAGTAACTCACCTCCTGATTCCTCAAATTCTGTCCACTGTCTGCAAGGCACAAGTCAGGAGTGCGATGGAATACTCTCCACTTGCCTGGATGAGTGCAGCTCCAACAACACTCAAGAAGCTCAGCACCCTACAGAACAAAGCAGCCCAACTGATCAGCATCCCATCCACCAACTTAAGCATTTACTCCCTCCGCTACTGGCGCACAGTGATAGCAGTGTTAATCGTATTCAGCAACTCGGCAAGGCTCCTTCAACGGCACCTCAAACCTGCGATCTCTATTACTTAGAAGGACAAGGGCAGCAGACGCATGGGAACACCACCACCTGCAAGTTCCCCTCCGAGCCGCGCACCATCCTGGCTTGAAAATATATCGCAGTTCCTTCACTGTCGCTGGATCAAAATTCTGGAACCCTCTTCCTAACAACACTCCCTACCTACTCCACATGGACTGCAGTGGTTCAAGAAGGTGGCTCATCACCACCTTTTTGAGGGCAATTAGGGATGGGCAATAAATGCTGGCCTTGCCAGCGATGACCACAGCCCATGAAAGAATTTGAAAAACCTCATTAAATTTTTGATTTCTTAATTGTTTAATGAAATGATCAACAGATATTCTGGAGATGTGATGTTCAGTTGCAACAGTCTGAGAGGTATTTTTCCTCTTCTGCAGATAGCACAGCTACTTGGACAGGTAGCAGCACAGCTGCTTATACTCCAAACATAGTGCCCCAGCAAAATGGACATGGGCATCACCAACCACCACTCCACCACCCTAGCCATTACTGTGAGTACATCATGCTGTGTGTGTGAAAGATGACATACTGAGTCCATTTTGAGATTTACAAATCCAAGTACTCATTACAAACACAATTTTCACTCTCCCTCCCACACAATTCTGCATTGCATTATTATATAAATGCAACTCCATATAAAGAGTATGCAGCTGACTTACTGCTTATCAGTAACTGTAGTTTTGTTTTCACGTAAACTAATACAATCCTCCTACTTTATCCCTAGTTTCACTCTTGTGTACAATTGCTAACCTAGTATTAATTATAAATCTGTCTTTGACTTTGTATCAAACAACCACATGTTTTCCTTTGCACAAACAACTGCTTTTGTCTGCACTTTGTTATCAACAGATTACAGTTCCCTGAAATATTAGAATGGGTGTGCACTGGCATGCCCTATCATTAGGTTGACTAAAGAAACTAAACTGACCATTACTTAAAGATCAGCCCTGGCTCAATAGCCCACGGGTGAATTAACTTGGCATTTGACTGTTAGGCAGGGAGGTTTAACGGTTACTATTTTATTACATTGTAAAGGAAATCTATATTACTATAATCGTCATGCTTGTACGCTGGTTTCTTGATGCCAACCATCCAGATCTGGGTGATCACGTTGAAGGTAGGCACTTTACCTGAAGGAAGGAGGGGAATATTGAGGAAGTACCTTTTAGCTGCCATATGAATTATCTGGCTATAATATACATTGAGTCGATCAGTTGCTTTACATGAACCTTGTAATATGCACACTGAGCATGTTCATGTGATTCTTCAGGTCAGGCATCACAATCGGCTGTGATACCGTTTCTCTTGCGTCACACTGCCTCAACCTCACAACCGCGCACACCACATAACGGTAAGTAAACTTTACGCTGTCTTTTTAAAATCTTGGAAATATATTTGCAGAAATGTTGACCTCCATTGCAGTTGCAAAGGGAAAAACAGGCAGGGTTGCAATAAAATGTGTGGTAACCTTAAAAATGAAATTGTTGGAATTTTTATTATTAATCTAAGAAAGTAATTTGATGATATGTACGAGTGACAGCAAGTAACAGCAGGTCAGGCAGCACTTGCAGAGAGAAACAGAGTTAGCATTTCAGGTCGTGATGACCCTTCATCAGAATCTAATAATATCTCTTTATCAATTCTTAGCCCTATCTAATACCTTAATATTAAAAGTCCTACCTAATACCTTACTACCTCATACTCTAATCCTATCTGTCTCACCCAATCCATAGTGCAACTTGTACAGGGCTTTAAATAGCCTCAAAACATCCCAAATAAGGTTAGTTATTTTTTGAAGTGGAATCTCTGTTGGAATGTTGGAAACTTGACAGACAATTGGTGCACAGCAAAATCCCACAAACAGCAATAATAAATCAACTGGGTAATCTGCATTTGTGATTTTGATTGAGGAATGAATATTGGCCAGGACATCAAGGAGAACTCCCCTACTCCTTTTCAAAATAGTGCCATGGAATCTTTTACATCCACCTGAGAGAGCAGTCTGAGCCTTGGTTAAAGTCTCCTGTAAAGACAGCACAGCACCCCTGACAATTCAGGCATGGATGAAGCTTTTAGCAGTGGATATGCAGGGACAGCAATGTTAGAGATGGTCCTTTGTTGGAAGCCGGTGGCTGGCTCTGTGCTGGGTGCCGGAGGCTGGAGATGATATGTGATCAGAATTTCAGCTCTGAGTTGAGCGGATGCCAAGTTTTCAAACAGTTTGATCACCCAGAGAGGATTCTGGATAGAATCCATGGCAAGGGTGTGCAGATAATGGTAAAAGACCTGAGACGTTGACTTTGGTTTTGCCATTATTTTAATTGGGGGAAATAACATTTCATCCAAGACTACATGTTGGCCAAACAGTCTTGATAACCGAAGCAGAGAACTGAGTGAAAGAGGTTATGGAGAGGCGTAGCTGAATAGTTAGTGGAAAATGAAAGGGAAAGGGGCCAAGGACTGGTCATTGAACATCTCCAGGTGCTAGGCCAGATATGTACTGTCTACATTCAGTTACTTGAGGGAAGGGATATTGAAGGTGGGGTCGTGGTTTAAAAGAGCAAAAGAATGAAGCAAGTATAGGTGTATTTGATGAGCCTGGTGATGATGGCAGCATTGAAAGAGAGCGGGACAGTACAGAGGAGAGGGAACTGTTCACGATATCAGCTATCATTTCTCTCCTGTTTCCCCTCATGCCTTCTCTGAGCTCATCTTATCCATGAGACTGGCCCCCTCTCCAACTTATTCCCATAAATCTGCTGACCACCCAACTACCCTCCTGGTCCCTATCTTTAAATCTGCCATCATTATCCCTTTTTTCAAAGCAATTCCTGAGCACAGCAGCCTTTCAAATTACCACCCCATCTCCAACCTCCCTTTCTTTTTAAATCATTCCCTTCTAAACCCATGCCCATTTTTTCATGGGACTCCATCTTTGAATTCCTCCAGTCAGATTTCCACCCCTGCAATATTACTGAAATGATGCTTATCAAAGTTAAATATGTGACAGTGACACTGGTAAACCATCCCTCCTTATCCTTCTGAACCTATCTGCAGCCTTTGACATGATGTGATCAGCCATCTTCTTTCAATGCCTCTCCACCTTCATCCAACCTGCTCAGATTGCACATACCTGGTTGCGTTTTTATCATAGCCAGAAAATCACCTGTAATAGCTACTCTTCCCCCGCCCACACTGTTACCTCTGGGGATCCCAAGATTTATCCTTGGCTCCCTTCTCTATCTCATCTATGTACTGCTCCTGGGTGGCATCATCTGAAAAGACAGTGACATTCCACATGTCTGCTGACAACACCCAGATCTGCCTCACCATAACTCCTTGGCCCTTGCAGTGTCTGGTTTGTCACACTGCTTGTTCGACATCCAGTGTTGGATGAGCAGAAATTTCCTCTAACAAAACACAGGGAAGATCGAAGCTATTGTCTTTTGGTCCCTGATGCAAACTTCTTTCCCTAGCCACCAACTTCATCCCTCTCCCTACCAAATGTCTGAGGCTGAACCAGACCATTTTAGTCTTGGTGTTGTATTTAACTCGGATGAGCTTCCAACCATATCCATGCCATCACCAAGAGGGCCTACTCCCACCTTCATAATGCCACCCATCTCTGCTGCTTCTTCAGCTCATATGCTCCTGAAGCCTTCATCCATACCTTTGTTACTTCTAGATTTCCCTATTCCAATGCGACCTAACCATCTAAACTTATGATCATCCAAAACTCTGCCCATATCACATCGAGGAGGAGAATTGTTTGGAGGCCAACAGGAGTCTTGGCCACTGGCTGGAGAGCTAGCAAGAGTCCTGTATTGCCTCCTGGGAAGGCCCGCTGGCATTACGTGCCAGTCAGGCAGCTGAGAGGTTACCGGTGAGCCTTGCACATGATCAGGGCCCTGGTTGCAGGGGGAGGGGGCAGGAAGTTCCGCCTGCTGAGAGCTGCTGGCCAATCAGAGTCTGGCAGCTCTTTTGCTCAGCAGCACCATTGGAGAGGTGGTGTCTGCTGCAGGAAAGACACCCGCACAAGGCCCAGATCTTTGTTGGATCCCTGGACTCAGGTGAATGACGGTGGGGAGGGGTTTGTAGGAAGGTCGGCATTAAGGGCAGAGGGTAGCTCTCAGCAGGCTGCCCTTTCTTTATTTCAGATCCCTCAATCAGGCACCAAGTGCCTTTGACCAACAGACCCCCTGCTGCCCCAAGAAGACCATAAGCAAACGTTGGCTTATCATGCTCCCTGTGTGGTGACAGGCCTGAGGCTCTTAATTGGTTATTAATTGCAGGAACGCTGTCCATGAGCCTTCCTGCCATGGACTTAAGAGTGGTGGTGGGATCCCCACTCGCCACCATCCTGCCTGATTAAATGCCCTCCATGCCTCTAAACTCGCTACAGAGGAAGCATAATATACCGCCCCAAGTCTCGTTGACCCATCACCCCTCCATTCACTGACCTGCAGTTGCTCCTGGTTGAGCCATGCCTCAATTCTAAAATGAATAACTTGGTCGTACAGTACTTTGGTATTGCTGAAAAAAAGGGATATTTCATCTTGCATTCATCTGGACAGATGCAAGAATACCAGATTTCCAAGGGAACAACCATTTTTACTGCATGAGAAAAGGAGTGCTGATTGGTTGGCAAGTCAGCTCTGATTGGTTGAGACATTGCTGTGACGAATGCACCAAGGAGCTATTGTCCCCTAAACCTTTGTTTATTCCAAAAAGGTGTAATGTCTGAACATATTTGTTTTGCGTGCAGAGGACAGATTTCTGCAAATGACTATATGTAGCTTCTAGCAAGTGTAAGTGAGCTACATTGTGAGCCCAACTGATAATCTTAAATTGGTTGTTAGTGTAATTCTTAGCACACTCAGGATTGTTCAGCAAATGCTGTCCAATTGCAGAATCACATCCAACGTTAGACATTATGTTCTGAGCTTTGCAAGCACGGGTTGGTGCCTATTGTGAACAGTCGAAGAGACATGCTGTTTAGTACTATTAGCGAGTCATTGGGACATGTGGTTAATCTATCAGGCATTGCACTTGTACTGAAATTCCAGTCCCATATTACTCACTTGTGTGGTAGGCAGAATGTTGTTTTGGCTTGACGGCAGCATCCTGTTAGTAGAAAACATTGCACCTGTTTTGAATGAACAAAAGCATGGGGGACAATAGCATCCTGGTGCATTCACCATGGCAACATCTCGACCATTCTGAGTCTACTTCCACCCAAACAGCACCCTTTTTCTCATGCAGTATAAATTGTTGTTCCCTATGAAATTTAGCATTCTTGCATCTGTCCTGATGTGGTGCAAGATGAAAAGGTTTGACAACATGGTTCTTTTTTTCAACAATACTCAAATTCTAAAATTCTCATCCTGGTGTTCAAAATCCTCCGTCACTCGAGACCTTTCTATCTCTTTAATCTCCTCCAGCCCTACAACTCGCCAAAACCTTCCTCTAACTTTACCTAACCTGTTTTGGTTTTGAGGTCACCTGTCCTACTATCCCCTTATGTAGCTTGTTTCACATGTTTGGAAAGGTTCTTGTGAAGCAGCTTGGGAGGTTTCACTACATTAAAGGTGTTATATAAATGCAAGTTCCTTTTGTTTGAGGCTGTGATCAGCCAGGGGCCAAAGCTGTAAGCAGAGTGGGCAGGGAGTTCACCGGAGAAGACAACCCTGCCAAGGTACTGAAGTTTGGTGTCATTAATGCTGAGTGCCTTTGTGCTGGTGAAGGAGGTGGCAGAATGAAGCTGGAGCAGCTAAGAGCTGTCGCCTCAGTCAGACTGTGCAGAGAGGAATTTCCAGATCTGTAAACAACTTCTTTAGGCGATCGCCACTTGTTTTCATTTAGTTTAAATTCATTTGCATGCCACTTAGCTATGTTGGGGGTTATTATTTGAATTTACATGAATTTCATGCTGAAAAATATTTCAAATTCAGAATGAACTCTGAAATACTTTCTGAGACTACCTGTTAAAATTGGTAGTGCACATCTGATATTTTTCATATTGCTGAGCTTTATGACACAGTTAATTTGTGCCTCTAGGGTCTTCACATCACAACGGGGCATCCTATCAGCAGCCAATCTCCAACCACCCAGGTAATTAACTTTCCAAATGTACATGGAATTAAGTTGAGTCAAGGACATAAACAGCTCATTTACCCCAACTGGTCTATGTCATTGTTTATGCTCAACATGAGCTTCCTACCACTGTCTCTTGATCTAACCCCATCAACATATCCTTCTATTCCTTTCTCCCTCCTGTATTTATCGAATTTTGCCTTAAAATATATCTATGCTATTTGTTTCAACTGCTCCATGTAGTAAGGAATTTCACATTCTCCAGGTAAAGAAATGTCTCCTGAATTCCGTGTTAGATTTATTAGTTAATTCTTATATTTATCATCCACCGCTCTGGTCTCACCGCACAAATGAAAATATTTTCTCTCTGTCCATCCTGTCATACCTCTTCAGTGTCTAGAAGACCTTCATCCTAGAGAAAAGTGTGTAGCCTATTCAAACTTTCCTGTTGAGGATATCCAGTCAGTTCTGGTGTTAATCTTGTGAATGTTTTTTGCACCCTTTCCAGTGGTTCTATATCTTTTTCTATAGCATGGTGCACAGTACTTTGCGTGTAGCAAATGTACCGGTGTTTGCACAAGTGACAACTCTGATTGCTTTTTACTCTTCCCATTAGTTTACTCATTTCTTCCTTGCTCTGTCTATCCATTTCCCCTCCTGTTTGCTTTCTTACAGGCCCCGAGTTCTGGTGTTCGATCACATATTTCGAGATGGACGTTCAGGTGGGAGAGATGTTCAAAGTTCCCTCTAGCTGTCCAGTAGTGACAGTTGATGGCTACGTGGACCCTTCAGGAGGAGATCGTTTCTGCCTTGGCCAGCTTTCAAATGTACATCGTACTGATGCCAGTGAGAAGGCCAGGTTAGTGTAAAGGGCAATATTGTGAAAACTAGTGTAAGGGACTGTAAGGCTGACTGGTGCTATTGCTATCTAAAAGCCATTTATACTCCCTCTCCTCTGCCCGTTTACAAGAAAAGATAATTAATCAGTTGTAAAGAAGCTGGAAATCTCTTGACCGTTGTGGACTGTGGACAAAAGGGGTCACATGGTAGTTTATGATCTGGGAAAAAAAACCATGCCCAGAGCTGTGTTTAAAAACTAATTTTAGTTTTGCTTTGAGAAGAAGAAGGACCAACTGCTTGTGAAGGAAGACCGCAGCCTTTTTGCGGTCCAGAGCCAGTCGACAGACAGAAGTGAATGTCAGCTGCTTCCAAGTTGCTGTGTGTGCTGGAATTGAGTACCTGCAGGTGTTCCTCGAGTCCGCCTGAAAAGCACTGCAAGAGTCATTGATCGTTTGGCAGATCAGGGCTGAGATTGTATAATCCGGACCTCATTTCAAGGGACTCCCATCATCTTTTGTTTTTCCTGGAACCATTGACTTTTAATCTTTGGCAGAATTCCTCTATTTCTATTTTATTATTTTTTTGGTATGTGTGTGTGTGTGACTTAGGGTATCTTGAAAGAGTAATAAATATACTTTCATATTTCATACTGTATGTTAGTAAGCTTTGCCTTTCTATTTGATAAGACTAGTTTTATAATAAACTAATAAGTTTGTTGTTTATTGAAAAAAGCCTGATTAATACTCTTATATTCTGGGTAACAGTAGCAAAGGTAAACAACTGGCCATTTTAGTGAGGGAATCAAACTTTTAAACTAATGGTGTGACCTGTGGAGTGGTGTGGGTAGACAAAATGCGCACTCCTCCCATCCCAATCGTAACATAGGTTGGGCTCTCTGCGGGATTTGAAATGCGGACAGCGGGTGATTGGATGCAGAATAATAATAATTGATTTTAAAAGAAAAGGATAAAAAGGCAGAGACGAGATTTCTTATACATTAGTAAACCAAATGGCATTGAAAGTTGTAAAACCTTTCTAGAGATAGAAGATTTAGCCCTGGCTGGTTTACAAGAAGCAACCAAAGCTAAACTAATGGAATTGGTGGATAAGTTGGAGTTGGAATTAACCGTAGGGATGAGGAAAGTGGATGTAGTTGAGGTAATAGCATGGCATTTGAAATTGGAAGGGATATAAGAGAGGGCATGTTCTCCGGTGGGGTTTGCGGGGGGAGGGAGTCGGTTGAGTTAGCTAGGATTCAGTTGCAAATGAGGCTGCTTGAACTGAAAAATTTGAATTGGAGGCAAAAGAAGCAGAAAAGGAAAGAGATATGAGAAAACTTGAAAAAGAGAATTGGAAATGCAGAAACTTGACCAGCAGAGAGAGAGGTTAGCAAGGGAGGAAATGGAGGATAAAGAAAGAGAGGCAAAGGAGTGAGAAGGAACAAGAAAGAGAATACCAACTTAAAAGGTTGAAATTAAAAAAAGAGGTCTCAGATGCTAAGGAATGCTCTGATGATGAGAAAACCACCTCTAACCCAAAGCCCAGAGAGGAGATGTTTAAATTTGTACAAGCCCTCCCAAAGTTTGAGGAAAAGGCTGTAGAAACACTCTTCATTTTGTTTGAGAAGGTAGCTAAGCAAATGAAGTGGCCAAAAGAGATCAGAGTAGGTTGGTGGGTAGAGTTCATGAGGTTTATGCATCACTTTCAGAAGAGTTTTCTGTGATTATGTTGCAGTAAAAAAGACTATTCTTAGTGCATATGAGTTTGTCCCTGAGGCATGCAGGCAGAAATTTTGAAACATAAGGAAATGGCCAAGACAGAACTATACTGAATTTGAGAGGGTAAAGCAAAGTAATTTTGACCATTGGATATGGACATTAAAGATAGAGACAATGTATGATGTTCTTGGGGAAATAATTCTCCTGAAGTTGGGAAGGTGAAAGGAAGGCAAGTCGCCAGGGAAGAGAAGGAACAGCTGGGAATTTGCTGGGAACTCCTCCTCAGACCAGAAAGGAAGACGCTGAGGGTGGAATTGATATTTGAAGGGCTAAGTATTTCCATTGGAACAAGGTGGGACACGTTCGTGCACATTGCTGGAAGTTGCGTGGAAAATTCATGGGACTTCTTGGAGTACGTACGGGCGATTCTGGAAAAGGAACCCTGACTGAAAATACAGCAGATCAAGTTGTAGAGCTAACTGCAGCTTTGAAACTGAGTGTGAACACTGCTGTGGGTTCAGAAGTGAATAAATTACATGAGAGTTATAAAGAATTTTGTCGAGCAGAAAAGTAACCCCTTACCTAAAGAAACAGCTAAACCTATAAACATATTAAGAGATACCAGAACCACTCAAACACATTTTTGCTGGGGGAAGGCACAACTTTTCCATCAGTGTATTGAAAACCAAAGCTTTAATAAATGATATTAGTGGGGAGTATATACCCATACCTTTGTACTGGGTGCACTTGTAGTGTGACCTAATGTCTGGGACAGAGATGGGAAGGGTTGTTCAGAAGTTATCTGTAGATGGAATTGACTAACTCCTGGGAAATGATTTAGCTGAAGCAAAGGTACTAGTATCTCCCATAATGATGGAAAGTGCAAGTGATGTTAAAGAGATGGAGCAGTTACAGGAAAAGGCTCCAGGCATTTTTCCTTTGTGTGTAATGACCCAAGAAATGGCTAAGCAAAGTCCCATCATCAAAAGTCAAAGTGATAGCACAGACAGGTGTTTGACTTGCTGAAACTTTCTTTGAAGATCTAGATAATGTGAAAGAGATGTTTCATAAATCCTGTTTTGTTGAAGCTCCACAAGCCGATCTGGAGTTAAGTAAGATAGCCCAACAGCCCAAACTGAATCTGAGGAAGTCCCAGAATGTTGTTATAATAATGGGGAATGAAGCAGGGGCAATCCCCTTGCAGACCTGCAGATGGGGAATGGATGGTTGTTCATCAGGTAGTGATTGCGCCCAAATATCATAACCAGGTGTTACGGATAGCATATGAAACTCCTATGGCAGGACACGTAGGGAGAGGAAAACTCAACGCTGGATAAGCCGACTGTTTTACTGGCCAGGTCTTTACAGGGATGTGGTGCAGTTTTGTAAAATGTGCCACACACGTGCCAGATGGTGGCAAAACCACAACAGACAATCAAACTGGCACCCTTAATTCCCATACCAGTTTTTGAGGAACTGTTTAGTAGGGTGTTGATAGATTATGTGGGACCGTTGTCAAAAACAAAAGCAGGACACAGGTAAATCCTTACTATTATGGATGTGACCACTTACTTTCCAGAGGCCACCCCTTTGAGAACAGTTACTGCTAAAGTGGTGGTAGGGAAGTTAACCCAATTTTTTACTCAGCATGAATTACTGGTAGAGATCCAGTTGGATCAACTTTCCAACTTTATGTCTAAAATTTTCCAAAACATGAATAGTTTGTGTATGAAACAGTTAAAGTCCATAATATATCATCCACAGACACAGAGAGCTTTAGGGAGGTGCCATTAAACTCTCAAAACAATATTGACATGAATATCCCCACAGTTGGACAAAGGACTAGATGTTCTTTTCTTTGCTACCCGAGATTCACCACATTAATCTACTGGTTTTAGCCCCTTTGAATTAATTTATGGACATGAGGTAAGAGGTCCTCTGAAATCAATCAAAAAAAGTTTAAGGAGCAAGGGATGAATCCTCTATGATAGATTATGTGTTCATGTTCCAGGAATGGCTCACAGAAGCCTGCAAAGTGGCCCAAGAACATCTTAAAGTTTCTCAGACAGAGAGGAAAGAGTGGGCGGATAAGCAAGCTATGACTCGAACATTAAAACCATGGGATGAAGTGTTAGTGTTATTGCCTTTACAGGAGGATCCTCTGAAAGCATGGTTCAGTGGTCCTTACAAGGTAATTAAGAGGGTTGGTAAAGCAAATTATTCAATAGACACCCTAGATCTTAGGGAAAAGAATCGGCTCTGTCATATCAATAAGTTTAAACAATACCATCGTAGTGAGGAGGATAAGAAGGAGCAGTTATGTTGGGTAGTGAGCACAGTTGGGGACAAAAGAGACAGTAAAAGTGAGCCAGAAGGGGATTTAGACAGTTCACAAGTTGAACCTCCTACTATCTAGTTAGCTAACACTGAAATATTAAGGCTGTTAGACACCATATTTTCATACTTAGAGGCGGATACTTTCAGAATTTATAGGAATGTGTAGGCACAAAGCAGGATGTGCAACCTTAGCTGTACATGATGTGGATGTGGGAGAATACCCCCTATAAAATAGCATCCTTATCACTTAGGGCCTGAGCAACAGGCTCAGGTGAAAGCAGAGATCCAGTACATGTTGGACAATCACCTCATTGAACCCAGCCAAAGCAACTGGAGTTCCCCTGTTGTGTTAGTGCCTAAACCAGATTCTGTATAGGCTACAGAAAGATTAATGCAGTAACAAAAGCAGATTCCTACCCATTTCCTCGTTTGGAAGACTATATTGACAGAGCTGGCAATGCCATGTTCCTTGCCAAAATAGCTCTATTGGCAGGTTCCTTTAACACCCCGAGTTAAAGAAATATCAGCCTTTGTCACGCCTGACGGTCTTTTCCAATGGCGAGCGATGCCATTTGGACTCAAACTCCCCAGCAAATTCTCAGAGGCTAATGAACCAAGTGGTGGCCAGTGTTCCTAACTGCGTGGCTTATCTTGGTGATGTACTGATATGTAGTGACATTTGGAAACGCCACCTGAAACAGCTAGAAGCCCTGCTTAAAAAACTACAGTCAGCTGATTTTGTCTAGAATTTAACTTTGCATTAAATTTGCTAAACGCCAAATTGATACAGAGAATAACTGTGTAAAAGTGAGTGAATGAGTGTGTGGGTGTGTTTTAGTATTTTTATTTATGTTTTACAGAATCACAGAATTATTACAGTGCTGAAGGAGGCCATTCAGCCCATCGTGTCTGCACCAGCTCTATGAATGAGAATATAAGGAACAGCAAAGAGTGACTAAAAGACTAACAAGGAGGGGGAAATTAGAGTATGAGAGAAAGCTAGCCTGAACTATAAAAACAGATAATAAGAGTTTTTATAAATATTTTAAAGAGAGTTAACAAAATGAGCATTGTTCCTATAGAAAGTGAATCTAGAGAATTGATAATGGAAAACAAGGAGATGACAGATGAATTGAACAGGTATTTTGCATCAGTTTTCACTATAGAGGATACAAGTAACATCCCAGAAGCAGCTATAAATCAGGAAATGGTAGAGAGAGAGGAACTCAGGAGAGGAGTGGTACTGAGTAAATTATGGGAGCTGCGGACTGACAAGTGCCTGGGCCCTGATGAATTTCATCCTAAGGTTTTTAAAGAAGTGGCTAGTGAGATAGTTGATGCATTGGTTTTAATTTTCCAAAACTCCTTAGATTCGTGAAAGGTTCCATTTGATTGGAAGATAGCAAATGTAACTCTTAATTCAAAAAGGGAGGGAGACAGAAAGTGGGAAACTCAGGCCAGTTAGTTTAACATCTGTCATAGGGAAAATGTTAGAAGCTATTATTAAAGAAGTTATAGCAGGGCACTTGGATAAACTCAGTCACCAGGCAGTGTCAACATGGTTTTTTGAAAGGGAAATCATTTTAACCAACTTATTGGAGTTCTTTGAGGAAGTAACATGTGCTGTAGATAAAGGAGAACTGGTGAATGTACTGTGCTTAGATTCTCAGAAGGCATTTGACAAGGTGCCACGTCAAAGATTTTTGTGGAAATAAAAGCTCATAGGGGCTAACATATTGGCATGGTTTAGAAGATTGGCTGGCTAACAGGAAGCAGAGAGTAGACATAAATGGGTCTTTTTCAGGTTGACAGGATGTAACGAGTGGTGTGCCACAGGGATCAGTGCTGGGACCTCAACTGTTTACAAGTTATATAAATAACTTGGATGAAGGGATTGAAGGGTTGGTTGCCAAATTTGCCCTTGAGACAACAATAGGCAGGAAAGTAAGTTGTGAAGAGTACATAAGGAGGCTACAAAAAGATATAGATAGGCTAAGTGAGTGAGCAAAGATCTGGCAAATGGAGTATAATGTGGGAAAATGTGAAGTTGTCCATTTTGGCAGGAAGAATAAAAGAAAAGCATATTATCTAAATGGTGAGAGATTGCAGAGCCCTGAGGTGCAGAGGGATCTGGGTGTCCGAGTGCATGAATCATAAAAGGTTAGTATGCAAGCACAGCAAGTAATTAGGAAAGCTAATAGAATGTTATCATTTATAGCAAGAGGAATTGAATACAAAAGTAGGGAGGTTATGCTTCAGTTGCACAGGGCCACATTTGGAGTAGTATGTACGGCATTGGTCACCTTATTTAAGGAAGGATGTAAATGCGTAGGAAGCAGTTCAGAGAAGGTTTACCAGATTAGTACCTGGAATGAGTGGGTTGTCTTATGAGGAAAGGTTGGACAGACTAGGCTTGTTAGAAGAGTAAGAAGCGACTTGATTGAAACATGTAAGATCCTGAGGGGTCTTGACAGATCGGATGTGGAGAGGATGTTTCCTCTTGTGGAAGAATCTAGAACTAAGGGGTCATTGTTTAAAAATAAGGGGTCACCCATTTAAAACAAAGATGAAGCAAATTTTTTTTACTCGGTTGTGAGTCCTTGGAACTCTTCCTGAAAAGGTGGTGGAAGCAGAGTCTTTGAATATTTTTAAGGCAGAGCTAGATAGACTCTTGTTAAACAAGGGGGTGAATATTTATCTCGGTAAGTGAGATGCAGATTTCAGGTTACTGTCAGATCAGCCATGATCTTGCTAAATGGTGGAGCAGGCTCGAGGGGCTGAATGGCCTACTGCTGCTCCTTGTTCATATGACTCATGCCATTCTCCTGCCTTTTCCCCGTAATGCTGCATGTTGATTCTATTTAAATAATCATCTAATGCTCTCTCGAATGTCTCCTCCACACTTCTAGTCGGTGCATTCCAGACCTGAACCACTGGCTGTGTGAAAAAGATTTTTCCCACATCGCATTTGCTTCTTTCGTAAATCACTTTAAACCCGTGCCCCATCTTTCTCGATCCTTTTATGAGCGGGAACAGCTTTTCCCTATCTATTCAGTCCAGCCCCTCATGATTTTGAACACCTCTATCAAATCTCCTCTTAGCCTTCTCCCCTCCAAGGCAATCAGTCCCAACTTCTCTAATCTATCTTCATAACTGAAGTTTCTCATCTCTGGAACCATTTTTGTAAACCTTTTCTGCACTCTCTCCACTGTGTTCACATCCTTCCTAAAGTATGTGGCACCCAGAACTGTACACAATACTCCAGCTGAGGTCTAACTAGTGTCCTATTGAGTTCAGCATAACTTCCTTGCTCTTGTACTCTATGTCCTATGAATAAAGTCTAGGAGACAGTATGCTTTATTAACCACTCTCTCCACCTATCCTTCCACCTTTAAGACTTATGCACACCCAGGTCCCTCTGCTCCTGCACAGCCTTTAGAGTTGTCCCCCTTATTTTGTATTGTCTCTCCATGTTCTTCCTACCTAATGAATCACCTCACACTTCTCGGCATTGAACTTCATTTTATTTTGTTCGTGGGATGTAGGCGTCAGCACTTATTGCCTATCCCTAAGTGCAGTTGTTCAGAGGGCATTTAAGAGTCAACCATATTGCTGTGGGTCTGGAGTCACATGTGGGCCAGAGCAGGTAAGGTCAGTAGATTTCCTGCTTTAAAGGACATTAGTGAACCAGATGGGGTTTCACGACAATTGGCAATGGTTTCATGGTCATCGTCAGACTTTTCATTCCAGGTTTTTATTGAATTCAAATTTCACCATCTTCCGTGGTGGGATTCGATCCTGGGTCCCCAGAGTATTACTCTGGGTCTCTGGAACACTAGTCCAGTGACAACACCACTGCTTCCCCTAATGCCACTATCTGCCCACTCCACCATCTTATCATCCACAAACTTTGAAACTGTTCCCTGCACACCAAGATCTACCTCATTAATATATATCAGGAAAAGCAAAGGTCCCAATACCGAGCCCGGGGGAACTCCACTACAAACCTTCCTGCAGCCTGAAAAATATCATTAACCATTACTCATTGTTTCCTGTTACTTAGCCAATTTTGTATCCATGTTGCTACTGTCTATTTTCTTCTGTGAGCTATAACTTTTCTCCCAAGTCTGTATCAAATGCCTTTTGGAAATCCATGTACACCGCATCAATAGCATTACTATCAATTATCTCTGTTATCTCTTCGAGAAACTCCCAACAAGTTAGTTAAACATGAATTTCCCTAAGAAATTCATGCTGGCTCCTCCTAATCAACCCACATTTTTCCATGTGACTATTAATTCTATCCCGAATAATTGTTTCTACATAATTGCCCCACCACCGCAGTTAAACTGACTGGTCCGTAATGGCTAGGCTTATCGTTAGAACCTTTTTTGAACAAGGACGTAACATTTGTAATTCTCCAGTCCCCTGGCACCTCCCCTGAGTATAGGGAAGACTGAAAGATTATGGCCAATGCAATTTCCACTCTCACTCCCTTCAATATCCTTGAATGCATCTCATGTGGTCCTGGTGCCATGTCAACTTTAAGCACCGACAGTTTATCCAATATTATCACCGTATCAATTTTGAACACCTCTACCTGGCCTGGGTAGCACCTGCTTCCTTCGTAAAGACAGATGCAAAGTATTCATTTAACTCCTCAGCCATGCCCCCTGTCTTTATGTGTAAATCCCATTTTTGGTCCCTATTTGGCCCTACTCCTCCCCTTACCATCATTTTACTATTTATGTGTCTATAGAAGACTTTGGGATTCCCCTTTACGTTGGCTGCAGTCTTTTCTCATAATCCCTCCGCTTCTCTTCTTTGCTTCTTCAACTCTCCTCTGAACCTTCTGTATTCGGCTTGGTTCTCAGAATCACAGAATTGTTACGGTGTAGAAGGAGGCCATTCAGCCCATCGTATTTTCTACCTGGCACCTGTCATAAGCACACTTTTTCTTCTTTATTTAAATTTCTATCTCATTTTTCATCCAGGGAGCTTTGGATTTGTTTGTCCTATCTTTCCCTTTTGAGAGAATATACCTTGACTATGCCCGAACCATTTCTTCTTTGTAGCTGAACAGCGGGATACCTTGTTTTTCCCGCCAACCTTTGATTCCAGTCTATCTGGCCCAGCTGTTCTTGCTCTATTAAAGTCAGCTCTCTCCTTGTTAATTATTCTTACTCTGGATTGTCCATTGTCCTTTTCTACTGTCATCCTAGACCTTATGATACGATGATCCCTGTCTCCTAAATGTTCTCCCACTAACACTTGGTCCACTTGGCCCACCTCATTTCCAAGAACCAGGTCTAGCAGTGCCTCCTTTCTTGTTGGACTGGACAAACACTGCTGTCGAAAATTCTCCTGAACACACACTAGGATCTCTTGCCCCTCTCTGCCCTTTACGATACCACTATCCCAGTCTATATTCACGTAATCAAAGTCCCCCATTATAACTACTCTATAATGTTTGCATCTCTCTGTAATTTCCCTGCAGATTTATTCCTCAACACCGTTCTCACAAGTTGATGGCCTATAGACTACACTGAGCAATGTAATTGCACTGTTCCTTAGCTCTAGCCAAATTGATTCCATTTGTGAACCCTCTGGGACATCCGCTTTCTCAGCCACCCCTCCCCCTTTCCTGAACACCTTGTACCCAGGAATGTTTAACACCCAGTCCTGCCCTTTCTTGAGCCACACATCATAATTCCACATGGCAATCTGTGCTTGTAGCTCACTAATCTTATTTACTATACTCCATTCACATACATGCAGCATAACCCTGATTTAGGGTTCATTACTTTCTCCCTTACTTTGACTCTGCCTATTAACCCACTATTCTCTATTCTGGTGCTATTTTCTCTCCCTGTATTTTGTGCACCTTGGTATTCCTCTCTAATATCCTCTCCTGGTTCCCACAGCCCTGCCGAGTTAGTTTAAAGACTCTCAACAGCACTTGCAAAACGCCCCACAAGGAACTGTCCTGCTATGTCTTTACTTCCCTTACATTAACTTTATTTTATTTTGGTTTGCTTATATTACTTTATGTTACTGGCCCTGGCTTCCCCTTGTTCCTAGCGTTTCTTTCTCCAGTCCAAGTAGCTGCTGCTTTAAAAATAATACGCTTTTCTGATTTTCAGCTATTTAAAGACACTCCCTAACAGCAGTTTCTTACCAACCAGTGAACTTGCGATTTTCCTGTGATGTCACTGTTCGATTTTTCTTTTTCCCCAAACTCAGCCCTGAAGGTGACGTTTAAACCCAGGTCCACTTCTGCTCAGCTGCTCTTGTTCCCAACTTAGAATAATTCCTATGTATACCACACCTCTTTTCCCCTGTGCACTGAATTTCCCCATGAGCTTAATTCACTACTCACTCGGCCTCCCTCTCACTCCGGCATAGTCCCCTGTCTCCTCACACAGCCCTTACTCTTTATTACACTTTGTAATGAAATGCATATAAATATGGTGTTTCATTTCGCCAAGGCAGGAAGTGTGATAAGCACTTTAATCACAGAAAATGGTTCATCTTCAAGGACTAAGAACATTCTAGAAGAATTTATGTTTTAAAAGATACTGTTCCCTAAAGGGTTAATGCAAGAACTATGAAAGCTTTTCTTGGAAGAGGCATTTGTTTACAAAAAAAGACGATTGAGCAGTTGTAAAGAAGTTGGAAACCTCCTGAAGCCTGGTGGACTGTGTTCAAAAAGGGTCACGTGGTAGCTTATGGTTCTGGAAAGAAAAACTCTGCCTGGAACCGTGTTTAAAAGTTGGCTTTAGATTTGCTTTGATAAGCAGAAGGACCAACTGCTTGTGAAGGAAGACAGTAGCCCTTTTGCAGTCCAAAGCCAGTCAGTGGCTGGAAGTGAATGTAAGTTGCTCTGCGTTGGAATTGCAAACCTGCAGGTGTTCCTCAAGTCGGCCTGAAAAGCATTGCAAGAATGATCGATTGTCCAGCAGATCAGCGCTGAGAGAGCGACCGTGTAACTCAGATGCCATTTTAAGGAACTTCATCTTTTTTCCCTTGAACCGTTGACTTTTAACCTTTGGCAGAGTTCCGGTATTTGTGTGTGTGATGTGTTTGTGTCTGCACACACTAATGATTCGAGCTGTGAAGTAGTGGGGCTACATAAACTGTGCACTCCTCCCATTCCGGTTGTAACATTACACAGTTGTCAAGTTTTTTCCAGAGCCATAAACTACCATGTTTACCCCCTTTTTACCCAGTCCACCAGGATCAAGAGATTTCCAGCTTCTTTACAGCCACATACAAATTTGGAAAGATAAAACAATTTACCAAATCTATCTTATACTCTAATGTTCAGCATAAGTCTACAGTATATTAAACCCTCTGACCATTTGATTCCCCTTTTGCGGCAGGATGTGACAAGGTTTACTGACCATTGTGAATATGTGTGATGTGTTTAGAAGTGCAGTTGTGAGGCCATCGGTGGAACTTAAAGAACAGCTTCTGTTTGTTTATGGTGTTGCAGATTGCACATTGGTAAGGGCATCCAGCTGGAGTGTCGGGGTGAGGGTGATGTCTGGATGCGATGCCTCAGTGACCATGCTGTATTTGTGCAAAGCTACTATCTGGACCGAGAGGCAGGCCGGGCACCTGGAGATGCTGTACATAAAATTTATCCTGGTGCATACATCAAGGTGAGGCTGAATTGTGAATTTCCGATTGAGATAAGCGTGGAATGCACATAATTTTCAACGTAATCCATGTTGTTGCAAATGAGCAGTCATGACTAAGGAAATAGAGGGGAGGGTCAGTCGCCCCAGGTTTCTGTGTATACAGCAGCTGTCACAAAGCTTCAGCTTAATTTGTTTGTGTTCTCATATATAAATGTCCCAGAGCAGATTTAAACATTAGTGACTAAACACCTGGTGTATGATCCTTTAAAGTCACTTACAGCTGGTATCAGTTAAAACTCATCAAAGTCTTCCAGGATCCATCTTAAACTCTTAATTTTCTTTTAATTCTCCACTCTCTGTACACTTCAGTTTATGCAAAACTCTATCCTGTCCTGCTCATACATCAGCCATATTGTTGCTGTCCTATTTTGGCTCCTGATCTCCCAACACCTCTAATTTAAAATTTCCATCTTTGTGTTTAGATCACATGGCCTTGCCCCTCCTTAAACATGTAATCCTGCAACCACGCCCCCACCCTGCACTCTCCCACCTTACACACCTATCACCCCCAGAACTCTCTATGCCTTTGATTCTGGTCTTTTGTGCACCTCCCTCCCTTCATGCCTCCAATGCACTGCAGGAATTCACCAAGGCTCCTTCGACAGCATCTTCCAAACCCATGACCACTATCAAGGACAAGGGCAGCAGATAGATGGGAACGCCACCATCTGGAAGTTCTCCTCCAAGTCGCTCACCATCCTGACTTGGAAATATATCGCCGTTCCTTCACTGTCGCTGGGTCAAAATCCTGGAACTCCCTTCCTAACAGCGCTGTGGGTGTACCTACACCACATGGACTGCAGCGGTTCAAGCTCACTACCACCTTCTCAAGGGCAACTAAGGACGGGCAATAAATGCTGGCCCAGCCAGTGAAGCCCACATCCCGTGAATGAATTAAAAGAAATGGGGCTTGTATTCCATGCTCTGGAATGCTCTCCATGTTTTGCCTGATTATCCTAACAGCTCCTTTGTTTCAGTATCTAATTTTATCTGATTTTTGTCTGTTGTTACGATCCCAGCTGATGTTACTACTGGACAGGTCAGATCCCAGAGGAGAACCTGGCTTGATAGATCCTAACTTGTTTTTCAAACTGTGAAGGAAAGTTACTGAACAAATTCACAGGAGGCTGCTGATGAATTTTTAATGCAAAAAAAATGTATTAAACAAGAGAAATGAACTGTACAGAAAGCTTGGAAAGATATCAATACTAACACAAGAAGATGTTTCAAATATTCACTTTTTCTTCACCCCAGCAATGTCTTTACAGCCACGGACAAATTTGGAAAGATAAAACAATTTACAAAATCTACTGTAATATTCAGAGTAAGTATATAGTACATGTGAGCCAACTGGTCAGACACTCCACACTTCAAGGTAAATGGCAGATGTGACCAAAACAGATTCTCTGGATTTCTGAACAACCCACCCAGATGCTTGTTGCACTGTGAACCAACCAGCCTCACTGAAACTCTGCCTTTCCCATAAGGATCTTCAATCTCCACATATGAAGATTTCACCTTGGGACTCTCTTCAAATGTCACTTGCACTCGGACAGCTTCAACCAGGATCCACCTCGTGGGGCTTCAATCTCCCCTTCTGAGATTCCTTTCCCCTGGATTTCAGAGTACACACAGGCTTTGGCCTTGCCAAACACAACACCATTGCTCAAAAAGGCTACCTTTGCTGTTAACAGCATGCAGCACAGAGTCAGCAACCTTCCACTGCCCTCTCGGATCTTCTGGGCTTTTCTCAAGCCCGCTTTGCTTCAAGTCTGCTTCCTGCAGCTCTTTCTTTAACTTGGATCCTTTTTTCTCTGCTCCTGCTGTTTATCCTGACTCAATGGCATGTATCTCTGATCCCTGTCTGGGACTTCTTTCTGCCCCATTCCCTGGTTTGGGACCACCACCTTGATTTGGGACTTTCTCCCTGTCCCCTGCTCCCTGGGACACCTCTCGAATGACGTTCCTGTTCAGGTCACCTGACGTCCAGCTTCATGCCATTTCATTTCTTTTTCTCCTGCGCGTGTGCGCAGGGCCGGTTCCCGGTCTAATGACGTAAAAGAAAAATTGCGTTCATGCGCAGGGCAGATTCATGGCCTGAAGACCTGAAAGACACCAACTGTGCCTGTGCGGCCACTTCCTGGCCATCAAGTGAGCAGAGGCCCCAAAACCTGTCGAGGAGCTGTAGTTCCTGAACTGCGACTTCAATTTAAACCTAAGGTAAGTATCAGAGTTAGTTACATCTATGAAAAGATTTGATCCCATTTTTCTCTATTATAGGTGATATATAAATTTAAGTAGTTGCTTTTCTATGTTAGTTTTAGCCAAGCCCATTCTGTAACAATTCTAAAAAGGTTTCCATTACCACCTTCAAAGATGGATTTAGTCTGGTCATTAACGAACAAGATAACTCCCAGTGCCACACGCGAATGAGCATAAGACTAAGAGGATTGATCGATTGAATACATGGCTGGTGAACTGGTATAGGAGAAAGGGCATCACATTTCTGAGCCATTGGGACCAATTCTAGGGCAGTTGGGACTTGTACTAGATGGACGGGTTGCACCTTAGCAGGACTGAGACTGAGACATCCTCACAGGAAGATTTGCTAGTGCTGTTGGGGAGGATTTAAACTAGATTGGCAGGGGATGGGAACCTGAGAAGGAGCTCAGATTGGAGGGAAGCAAAACTGGTAACAGGAAGTAGAAAAGTAGTAAGCAAAATTAGAAGGCAGATGAAGCGAAGGCAAACATCAAATAGGATCAGAATGCGGCACAATGTTAAAAGGACTATGTTAAGAGCACGCTATCTGAATGCAGGCAGCATTCCCAGCAATGTAGAAGGTTTGAAGACAAACAGAAGTAAATGGGTGTGGTTTAATTGCCACTGCAGAAGCATAGTTACAGGGTGACTGAGACTGGGGTCTGAATATTCAAAGATATTCGTCGTTTCGGAAGAATAGGCAAAAAGGATAAAGATGTGGGGTTGTGCTGTTAATAAGGGACAAGAGCAGTACAAATAGTGAGAGAGGATCTTAGATCGAAGGATGAAGATGTAGAATCAGTTTGGGTGCAGCTAGGAAACAGCACGGGGCAGCAAACATTGGTGGGAGTTGTTTATAGGCCACCAAACTATAATGGTAACGTCTGGACGTTATAAATCAAGAAATTAGAGCTGCCTGTAAAATGGGAAATACAGTAATGACGGTTGACTTCGATTTACATATAGACTGGGTAAACCTAATTAGCACTAATACTGTGGAGGATGAATTCCTGGAGTGTGAATGAGATAGGTTTCTGGAGCAGTACATTGAAGAACCTACTAAGGATTGGGCTATTTTTGATTCAATATTATGTAATGAAAAGGACCTAATTAATAACCTTGCTGTAAAGGAGCCTTTAGGAAATAGTGACCATAATATGATAGAATTTTACATTAAGTTTGAAAGTGATATAGTTCATTCTGAAACTAGAATCTTAAACCTCAACAAAGGAAACTATGAAGGTATGAGGGGCAAGATGGCTATGGTGAATTGGGAACTATACTCAAAATTTGATGGTAGACAGGCAATGTCTAGTATTTAAAGAAATATTACATGGCCTACGACAAATTCCTCTAAGATATAGGAAAGATGAATCAGCCGTGGCTAACAAAATACGGTAAAGATTGCATTAGATTAAAGGAAGTGGCTTATATGGTTGCTGGGAAAAATGGTAAGTTTGGGAATTGGGAGCAATTTAGAATTCAGCAAAGGAGGACCAAGAAACTGATAAAGAAAGGGAAAAGAAAATATGAATGTAAGCTAGTGAGAAACAATAAGGCAGACCATAAAAACTTGTTTAGATATGTGAAAAGAAAAAGATTAGCAAGGACAAATGTGGATCCATTACAGGTATGACAGGAGAATTTATAACAGAGAATAGGGAGAAACAAGACAATTACTTTGTGTCTGACTTCGTGGAGGAAGATGCAGAAAATCTCCCATGAATACTGGAGAACCAAGGTGCTTGTGAAAATGGGGAACTGAAAGAAATTATTGATAAAGCGGTAGTACTTGAAAAATTAATTGCGTTGAAGGTTGATAAATCCCCTGGACCAGTTGAGTTATATCCTAGAGTGTTGAATGAGGTGTCTACAGAGATAGTGGATGTATTGGTGGTTATCTTTCAAAATCCTATAGAATCTGGAAAGGTCCCTGCAGACTGGAAAGTAGTAAATGTAACCCCACTATTTAAGAAGTGAGGGAGAAAGAAAACAGGGAACTGTCGACCTGTTAGTTTGACGTCAGTAATAGGGAAAATGTAAGAACCTTACTTTCGACTCAGCTGGTGCCAGAGGAGTGGAGAATTGCAAATATTACACCCTTGTTCAAAAAGGGTGTAAAGATAAGCCCAGCAGCTTCAGGCCAGTCAATTTAACCTTGGTGGTGGGGAAGCTTCTAGAAACAATAATTTGGGACAAAACTAATTGTCACTTGGGCAAATGCGGGCTAATTAAAGAAGGCCAGCAAGGATGTAAGGAAAATTGTGTTTAACTAACTTGATAGGGTTTTTTTGATCCGGTAACAGAGTAGGTTGGTGAAGATAATACTGCTGATGTGGTGTACGTAGACTTCCAGAAGGTATTTGCTAATGCTGCACAACAGACTTACAGGTGAGGTTATGGCTCATGGAACAAAAGGGACAGTAGCAATGTGGATATGAAATTGGCTGAGTGCCAGGAAATAGAGAGTAATGGTGGTCAATGGATGTTTTTTGGACTAGTGGATAGTTTGTAGTGGATTTCCCCAGTGGTTGGTGTTGGAACGCTTGCACTTCCTGATGTATATTAATGACCTAGGCCTTGGTGTACAGCGCACAATTTCAAAGTTTGCAGATAACACAAAACTTGGAAGCATTGTGAACTGTGAGGAGGATGATGTAGAGCTTCAAAAGGGCATATTTAAGTTGATGGAATGGGTGGACAAGTGGAGACAAAAGTTAATGCAGTGAAGTGTGAAGTGATTCATTTTTGTAGGAAGAACATGGAGAAACAAAATAAAATAATTCTAAAGGTGGTTCAGGGGCAGAGGGACCTGAGTGTACATGTGCATAATTCATTGAAGGTGGCAGGACAAGTTGACCGAGCAGTTAATAAAGCATACAGCATCCTAGGCTTCATTAATAGGGACATAGAGTACAGGAGCAAGAGGTTATGTTAAACTTGTATAGAACACTGAATCGGTCTCAACTGGAGTATTGCGTTCAGTTTTGGTGCCACACTTTAGGAAAGATGCGAAGGCATCAGAGAAAATGCAGAAACGACTCATGAAAATGGCCCCAGTGATGAGGAACCTCAGTTAAGTAGATAGATTGGAGAAGTTCGGACTGTTTTCCTTTGAGAAGAGAAGATTGAGAGGAGATTCGATAGAGGTATTGAAAATCATGAGGTGTCTGGACAGAGTAGATAGGGAAAAACGTCCCCATTGGTGTAAGGATTGAGAATAGGAGGGCACAGATTTAAGGTAAATACATACAAATTAGGAGCAGGACTAGGCCGTTCGAGCCTGCTCTACCACAATAAGGTCATGGCTGATCTTATTGAAATCTTAACTCCACATGCCCATCTAGCCTGACAGTCTTTCACCTCCTTTCTTATCAAGAATCTATCTAGATCTGCCTTAAAAAATTCAAAAACTCTGCTTCCACTGTCTTTTGAGAAAGAGAGTTCAAAGATTCACCACCCTCTGAGAGAAGAAGTTTCTCCTCTGTCCTAAATGGACCACCCCTTATTTTTCAATAGTAATCCCTAGGTTCTAAACTCCCCCACAAGAGGAACCATTTTTTCCAAATCCACCCTGTCAAGGCCTCTGAAGATCTTATACATTTCAGTCAAGTGGCCTCATCTTCTATGTTCCAGTGGATACAAACTTACCCTGTCCAACCTTTCCTCATAAGACAGCCCGCCCATTCCAGTTATTAGCCTAGTAAACCATCTCTGAACTGCCTCCAATGCATTCACATCCTTCCTTAAATAAAGAGATCAAACCTGTACACAGTGCTGCAGATGTGGTCTCACTAGCGCCCTGTATAACTGAAGCATAACCCCTCTTTTGTATTCAGTTCCCCTTGCAATAAACAATAACATTCTCTTAGCTTTCCTAATTACTTGCTTTATGTGCAAACTAACCTTTTGTGATTCATGCACTAGGGCACCCAGATCCCTCTGCATCTTAAAGCTCTGCAATCTCTCATCGTTTAGATAATATGCTTTATTTTATTTTTCCTGCCAAAATGGACAATTTCACATTTTCCCACATTATACTCCATTTGCCAGATTTTTGCCCACTCACTTCACCTATCTACATCACTTTGTAGCCTCTTTATGTCCTCTTCACAACTTACTTTCCTACCTATCTTTGTGTCATCAGCAAATTTAGCAACCATAACTTCAGTCCCTTCATCCAAGTCATTTATATAAATTGTAAAAAGTTGAGGCCCCACCACTGATCCCTGTGGCACATCATTCCTTACATCCTGTCAACCAGAAAAACACCCATTTATGCTTACTCTTTGATTCTTGTTCACTAGTAAACCTTCTGTCCATGATTGCAGGTTACCCCTACACCATGAGCTTTTATTTTCCACAATAACCTTTGATGTGGCACTTATTAAATACCTTCTTGAAATCTTAAGTACAGCACATCCACCGGTTCCCCTTTATTCACAGCACATGTTGCTTCTTCAAAGAACACCAATAACTGGGTTAAATATGAAGATTTTCCTCCCACAAAACCATGTTCACTCTGCTTGATTGCCATTAATATATCTCAGCACCCTGCTATAACATCTTTACTATTAACTTCTAACATTTTCCCAATACAGATGTTAAGCTAACTGGGCTGTAGTTTCCTGTTTTCTGTCTCCCTCCCTTTTTGAATAAAGGAGTTACATTCATTATTTTCCAATCTAATGGAACCTTGCACTGGGGCAGGTAACACAGCCCTCTGGAATTTCACTCTTTTTTTATTCATTCATGGGATGTGGGTGTCGCTGGCTAGACCAACATTTATTGCCCATCTCTAATTGCCTATGATTTGTTGCAGAGAACAGCGTTAATTGTGTGTTAATGGCGATATGAGAAAAAAAACTTCCACACAGTGAGAATCTAGATCTGGAAGGCACAGCCTGAGAGTGGAGGCAGGTTCAAGCAAGGCATTCAAGAGGGAATTGAATTGTTATCTGAAAAGGAAGAATGAACAGGACTACCAGAAGAAGATGGGGGTGTGGCACTAAGTAAATTATTCCTTTGAAGAGCTAGCACAGACATGATGGTTTGAATGGCCTTGAGTGTCATAACAATTTTGTGATTCTGTTCCCTTTGGAGAAGAGAAAGTTGAGAGCAGATTTGATAGAGGTATTGAAAACCATGAGGGGCCTGGACAGAGTAGGTAGAGAGGAACTGTTCCCATTGATGGAAGAATCGCAAACCAGAGGACACCGATTTAAAGTGACTGGCAAAAGAACCAAAGATGATACGAGGAGAAAGCTTTTTTATGCAGTGACTGAATAGGATCTGGATTGCAATGCCTGAGAATGTGGTGGAGGCAGATTCAAACTTGGGTTTCAAAAGAAAATTGGATCATCATCTGAAGAGGAAAAATTTGCAGGGCTGTGGGAAAAGATGGGGGCGTGGAACCAGATGATTTGCTCTTTCAGAGAGCTGGCACAGACATGACAGTCCGAATGGCCTCATTATGCGCTGTAACCATATACACTGCACTGCAGCAACTTGCCAAGCCTCCTCTGACAGCACCTTCCAAACCTGTGACCTCTGCCATCCATTAGGTCAAGGGCAGCAGATGCATGGTAAGACCACCACCTGCAAGTCCCCCTCCAAGCCACACACCATCCTGACTTGGAACTAAATCGTCATTCCTTCACTGTTGCTGGGTCAAAATCCTAGAACTCCCTTCACTATGGGTGTACCTAGACTAAATGGACTACAGCGGTCCAAGGAGACGGCTCATCGCCACCTTCTCGGGGGTCATTTAGGGATGGGAAACAAATGCCAGCGATGTGCTGATCCCATGAGAGAATTTTTTAAAATGTAGGATGACATTCAAGTGCAGCACTGAGGGAATGCTGCACTATCAGACATGCCATCTTTTGGGATGAGTCCTTAAAGTGAGGCCCCGCTTGTTCTTTAAAGTGGACATAAAAGTTCCCATTCCATTACTACAAAGAACAAGTAAGCTATCCTGGCCAATATTTATCCCTCAATTACTAAAGCAGATTATCTGGACATTATCACATTGCTGTTTGTGTTAGTTTGGTGGTGCCAACTGGCTGCTGTGTTTCCTACGTTTCAGCACTGACACCACTTCAAAAGCACTTTGTTGGCTGTAAAGTGCCTTGGAGCATCCTGGGATTATGAAAGGCACCATATCGATGAAAGTTTTTTTCATTTCAAGATAAAGAGCAGTATATTTGTGGTTTGAAATGGTTTGTTACTTTTCATTGACCTTGTTTCTATGCAGGTGTTTGATTTGCGTCAGTGTCACCGACAGATGCAGCAACAGGCGGCCACAGCACAAGCAGCAGCAGCAGCACAGGCTGCAGCTGTGGCAGGGAACATTCCAGGCCCTGGCTCTGTGGGAGGCATTGCACCTGCTGTTAGTAAGTACAAGTATATTCTCTGTTCCTATCAAAGTTATTCCCAAGATCTGCATCCTTCACCTGAGAATTTAAGCCAAGACGCCGTTTGTCCTCTCTGCCAGATGTAAAGGATCCCATGGCAATTTTCATAGAGAAACAGGAGCAGTCTCTCAGTATCCTGGCCTATATTTATCCTTGAACCAGTGTTACAAAAAAACTTAACTAGTTGTGAAATGCTTTGGGGCAACCCAGGATGTGAGGGGTTCTATATTAATGCAGGTTTGTCTATCCTTTGCATCAATGTTGTGATAGAATTCATGGAGTCAGATTCTAACAGTTGCAGAATGTGGGAGCTTCTGGACGCTGATATGATCCAGAGAAACATGTCTCTAGTAAGTGTCTACGGCTTGAGGAACTTCGCCTCAGAGCGATTAAGCAGGAAGCTGAGCTGAAGACATTGTGATGCATCAGAGAAGGTGAAAGTAATCTGGACACTTCATTCCCCTCCTTAGAATAGGGCCTTCTGATTTGATCAGTGGTCAGGGACGAGAAGGTGTGACTGTGAGTGAGGCAGGTATGGAGACCTAGAAGGTAGAAGTGGAGGAGTCTCGGTCCTTGCTATTGTCAGCAGGTTCGAGGTTCTTGCAGCCTCTGTGGATGAAGGCGAAAGCTGCAAGGTGGATGATCAAGCTGCTCATGGGACTGTGGTACAGAAAGCCATTCAAACAGGGAGAGTTCATAGGAATGTAGAGGTAGTAGGGGACAGTATAGTTGGGGAGATTGACACAGTTCTCTGCAGCCTGGTGCCAGAATTCGGGGCAACTGCAATGGCGTATTTCCCATCCTCTCAGTTTTGGTGTGATCCAATTTCTGTTAATGACCCCACCACAAACTCGAGATAGGGTAAACTCATAGGGTTAGTTTATTTGCGCACACTCAAACGTGGGAGGAGGGTAGCAATGTTGCCTCCTTTTCACTCATACAATAAAGAAAAGGGGGATAGAGAAAGAAAAGTTTACAGGGCAAAGACCACAGAGTAAAGAATTATTGCTTCACGTGTCCAGAGTCCTGTGAAGGAATACGCCGTTGGACTTTGATTCAGGACTCTGGACATGTGAAGCAATAATTCTTTACTCTGTGGTCTTTGCCCTGTAAACTTTTCTTTCTCTATCCCCCGTTTTTATTGTATGAGTGAAAAGGAGGCAAGATGCTACCCTTCCTCCCACTTTTCCAGTAGAGCTGACTTCCACAATGATTGATCTCTGCGAGCCGATCTTGTAGACGATGGTACAACAGTTCTTGTAGAAACGATGTGGATGGGGCCAGGCATTCAAACCTGGAAAGAGCCCCTTTTCTATGCCGCTGCATGGTAGATGGAAGAATAGCAGACTGAGCACTTCAGCTTCACAAGGCAATATTACAGGTTCTACCAGCTGGGGGAGGGGTGGGGGGATGTCACATGAATCCCACTTCTCCACTTAGCTTTGACCAAGGGAGTATATCCCTTTGTTTGAGTTCCTGAGATTGTTAATGTTCCAAACATTAAAAATTTGAAAGGAAGACTGCAGGGCTCTTTACCCTAGCAGATTCATAGACTCCGGTTGGCCAGCTTGGGTTCTGGAATGCAGATGGCCTTGGTATAGCTCCCTTTGCAGCCCACAGAGGTTGTTAATGTCTCTTTAGCGGTAACGAGGCACACATTTCTTCAATACTGCCAGATTAGGCCCTATTGTTCGAAGGTCACAGCCAGACATAGCCTCAGACATTTTAACAGGTCATTGTCCAGTGTTAAAATTAGAGAAATTAACCATGATTATATACATATATACTTAAAAGAAATAGAGTGTGAAGTCTTAGCCCTGTTGCAGAGTACAAACTTAAGAGTGCACCAGCAGATGAAGCCAGAGATTGCAAAAGTGGTAAAAAGAGAGTTAAAGGCTCTATATCTGAATGTCTGCAGCATTCATAACTAAATGGATGAATTGTTAGCCCAGATCGAAATAAATATGTATGACCTGATTGGCATTAGAGAGGCATGGTTGCAGGGTGACCAAGGCTGGGATCTGAATATTGAAAGGTATTTAACATTTTGAATTGATAAGCTAGGAAAACGCAGTAGGGTAGCTCTGTTAATTAAGGATGTTATTCATACATTAGTGAGAAATGGCCTTGGCTTGAAAGACCAAAATGTAGAATCAGTCTGGGTCGTGAAAAGAAATAGTAAAGGTAAAAGATCCCTTGTGGGAGTAGTTTCTTGGCCCCATAACAGTAGTTACACAATAGGACAAGGTATATAAGAAGAAATAAATGGTGCATGTAAGAAAGGCATCGCAATAATCATGGGTGACTTTAAGCTACATGTAGATTGGGCAAATCAGATTGACAAAGGTAGCCTGGAACATGAGTTTATAGTGTGTATTCAAGCCAATTTCTTAGAGCAGTATGTTCTAGAGACAACCAGGGAGCACAATATTCTGGACTTGATAATGAGAAATCAGAGAGGATTAATCAATAACCTTATAGTAGTACCTCAGAGCCTCCAGGCAACAGTGAGCATAACATGATAGAACGTCATGTTCAGTTTGAAGGGGAGAAGTGTGGACCTAAGACTTGTGTTTTAAACCTGAATAAAGGGAATTATGAGGGTATGAAAGAAGGAAATTGGGTTAAAGGTGGGGCAGTAGAGATGCAGTGGCAAACTTTTAAGGAGATAATTAATACATCTCAGCAAAGCTTAATCTCAGTGAGAAAGAAAGACTCTTTGAGAAGGATGCATCATTCATGGCTGAATAAGGAAGTTAAGGATAGTCAAATTGAAAGGAACACTGTACACATCTGCACAGATTGGTGGTAGGTCAGAATATTGGTCAAATTTTTAAAACCAGCAAAGTATAATGAAAAGAGAATTGATGGGAATTGATGATGGAAAACAAGGAAATGGCAGAGTTGAACAGGTATTTTGTCTGTCTTCACTGTAGAAGATTTAGAAAACTTCCCAAAGATACTTGAAAACCAGGAGATGAATGGGATGGAGGAACTTAAATAATCACCATCACTAGGGAAAAGTTGCTGGGAAAACTATTGTACCTAAAGGCTGACAAGTCCCTGGGACCAGATGACCTGCATCCTAGGCTCCTAGAAAAAATGGCTGCAAAGATACCAAATCAAGGTTTATTACACAAGATAAGATTACATCGTGTAGGGGGTAACATTTTAGTATGGATAAATGATTGGTTAGCTAACTGGAATCAGAGAGTAGGCAGAAATGGGTAATTTTCAGGTTGGCAAGCTTTAACTAGTGGAATGCCACAGGGATCAGTACTGAGCCTTCACTATTTACAATCTACATCAATGATTTGGGTGAAGGAATCTAATGTATGGTAGCTAAATTTGCCAGTGACACCAAGATAGGCAGGAAAGTAAGAAGAGTGAGAGGTGATCTTATTGAAACACATAAGACCCTGAGGGTCTTTGAGAGGGTAGATACCAGGAGGATGTTTTCACTTTGGGAGAGATTAGAACCAGGGGACACAGTTTAGGAATAAGAGGTCTGCTGTTGAAGATGGAGATGAGAATTTTATTTTTCTGAGTCGTTAGTATTTGGAATTCTCTTCCCCAGAATGGATTGAAGGCTGGGCCATTGAATTTATTCAAGGCAGAGCTGGACAGATTTTTGATAGATGGAGTCGAGGATTATGGGCCAGATGGCAAAGTGGAGTTCAGACCACAACCAGATTAGCCGTGATCTTATAGAGTGGCGGAGCAGGCTCAAATGGCTGAATGGCCTACTCCTGCACCTAGGTCCTACGTAACTAAAAGAGAAACTGAACCTTCAGATTTTTGGGGAAACTGAAGCTGGTTGAGACCAGATAAAAGGCACAGACGCATTTGAGCTCAGATCATCCAGTGGTGCAGTTGAGAAAAGGTGAACAGGAAGCCTGGATTTGAGAGTGGAGATAAAATAAAATAAATTTATTGCTGCTGCTTCAGTTATTCTAAAGGAACTGACTGACAAACATTGGTCATAAGTGCACAGGTTTGTTACTGAGGGTTCCAATAACAGCAATGCTGGGGAATCCACGCCATCAAAACTGTGCTGAACAGAGCTGAGGCGGTTCTGAGGCTGTGTGCTATTTTGGTGACGACTCTGGCTGAGTACTGATCTTGGCTGAGGGCCAGAGGCTAAGGAAAGGAGCTTGAATTCAACTGGAGAAAACTCAGAGCTCTAAAAGACTTTGTGGCTGAAATTCGTGCCATATATGCTAAGTGGACTGTGCAGTAAATCCATCAGATATGGCTTTGTATCTGCTATTTAATGTGTATAGTTTATACTCACCACGGTTTACCTGTTAATTCATGTTGATTTTGGTTTGATTAAGTAAAAGTTATCAGAAGTATAACCTTGCCAATTGGCTTTCTCATTGGGTGGAATTGTCTGGTCCTATTGGCGACAGGTGTCATGGTGGGCGTGAGCAGACAATTTGGTGAGAAGGTCAAAAACCGGAAAGGCGCCATTGTAAAACCAGTTGCAATTGTCCGCTCCACTGGCGGGCCGGGGTCCCTGTTGCTGCATATCGGAAACCTAATTCCAATACTTTAAGCACCTCATTATGAGCCCTGCTGGCTGGAATCTTCCCCCCAATGCTGGATCATCCAGGCCCATGCTGACCTGTTTCACAACTGTACAAAAGTGACGTGCGCCTGGCGAGCTGCACTTCACTCAAGACTTCAAGGTTTGTTTGCCCACCTTGCGTCAGGCGGCCTTCATAGTTATCAGCACCAGGCTCCACAGGCAGCACCACATCACCTTTAGGGGGGCTCACGGGCAGGTCTCTGCCTACCAGACCAGCCATAATGCAGGAGTGGCTTTTCAATGGCTGCAGGGCTAGGGCTTGCTTGGGGAAGAGGGATAAGCAGCCTCAGGCAAGGGAAGAGGCTGCAGAGGAAGCAGCGAGGTAACATCATGGCAGTCAAATCGGAGACCTCCCCGCCAGCGAGACAGTGTTTCTCCTGTGGCTGCATAGTTAATGAGGACGATACAGCACAAAAACCCGTCATTGTGGCTGGTGGGTGAAACATCTGTTAGCGCAAATGTGGTGCAAACCTGGGATGATTCCGCCCATTCTTCAGTAAATTTTGTCTTTTGTTGGTCTCCACAGGGATCATAACAAAATTGGAGTCTCATCCAGGAATGACCCGATTTTGGCAGTGAATCAGGATCACTGGAACTTTTGAGAATTTAAGCAAACAAGATTTCACATATTCTTTTGCCCTGTTCACTGAGGAATGAGTAGTTTTGATGCTCAGGCCTTTATGGGGAGAGAGAATTTGTCTCTTAGTGTCTTGGAAAAGTTAATTTGAATGCTGGATCAGAGAAATTGGGGGTCATCTTAAAATCAAGTGTTAAGAAGGCAGAGATTTATGAATAAATTGACTTATCACTTGAAACTTGGAAGAAAAGGAGGTTTCTCCTGGGATTCAAGTGGGATTAACCAGCCTGCAATTAGGAAAAGGAAAGTTAGAATTCGAGAGAAATGGAAAAAAAATTGAATTCAGAAGTGTAAGATTAAAAAGGGAGAAATTAGAATTGGAAAGAGAAAAAGTACGTGCATTGGAGGAAAGATGAGGGTTGCCCAACAGCGAATTTCTTGTACTTTTAATTTGGCAAGAAATATTTGCCCAATACTTAAATTTAATGAGGACAGAATAGACTTACTTTGTGTCCTTCAAGAAAATTGCCATGGATCTGAATTAACCTAAACAATCTTGGTCCATGACCCTGGAGAGTGTTTTCTTAGGGACAGGTTTGGAGGTAGGTATACTCATCTCTTTCAAGGAGCCCTCAAGAGGCTGTGACAGAGTAAAGACCTGCTGTTCTCAATGTCTCCGAGTTGGTGCCAGAGGCCTACAGACTGAAATTACTTGTTCAGAAATTTGAAAAGGAAACAGGGCCAGACCTATGAGGAATTTTCCAGAGAGCAGGGAAAGTTCATAAAATGAAGCAACAGGAGTGGCAGATGATTATGAACTGTCTCACAACTGTATTAGTAACAGGCCCCCAACTGGAAACTTCCAGAGAAATTGGAGAGATGGGAAGTTTAATAGTGAAAAGAAATCTGTCTCTGTTGAGGAAGACGGCAAAGGTGAAGCCACAGGCGCCCCTCAGGAATAGTAAAAGAGAAAGTCCGGAGGAGAAGTTTGTTACGAGGGGGCCAACATGCTAGTTTTGTCATAAATAAGGTCATATAAAGGCTGAGTATTGGAAGTAGAAAAACAAGCCTGTAACATTTGTATAACAACATGATGCACTCCAGAAAATACATCCTAGCAGGTAAAGCTCATGACAAGCAGGTAGTTTTTCCCATGTTTACTGAGAGTGAATCATGGTGCAGCAATCCATAGAATTCTTCCTGTTTGAGGGTAAAGTGTCTCCATGTTTGATGAGGCAAGTAAGTCAGCTGTCATACTTAGAGATCCAGAGGTGACACAGTTACTGGTGTCGGCAGGTGACACAGATTTCCCTCCAGGTGGCTGACTGAAAGCCTTCCCCCAGGAGCTAATTACAACTGGGCAACCTGGAAGTGCCTGAACAGACTTAGGACTGGTGTAGGTCGTTCAAAGGTGTCACGAAGCAAATGGGGATATACAACTTGTCAATGTGGAACTGAGCCACAGACTATGCAACATCCCCTGCAATGCCTATCGCTAGAGGAACCCTGCACTGTTGCAGATCCTGCCGAATTCAACAACAAGGCGCATAAATGTGTCCAGTTCTGGCTGGGCCATGTATAGACTGTCCATCAACACAATAAAAAAATTAAAATAAATAAAATTTTTAAAAAACTGAATGCAAAGGCTTTAATTCGAGGTATTGATGAAAATTATTTACCCATTCCCTCACATAGGTCTGATTTAAAACGTGACTTTGCAATTGATCCTGTTACTGTTGTTATCATTCCTAGTTTGCCTATTGACGATGTGGGTTTTGTTGCAAGGAAGTGACTTGGCTGAGCATAAGGTATTGGCATCTCCAGTGGTTTCAGGAAAGCTGCTGAAACCAAGTCTTTACTGAAAAAACTGGCTGACTTGAAGGAACAGATTACTCTTTTTGAGTCTGGTGCTAAGATTGATGTTCTTATTAAAGATATGCAGAAGAATTGGAAACTCAGCTTGCTAGTTTAAAACTGACATTGAAGCATCAAGCTGAGGAGGAAAAATAATGACAGTTGGAGAGGCCTAAAAACAACTTGAACTAGAAGTGCAGAGAAAGCATGAACAGGATGTGGTGAAGCAGATAGCAACAGCACTGAAAACCAGTGACTAAAAAATGGAAGAACCATGCTTTGAAAGAAATTGAGAAAGCTGGGTCCAGGTAAAACCCCTAACCCCGGAACCATTTTGGTAAATTTCCTCTGTCCTTTAGGGAAGGAAATCAGCCATCCTTACCTGCTCTAGCCTACATGTGACTCCAGATCCATAAGTATGTGGTTGACTTTTAACTGCCCCCTGAAATAGCCTAATAAGCTGCTTAGTTCAAGGACAGTTAGAGATGGGCAACAAAGGCTGGCCTGACCAACCAAGACCACATCCCATGAAACAACAAAATAAACCCTCCTTCTAAAGTGTGGTGCCCAGATCGGAATGTAGCCAGCAGAGCGTTATAACTCTTCAGCATAACCTCCCTGCTTTTGTACTCACTACTCATATTTATGAACCACAAGGTCCCATATGATCTGTCCTGCCACCTTCAAAGATCTATGCACGTGAACCCCCATGTCCCTCTATCTCTGTACACTCTTTAGAATTGTCATTAAGTCTATATTGCCTTCTCATATCCTTTCTGCCAAAATGCATTGGTTCTCGAACTTTGTATTAAATTCCATCTGCCACTTGTCTGCCCATTCTAATATTCTATGTTCTGTTGCCACACCTCCAAATCTTCAAATTTTCGTATGGTATTGACTGAATGAGAGGACTTGGAAAATTCCTGAGTACTGGTCACTCATGTCCTTTAGGTAAGCACCTGGCATCTGCTTAGCTGCATCCATCAATGGAAACATCGATTTTGAGGATACATCATAAGGCAGATCTCAGGTCTGGGGAGTGAGGTGGGAATGAAATACTTGAGCACTAAAGTCTTTGGACATCAGCTATACCTGTTTCTAAAATGGCAGCGTGTCCTTAAAAGAATCATCTGCAATAAATGGCCGTTTGCATTGTCCATTTGCTACTCTAGGGTTTAGACAACCATGTTACATAGGACCACTTATTGCAGCCAAGCCTTTAACAGCCCTTTGTATGAAACTAAGGCTCTGTAAGTCCTGTTCCAATGTCCCCTTCAGTGGGGAGTGTGCAGTCACATGGTTTTGGTGCTTACCTTCATTAATGATGCCAGTGGCAACTTGGCTCAGCAGAATGCACTTTTCTTGTGATTCATCACCTTGCCAGTTTCAACTCTTTCTGGAGAAACTAATCTCACAGATCAGGACAGGAAGGCTAGCCAGAGGCACACTACATACCTCGCATTAATTGCATCTCGGAGAATGGACAACTTCCTGCTCAAGAGTTGCAAAGTAGCAAACTAGAAGCTTGAATGTAACTTGACCACTGTAAATGAATGTAACTTTTACAGTAGGAAGTACACATTTCAATTCTTCAGTTCTAAACTGTTTGAAGGTGTGCTTTGACAGAGATAATATTAACATTGACATTTACAGCCTGCGTCGGTCAACAAAGATCTGCCTACAGTAAGCCCATTTCCCAGCGCCTGGTCCATCGCCCTGGAGGCTATGGCAATGCAAGTGAATATCGAAATACTTACTAAATGTTAGGAGAGTTTCTGACTCCAGCACCCTTTATCACCTTTATTTTTGAGCTTCTGAGGCTATTCTGATTGTAATATGAATAACTCAGTTCAGCTAAATCTACAGCATTTCAGCCTTCCACTCACCCCCACCCCATTGCCCCACTCCGAAAATGATATATCAGTAGGAGCTTGTTTGTCTCCATTTGGTATGTATTTACAATGAGTTCTCTGACTGTGAATTAATTCTTATGGTTTCTTTTTCAAATGAAACACCTTTGAAGGTTGTATCAGGGCTCACACACAGAGTGAGGTTATGTTCTCCTGCTTGTAGCACCAGCCTGTTGTATCGAGTGCCTGATGTTGAGGGTCTTTGCGGCATTGTACTTTGTCTTCTCCTGTTGCTGACATCCTGCGTTGCTGAAGTGTCTCTGTTGTTTCAGGTCTTTCTGCAGCTGCAGGGATTGGCGTTGATGACCTGAGGCGACTCTGCATCCTCCGGCTGAGCTTTGTAAAGGGCTGGGGCCCAGATTATCCCCGGCAGAGCATCAAACACACACCCTGCTGGATCGAGGTCCACCTGCACCGGGCACTGCAGCTGCTGGATGAGGTTCTGCATACCATGCCCATTACCGACCCGGGATCTGTTAACTGATATCGGTTGCCTTCATATCTTTGTTCTCTTCTTCCACTTAATTATTATCAGACTTGTAAACTGATCACTTGAATCTGGGGACCTCTGCAGTCACATCAGACTGATGCAACATAACTTTATTTTTATATAAGTTTTATCTTATTGCTTATTGACCACGTGCATAAAAACATGGTCATGAAAAATTAACACTACAACCACATTGGAGATGCTTTCGGAACTTGCTCCCCTTACCTCTACAAAATGTATTTATTTAGTCTTCTAATTAGGATTTAGAGCAAATAGCTCAGCAACAGATCATCTGGTTCTAGTTCATTTCCCAGTGTGGAATTTGTTCAGGATTTGCTTGCTCTGACTTTGGATTTCCTGTGTAACCAGTTTCAGGGCACGAATTTTCAAACTGTTTTTAGACTTCTACCTGGACAGTAGATACTCTAGGTGACTTTTTTGGGGAATGTAAGCCCTGTTGTTCTATTATTGCTAGATGTCACTATATTGTGCCACAACTTAGCCCAAACTAAGGGTGAAAATTCTAAGATCTGGTTTAACTATTGAATCTAATAATGTAGTGCAACATCCTGTGCTGCATTTTTTTTCCTGAATGAAGTTTCTACATGGCCAGGTAAAAGTGTTACATGGTGTTGTGAACTTACTTGCAGAGTAAACAAAGGATGAACAGTTTGAAAGCAGCCCATTACCTTGTACCTTTAGCAGATTGTTCACTGCAACTCCATCACTGAAAGAGGTGGCAACGGAAGGCATCTAGCTCTTTCTCCTTCACTTTTATTATGCAGAATTCCAGATTCAAGGCTAAACTCGAAAACACGTTTGGCCAGATCATGCCCGTTAGCTCCTCAGCGAAGTTCCAATGACGGCACATACTTTGATATCCCAAAGCCTGGAGGCCTCACCACAAAGAACCACAGTTCTGATGTCTACTTTCTTGTAAAAGAGGAATGTTTAACTATCAGCCGCAGTGGTTTTCACTTACATTCATGCACGATCTAATAGAATCTAAGCTGAAACATTACAGATTCTTTGAGACTAGTAGTCCTTCATCATCCTACCTATTCCCCTTCTCTCCATATAGCTTGAGACTTCCAATAACATAACATCATCTGAAGGTTTAATTATAATTCATATCATCTTTCATCAGATAATGGGAAGTTCAAAAAAGTGCTTTTACCTGACTAACCCTGAGTTATCATGCTGGTGTGACATTGTAAATTCCATAACTGTAGCATAGAACAATTTGGATCAAGGCACTTCCCCTTGTGCAGTGACAGAAATGTAGCTGGTCAGACAGTTATGATCAGTTGATCCTATATCTGGATTCATTTCAAGTTTTGTTCCTTCATCACACTTTGTAGTTAAGACATAGCAGCTCTGTGATGTATTCATGCTATTGTGACCTGCAAGTGCACTGCAGTAGCCAGAATAGACATTTCCTCTGCCTACCACCTTATTGTAGAATCAATGTTCCACCATTCTATGTCAACACTGCATACAGCCCAGAGTATGTTTAAATTGAAAAGTCTTCGATTCCTCCAAATTCCAGTTTCACCCAGAGCTACACATCCTGCTTCTCATCACCGTGAAGTGATTCCTTCTGTTAATTTGGGTGATAGCAGGATAAAGCTCAGTTGTGACATCCTGTACTGTCAGATGTCCTACTGATACGGTTCATGTGTGAAGATTGTTGCCTGTCTCGAACCAAAGATTTATAGAACCAAACCCCAGCAAGAGCTGGTGCCTTCAGGAAAAGGAGGAGGTAGATGAACAAGAACACTGAACTAGATTCAGTTAACTGCATGCAGTAAATGGAGCCCATATATGGCTGAAGATTCTCTTGATCACAGGAAGCATTTAATTTCTATTAAGTGTCCTGCCTTTCAGTTTGTACCCTTGGAAGACTGGTTGCAAATCTACTCCAAGCTCCTCTCATTCTGTGACCACTAGCGAAGCACAAGTTATTTTACACAAACATTGAAGGATTTTAATTGTGATGTTTCCATGATTTCTTATTGTTTGGACAATGCAAGGGGAACTTTATCCTGGCTGCATTTAACTGTGCCTATTCCAAGGAGTATTGAATGGGGCAAATTTACGAGTGTTACTTTATCTAATCTTCGCTGTTCTGGATGGGACAAGTGAAAGAAGATTTTTCTCTTGCAGTGTACTGCCAATAGTTTAGTATTCTTCAGTTAATTCAGCCTGATAGAAATAATGAGAAATCCTAGCCATCTCCACTGCTTCCTCCAACAAATTCAGTTTACTGGATTTGGTCAGGCCTGCTATGTTCAATTTCTTCCAGGTCTGCTAATAATCTGCTACTGTCATCCTCTTACAATATTCTCTGTATCAAGCTATGAGTGGTGTGGGAGAGGGAGAAAGGGTTGCTCACTGTAAGCTTCACTTTGTGATAGTTACCAATCTGAGAAAGATTTACCATTTCTGGATCCCTGAGAGCCCCTGGAATGTGTGTCCTTGATAGCCCCAGTTTCCTCCTCCCTCCCACACATGGTTTCACCCTGATATCCCTAACCTTTCAATAGGATGTATACCCTGATTCATCCTGTCCCCCTCGCCCGGCTCCCGGGGTATGTACCCTGATGCTACCTGTTTGCTCCTCTCTCCCACCGTGTGTATGCTGATTCCTTCTATCTTGCTCATGCCCCTGGTCTGTGTGCTGTGTTTCCTCCTCTTATCCACTTACCCTAGCCCCACACCCTCTTCCAGGTGTGCACCCTCTTAATTCCTACACTCTCAAGACATGTATCCTGAAACTTAAAACCCTCTGTTGCTGTTGTGGGAGAGCTTGTATCCTGATACCTCCTGTATGCTCAGCACATGTCATACTCCAGTGGCCCGAATCCCATGTTGAAGGAAGCATTCTAAGCTGTAGTAACTAAATAGAAGTTTTTTAAGCTGTGTCAGAAATTTGTGCTGAATTCAAGTGGATTTTTTTAAGTTGATTTAAGTTTTGAATTTTGTATTGTAACATGTAAATCACCACAGCCTGTGCCTCAGATGAGACTGGAGGTTGACAGATAGACATTAGCTGTCCCCCACCCATAAATAATAGAACATTACCAAAGATTAAAAGCAATTTCAGCGGTTCATGGTTTTCAGGCATTCTTCAGGACTTTTTGGCAAATACTTTTGCTTATTCTTGGGAAGATACCTGACTAGGTGTAGACTTGTACTTGGCCAGCTATGACTGGATGTACTGTTGTATTTCAATTCTACCTGTAGCCGTGTGTTGCAAGAATGGAAACTAGTTTCTTATTTCTGGGTCATCATCTAAATCACCCAGTGTTCGGTGTACCCAGGATGGCTTTCATGGCTGATGAAGAATGGTCAACATGATCTTTGTGTTACCTCAAGTTCAAGAAAAGTTCCATGAACAAAATAAGGACCTTCTACATAGTGTTTGTTGACCTGACAGTAAACTGTGAAGGCCTGTGGAAGGTGCTGTACACATATGGCTTCCCTGGAAAGATGATCAGGGTCATCTGCCCCTTTCATGATGGTCAGTGTGATACAGAATGGCGCCTTATCAAATCTCTTTCCTGTTACCAATACCACCAGGTAAGGCTGCGCAATAGCTCCAGTCTGTTGTCATCTACTTTTCACCCATACTCTTGTGTGCACTCAAAAGATCTCAATATAGGAGTGCACATTCGGTTCAGGACAGATGCAATTCAGTTTGCAAAGCCTCAAGGCTCACACACAGCTACTAAGTAAACTCTTGTTTGCTGATGACTGTGTTCTCATTGCATACACTCCACAAAACATTCGGTGCTTGGTGACCATTTTTTCCAAGCCTCAATGATTTAGCCTTACAGTAAGTGAAAAAGACAGAGATTTTGTACCAAGCTCCAAGATTTCATAGTCACAATCAACAATACGCCCTTCGATTCAGTTCAGATGGTTTGTTATCTTGGTGTAAACTCTCGATGAACATTAAGTTGGATAATGAAATCACCTGGGAAAAACAACCTCAGCATTTGGCAAGCTCACCCACAGATTGGAGAGAGCATGGAGTTTGTCTCAAAACAAAGATCAGAGTCTACCACAGAGTGTTTCTCACATCATTTATCTATGGCTGAGAGGCATGGACAACCTACCCACATCGCACAAAACAACTAGATGCATTGCAGCTTTGCTGCCTAAGACCCATCTGCCACATCAAGTGGCAAGGCAAAATCCCTAACACTGAAGGTCTTCCAAGGTGCCATATACCTGGTTTCGAGAGCATGCTCATCAGAGTTCAGCTTCACTGCATCAGCCATGTAGTTAGCATGGAGGATTCTTGCATACCAAAGGTGGAAATCTACAGCCAGTTGAGCATGGGAACCTGCATGACAGTATGTCCCAAGCTTAATTTTTCAGAATGGTTTTGTATTTATCTCAGAACCTGTAAGTTGAACCCCACTACATGGGAAAACACAACCCTGGACAGATACAAATGGAAAGGTTTCTGTCATCAAGCAATCACAACATTTGAGGAGATTAGAGTCAGGTCCCTACAAGATAAGTGAACATGCAGCAAAGCCAGTGCCTTCACCCCACCCCTCCATCAATAACATCATATGCAATTTTTTGCAATCGTAACTTCAATTCAAGATTTGGTTTAGCATCACATATGAGACACCAACCTAGACAGTAAGCAACTAGACTCCTTGCTGAACACTGATCCTTCAAAACGACAGGAGAATACATCATCAATCATCCAGGAGTAGATTGATGCCACATTACCTTTATCCTCTTTCTCCAGTTCCCTGCAATACCCCCACCCCTCCAATAGTCATGTCAAATAGGTAAATTGCTTGTGATATTGCAGACATATCTCTCATGAAACGCTTGCTAGCACCGCATTTCCATCTTCCCCTTGCAGCAGCAGATGTTCAGGAGAGAAGAAATGTTCTGTTCTTGATATCCTGGTCAGCGGGGGTTATTCCTTAAGTTTTTGCTACAAGAAATTCCACATAGAAAATTCCTTGGTAACAGTACATTCCATATTGATGTCACTCACCCAAAGATCCAAGTGTAGATTGTACCCCAGCACCTGTAATGAGATACAGTAACATCTATACTTCTAATAACATTTTATATTTAAGATTTATTTTCTGTTCTGCTTCTATTTTTCCTACTCACTGAGTAAACAGTTAAAATGACAGGCTGTGGTACAAATGAGTGCAGGTGGACCATTTCTGATGTGCAAATTTATCCAGATCCTGTTGTATGTGTATTGTTCCTGGCAAGCAATTATAGGACTGTTAGTATTTGATGCCCTGTGTATAGAAGAGGTTCAAACTGCCCTGATCACGTGTATAAAATCTTTTGTCACAAATCTATGTAATTTTTGCCTTTTGCGAAACATATGTGAGAAATTAGACTTGTCAATTGCAAACAGTTGTTCCACCATCATCTCATTATTTCTCCTGCTGAGGGTACGATGTGCTAACTGATATGATTTTGAGTCACATATACTAAAGGAAAACCGCAATATTAATGCATTGACTTTGCAGATATCAGCCTTGGCAGCTATTGAGGTACAGCAATTGATCTTGGTATTCTTAGGCTGGATAGCAGGGTAGAGCTGCAGTTGTTAACTAATTGTCAGGCTCAAAGGAATGTGTAGGTGTGAGGCAGGGGGTCACATTGGGATACCCTCAGAGGTGCAAACCTTGGCTCTTGGTTCAAGTCTGGGTTTTCCAGTTAGCAGGAGCTTGGGGTACCACTGCCTTACACCTGAAAAACAAGATCCTCTTCCCCCATTGAACCCAGAGCCATAATCTTCAACTGAAGGAAGAGAACTGGCTGAAGAAATCAACCTTGAGAATAAGGCTTGCTAAGTAGGCAGTGATTTGGTGAAATACTCTTTTGTTATTGAACCAAATATTAGAATAAAAAACTATGATTAGGATTGAACAGCATGCTGAGATTTTCCAAATTGGGTAACTGGTAATTTGATGGGGACAGGATCAGAGATTCCTCTATGTTGCATCTTCATTTTAGCATTAGAAAAGAAATTTGCACTCATCCGAACCTGATTTTCTTTTTCTTTTCATTCGTCGGATGTGGGCATCACTGGCAAAGTCAGTATTTATTACCCATCTCTAATTGCACTTGAGAAGGTGGTCATGAATCACTGCCTTGAACCACTGCAGTCTTGAGTGGCAAAGGTATTCCCACAGCAATGTTTGGGAAGTTCCAGTATTTTGATCGAGTGATGATGAAGAAACAGCAGTACATTTCCAAATCAGGATGGGGTGACTTAGAGATTTATCTTTAGGTTATGCTGTCATTGTCCTTCTAGGTAGTAGAGGTTATAGGTTTGGGAGGTGCTGTTGAAGAAGCCTTGGGGAGTTGCTGCAGTGCATCTTGTATTTGATACACACTACAGACATGGTGCATTGATGGTGGAGGGAATGAATGCTTAAGTGGTGGATGAGATGCCAAACAAGCAGGCTACTTACTCCTGAATGGTATTGAGCTTCTTGATGTTGGAACTGCACTCATCCGGGCAAGTGGAGAATATTCCATCACACTCATGATTTATGCCTGTTCTGCATTGCCTCAGTCTTGAATATTCTTTGTGTCTAATTCCCTGATGAGTTTTTCTTTGAGCTGACCTGCTCCTCTTCCATTACTGTTTCTGTACATTTCTTTCTACCTAATCAGCTTGTTGGAACTAGTTGTTTCTCCTCATGTGTTATTGGAACCTGTCCCTTATTTCTGTCTTTTTGCTCCATATTTGCCATCCTTTTATGTCTTGTGTTTCTTTACATATTCCTGACATTGGCTCTACATCATTCTGTTTCTCAACAGCTGACATGTTTGTAGTCTGGACCTGTTCCCCAGTTTGTGATGCATATAGTGACTTGGAAAAAGTCAACATGGCTGCAGAACAATAGTAGGAAGCTTGTGGCTGGTAAAGTTTTTGGGGGTAGGGGGGAAATGCTGTAGGGGTTGATGGTTGCTGATGTTGGCAAGAATTAATGGTGACAATATGGACAGACATGGACTTTCCAAAGAAAACCGATTGATTTCCTACGAATGGAAGCCATCTGGAGTTTTGGAAGGTAGACATGCCTGTAATGACAAGTGCTATTAATTTCTGAGGATTCCTGGTGCTTCTTTGATCATATCTTGGTGGCAATTGGGTGGGGGTGTGTTTCGTGGAAGAAATTTCCTGGAGTTTTTGTCTAGATTGGTGGAGACTTTACCTTTTCTCCTGACTGGGGGGATGGGTTGGTACATGCAGGCTGCACCATGTCTCAATGGGATAGGCTGGATGGACCAGATAATAGTCCTATTTTGTTTATCCGCTTGTACTTCTAGAGGTGCTGCAGAAGTTTCCTTACTCATTTTGTTGAAGACTGCAGTCAATGACTATAGTCAATGACTATAGTATTCTGAAATAATGGTACATATGGAATGGTGGAAGTTTGGGAGCATCTAAACTTCAGTGAATGGCAGACGGATGGTAAAAGCCAAGCTGTTCAAATCCCAGAGGGAAACTTGAAGCAGCTGCCACAACTATTTGCAATTTGTATTTATTTCAAGATATAGGCTTTGAATTCAGTAAAAAAAATAAGGCCACCGAGGCTTAGAGTTTTTTTTTTACAAAACTAAATTAAACATTTATGATTAAAAAAGATTGTAAGCCCATACATATGTCTACAAATTACTGCTATAATAACTTCTAAATCCCCTAATTAACTCCCAGTTACACCTCCACTAAAGCAACAGTAAAACACAGATTTAAACAAAACCATGCAAAGCACACACCCTGGATAGTTGAATTCAGTGAGTTTTTCCTCAGCTTTGGTTCCTTGTAGACAGCAACTTTTCACACCTGCATTAGATCGTAAAAAATGCCTTCCCTTGCACACAGCCTTCTCTCCTTTATACATATTTCCCCCTTTGAATGCAAATTCCCGTTGTTTCACTATGCCTTTGGACTTTACCTCCCTAACAATACAAATCTATCATAGCACCAATTTTACCAGTAATCTTTGGGAAAAATAAATACACTTTCTTAACTTCTCCTGGCTAGGTGAAACATTTCACCCCCTCTTTTGAATTCAAGCTACTCTGATATATTTAAAAATGCAAATGTTCCCTTTATACCTCACGTTCTAAAACCTCACCCATGTTTATCTATTTAGCATTTCAAACCTGGCTTCTATTTTTACATCAAAGCTTTCCATCCAGCTGTCTCTAATTCAGTTAAGTCCCACACACATACAGAGACACAGACCCCACTATTACTCTACAACAAATTCCAAATAACATTATGAAAATTATTATACTTTTCTGACAAGAACTTAATTGTCGATGAGGGCAGGAATATGGACAGCAGAATAGAAATATTGAACTTTTAAAGGAATCTTGAAAGGAAAACAATTGTTAAAAATTGTTCATTAGAGCACAATAATAATTGAAAATATTTTGTAGGAACTGGAGGGTATCTAATGTTCATGTTGATTAAAATTAAAATTTATTCCTCCTAAATTGAAACAGGTTAAAGGGCAACAAACCCCAGCCTGGTTAAGCAAGATGACCAAGCTAACATTAAAAAATGTTTGTGGGACACTAGACTCCAGGGGCAAATAAATAATTAGTTATTTCAAATCTGTCTATCCAAGAGAAGAGGGTAACCTGAGACAAATTCTGAATTTCCAGAAACAGAAGATTGAACTTGACAGCATGAAAGTAACAAGGAATACACAGTTGTGTAATCTTGACTTTGATAAAATACCTAGTCAAGATAACTTGCACTTATTAAAGGAGATAGGATTATATTTAATTCAGACATTTCTGTCCCCTTTATTAATATTGTTTTTTTGGACAAAGCATGTTGACATATGTTGCATTCTGATAGTGAGCATAACTGAGTGGCTGAAGTTCTAGATGAGCCTGAGGAATGATTGCAGCTAGTGGCAGTCGTATTAAAGTTACTGCTGCCCTGGTGGACGTCGGCTGATACCAAGAGTTTGACAATTACTCCATTTGTACATATGGGTGGTGTAGGTCCCAGGTATTTGCTATGAAACTTGTGTGAAGAGTACTGAGGGAAAGATTTTCTTTCTTTTAACTCAGGGAATGCTTTTTTTTTCTGGGTGGTTTTTCATGATGCTTTAAAGAACATTGAGGTTGGAGGGAGCCTCCTCATGAAGTTAGGCTAAATCCATGGCTTTGGACATTTGAAGATCCAGTGGATCACATTGGGAAGCCAAGGAGGTACTTTTCAGATCAGTGCTTTGTACAGTTTTTACATGAGGCAGAATATTTGAAAGTGATGAGAGCACATGGAGGATTTTGCCTTACTCATCAGTTTCTGGTACTCCCTCCCTATCAGCAGTGTGGATGTACCTACACCACATGGACTGCAGTGGTTCAAGAATGCAGCTCACCCACCACCTCAAGGGCAATTAGGGATGGGCGGTAAGTGCCCATATCCCATGAATGAATAAAAAAATCACCCCTTGCTTCTGGGCTTCCATCTGCACAAGTAAACAGCTGCGGTATGCATTGTGTTCATTTTAATTCAATTTATTACAGAATAAAGTCTCAATCATCTGTTAGGATTCATTAATTACTAAAGCTTCAGCTGCCGTTTTGTGCATTCAGCTGAGCGTGGCATCAAGCAAAATTGAGGTCACTGGAGGTTAAGGGGAAAATCCTTCAGTAACTACAACCCCAACGGAAGATGGTCATACTTGTTAGAGACCAATCACTTCAACCTTAGGACATTGCTGCAGGAATTTGTCAGGACTGTCCACGGCACAGCCATCTTCAGCTGATTCCTTAATGACCTTCCCTCCACCATAAGGGCAGGAATCGGGCTGTTCACTGAACATTCTCCAGTGTTCAGCTTAATTCACAACATGGCTGATAATGAAGCCACTCATGCCGGCCTGCAAGACGGCCTGGATAATATCCAGGCATGGAAGTCCCATTTGCTTCATGTAAGTCCAGGTAATTGGAATCATACCAAGACGATTGCAGGAGGGCCTCTCCTCCAACCGTCTTGGAATTCCTTCACTATTGGACCAAGGCCCCGCTGTGCCGAGACCAGATGGTAGTCAGCGTGCAACAACTGCCCTATCCCACGTTAAAAAGAAACGAGCATTTCCCCTTGTCAAAATGAAGTTTAGGATCTGGACCCTCATAAACCATCTCAATAGTCACAGATCTCAGCGCTGCACTGCCACCCTAACTTGGGAACTCAGGATGGCAATGAGTGAGGTGCCTGAGTGAGACACGGCATGCAGGAGAAGGTCAACCGAAAGAAGGCAGTAGGTGCACCTTTTTTTTTCTGGAAGGGCCTTTCAGAAGGGGACCGAAGTCCCCACAGGGCAGTCTTCACCATTAAAAATGAGTTTGTCTGGCACATCAATGACTTAACCTATGGGTTAAACGAGCACTTCATGATTGCCCAGCCCACCCTAACGAGAAATCAGCATGCCATTGTCATCAGTGCGTATGCACCTACACAAGGCCAACGAGAGATTCAACACACACCTTGAACAATTCCTAGCCTGAGTCCCAGCAGGTGACAAACTGATCCTCCGAGATTTCAGAGTCAGGAAAGATAAGGATCTCTGGAAAGTTAGGAAAGAGTAGGAAAAGCAAAGTCCAATGGTGTCCTCTTGACAGGATATAGTAAACATGAGGGTCCTCAAGCAAGACGAGCGCAAGATTTTATGGCCTCACTCGTCCAAACACTGGCACCTACTCAACTAATTAATCATTAGTGCAACTGCAAAAATGCCCATGTTGCCAGCACAATGACAGGTACCAACACTGCTGCAGCAATCACTGCCTTATCCCATCTACCATCTCCATCAGCCTGGCCCCCCCGCCAAACAGTGGAGGCAACAGAAGCAATGCCACAAGAAAATTAACATCGATAGCCTCAAAGATCCCTCCAAGGCAGCCCTTCTCAATCAGCAGCTTACTGCCAAACTCTCAACCTCCAACATCCAGGAGCTCCAGATGGGCATGTACAGTGGTGCCCTTAGTGGCACCATTAAGGTCCACCATTACCAGCGAAGAGGTCTCTGGCCTCTTGACCAGGAAACATCGTGACTAGTTTTACAAAATCAACCAAGAGATACAGGACCTAATCGAGCGTAAGGCCAAAGCTTCTGCAGACTGGAAACTTCTTCATGTCTCAAGAGAAAAGCAGCATTCCAACAGGTTCTGAAAGCAGTGGTACAGCATAAAACCTGTGACAAAGAACAAATAGTGGATAGAAAGAACATAAGAAATAGGAGCAGGAGTAGGCCATTTGGCCTGCTCTGTCATACATTGGGATTATGTTTGATTTGATTGTAGCCTTAACTCCACTTTCCTGCCTGTCCTCCATAACCCTTAACTCCCTTGTCAATCAGTAACCTGTCTAACTCAGCCTTGAATACACTCAATGAGCCAGCCTCCACTGCTCACTTGGGAAGAGCGTTTCAAAGACCAACAAGCCTGCGAGAGAAGAAATTCCTCTTCATCTGTCTTAAATAGGAGACCCCTAATTTTTAAACTGTAACCTCTTGTTCTAGACTTCCCCACTAAGGGAAACATCCTTTCAGCATCTGCCCGGTAAAGCCCCCTCAGATTCTTTTATGTTTCAATAAGATCATCTCTCATTCTTCTAAATTCCAATAAGTATAGGCTCAACCTTTCGTCAGAAGCCAAACCCCTCATCCCAGGAATCAGCCTAGTGAACCTTCTCTGAACTGCTTCCAATGCAAGTGCACGGGAGATCCAACAACTCAGTGCAAGCGACATGAGCTGTTTCTACAGTGCTGTCAAGACAAACTATGGCCCAGACGTTCAAGGGCCCACCCACTGAGAGCCAAGCATGGAAGGGAGCTCATTAAAGACAGGGAGGCAGCCAGTGCTCACTGAAGAACTCAATCAAGACTTTGTCTTTGACTTGAATGTCCTCAACTCCATTCCTCAATACTCTGGTTCAGTCTCAAAGATACCACAGCCCAAAGTGAAGTTGAAAAACTCTTCCACAACTGAAAAACAACAAGGTCTCTGGAGCAGATGGAATTCCTGCTGAAGTTCTGAAACTCAGCAGAGATACACTCCCAGCATAGCTGCATAATCTGATATCTTTCATCTGGGAAGAGGAGTGCATGTTGGGAGAATCTTGGGGACACTGATCGTGACTATATTCAAGAAGGGAGACAAGTCTGATTTCAGTAACTACAGAGCAGTCTCCCTGCTGTCTGCCACAGGAAAGATCATTGCAAGGATTCTCCTCAATCACCACCTCTGTGGTCAAAGAGCTCCTTTCACAGTAGCCGTGATGTTTTCGGCTATCAAGAAACACCACAGGCATGATCTTCACTGTGTGACAAATTCAAGAAAAATGCCAGGAACATCATCAATCTCACGCAAATCTGTGACTTTGTCAAGCATCAAGGCTTGTGGAGTATCCTCCTCAAATTTGGCTACCCACAGAAATTTGTCACCATCCTCCACCTTCATCTACGCAAGTTGTGATCCTCACTAATTGAGCCACCACAGACCCTATCTCAGTGAAGACTGGGGTCAAACAAGATAGTGTCATTGTACCAAAACGTTCCTCCATTTTCCTTGCTTGAATACTGTGCCTCAACTCCAGCAATTTACCAAGAGGCATGAAGATAATTTGCACAGCAGGATGGGAAACCGTTCATCCAAACTGCCCTCAATCCAAAATGAAAATCACACCAATCTCGAGTCATTGAGCTTCAGTATGTGGTTGACGCTTATATGCACACTCACTCAGAAACTGATATCCAAGACTTTGTCAACTTCTTCTCTGAAGCATGTCAGAAAATGAGCTTTTAATGAAACATCTGGAAAACTAAAGTCCTCTTCTAACCGCCTCCCCCTGTCAATTAAGATCAACAGCAAGATACTTGAAAATGTTGACCATTTTCTGAATATTGGGAACATCCTCTTGACATAGGCATAGACAATGAAACTCATCATTGCCTCCAAATTGCCACCTTAGCTTTCAGCCGACATAGGAAAAGAGTATTTGAGGACCAGGATCTCAAACCCGAGACTATGGTCATGGTTTACTGGCCAGCAGTGATTCCCATGCTTCTATGTCTTCAGAGACAACCTAGATCAGACACCACAAAACACTGGAGAAATACCACCAATGGTGCCTTCACCAGATCCTCCAAAATCATTAGTAAATATGGTAGCCCAACAACATCCTCTCTCAATCCTACAAGCCCAGCATCAAGGTGTGAATCATTCAAAGCCAGTTCTGCTGCTTGGGTCATGTCATTCATGTGCCTGAAAGCAGACTCCCGAAGCAGCTGTTCCACTTGGAACTTGGTTGCAGCAGAAGGCTCCCAGGAGGACAGCAAAAATGCTTTAGGGATGTCCACACAGCCTCCCTGAAGGAATCAAAGATACCTGCCACCTCCATGAGAGTTCCTGGCTTGTGACCGACCAAAATGGAGAAATTTCATTCGGGAAGGCAATGAACACATTGAGAGACCTTGTCAAAAACAGGCAGAGGCACAGCCAAGGCTTTGGAGAGACTGCAGAAACCTCCAAACACCTCTCCTGCCTGATCCTTCAAGCACCACCTGCCCCACATGTTGGCAAGTCTGCAGACCGTGCTTTGGACTTAACAACCATCTCAGAATCCATTGAACTAGAGTGGAAGTAAATCATCCTTGATCCCAAGGGACACCCTATGAAGAAGGATCTACAATAATAGACCAGATCACCTTTCACTGACCTTCACTAGCATCACCACGTGTTCATGAAGACCAGTTCAGATTCAGCTCTGCTGAACCTACAGTTGGATAGACGGCTGACACTGACTGACTTTCACATGAAGACTGGCTGCTCGGGTTAGGAAGGATGGTAAAAGTCAATGAAACACAGCAGGAGCTACAGCCATCAGGAATGTAGGGAAGAAAATAGAAACTTAAATGCAGCATTTCTAATCTTGCTAACTCTGCTCTGATTATATTGTTTGGCGCAGTTGATGTTTCAATGTGCTTTTTATTTTGTTAATGATTGAGGGAACAGCCACAGGTGAAGCAGCAACATGTGGATATTTTCAGTCAGCTCCTATTCTTCCACCTGGGGCTGAGCTGAAAGCAAAAGCCAAGAGTATCCACAAAGAAACCATCTTACTCAAGGCTTGGTTGTGGCAAACAACCAAGAAATTACTGTTAGTGTTGGGGTTCTCTGTAACATTCCGCTGCTTCCAAATTAGTCGAGTATAAATCCAACTCTGAGACCAGTTTCCAGTTACAGGGTGCATGCCAACAATTGTTATGCCTAGTACAGGCATATGATAGTACAGGCATATGATAGTACAGGCATATGATAGTACAGGCATATGATACTATGAATTTTCAGTCAATACTTTTAATAATTTGACACAATTGGAAAGGATCTAGAACTAGTGTTCACTGTTTAAAAATAAGGGATCGCCCATTTAAGACAGATGAGGACATTTTTTTTCTCAAAGGCTTGTGAGGCTTTGGAACTCTCTTTCTCAAAAGGCAGTGGAGGCAGAGTCTTTGAATATTTTTAAGACAGACGGAGGTAGATAGATTCTTGATAAGCAAGGGGGTGAAAGGTTAATCGGGAGTAGGTAGGAATGTGGAGTTGAGGTTAAAATCCAGTCAGCCATTATCTTGTTGAATGGCAGAGCATGCTCGAAGAGGCGAGTGGCCTACTCCTGATCCTAATTTGAATGTTCGTGTGAACAAACAAGCTGTTAAGGTGGCTGCTGAAAATCCTGTGACTTTTGGCATTTGGACTACAGGCAGTATCAAATCTCCGGCAAATACCTAATTGACTTTAAACATAGGTGAGAACATCCCAGCCATCTGTGGAATTCACACATATCATTGTTTAAGGATGAGCCAATGCCTAAAGACTGGATTTTCCAGCAACTTGTCTCCATGTTTTATATTGCATTATGGGTGAGGCAGTGGCAAAATGGTATTGTCACTGGACTAGTCATCCAGAAACCTCTGGTGATGCACTGGGGACCCACCACAGCAGATGGTGAAACTTGAATTTAATAAAAATCTGGAATTAAAATGAAATTAAAAGTGAAACCATTGTCAATTGTTACAAAAACCCATCTGGCTCACTAATGTCCTTTAGGGAAGGAAATCTGCCACTCTTACCTGGTCTGGCCTACATGTGACTCCAGACCCACAGTAATGTGGTTGACTCTTAAATGCCATCTGAAATAGCCTAGCAAGCCACTCAGTTGCATCAAACTGCTAAAAAGTCTAAAAGAAACCACCTGGCATTGACCAAAGCACCGGAAACTACAATGACAAACTCAGCCCTGTGGAACCTACAAAAGCTGGGGACTTGTGCCAAAATTGGGAGAACTGTCTCACAGATTAGTCAAGCAACAGCCTGATGAAGTTATATTCATTGAATCATAACTTACAGATAATGTCCCAGACACCACCATCACCATCCCTGGTTATGTCCTGTCCTGCACCCAGCAGAGGCAGTGGAATAGTGGTATACATGCGAACATATGAAATAGGAGCAGAAGTAGGCCATTCGGCCCCTCGAGCCTGCTCTGCCATTCAATAAAATCATGGCTGATCTGTTTGTTTTGAATTTCACATCCCCATCTACCTCCTGATAACCTTTGATTCCCTTGCCTAACAAGAATCTATCCACCTCCGCCTTAAAAATATTCTATGACCCCATCTCCACCGCCTTCGAAGGCAGAGAGTTCCAAAGTCACATAACCTTCAGAAAAAAATTCTCATCTTTGTCCTAGAAGGGCAACCCTTAATTTTAAAACAGTGCCCCCTAGTTCTGGGCTCTCACAAAAGAGGAAATATCCTTTCCACATCTACCTTGTCAATACCATTCAAAATTTTATATACTTCAAGTCACCCCTCAATCTTCTAAACTCCAGTGGAAACAAGCCCAGTCTGTCCAACCTTTCCTCATAAAACAACCCACTCATTCCAGGTATCAATCTAGTAAATCTCCTCTGAACCGCATCCAACGTATTTACATCCTTCCTTAACTAAAGAGATCAAAACTCCACACACTATTTGAGATGTGGTCTCACCAATGCCCTCTATAAATGAAGCATTAAATCCTTTTATTTCCAATTCCTTTCATAATAAAGGATAACATTCCATTAACCTTCTTAATTACTTGCTGTACCTGCATACTAACTTTTTGTGACTCATGTACTAGAACACCCAGATCCCTCTGCACTCGGAATTCTGCAGCTATTCTCCATTTAAGTAACGCTTTGCTTTTTTATTAAGAACATAAGAAATAGGAGCAGGAATAGGCCATTCAGCCCTGCAACCCTGCCCCACCATTCAATAATGGCAGATCTGCACCAGGCCTCAACTCTTCTTTCGTGCCAGCTCCTCATAACCCTCAACTCCCCAACATTTCAAAACTCTATCTATCTCCTCCTTAAATACTTTCAGTGATCTAACCTCTACAACTCTCTGGGGTAGAGAACTCCAAACATTCACTACTCTCTGAGAGAAGAAATTCCTTCACTTCTCAGTTTTAAATGAGTGCCTCCTTAATCTGTAATTATGTCCTCTAGTTCGAGATTCCCCCACTAGTGGAAACATCTTCTCAACATCTACCCTGTCAAGTCCCCTCTGAATCTTGTATGTTTCAATAAGATCACCCCTCATTCATCTAAACTCTAATGAATAAAGGCCTGAACTGCCTCCAATGCCAGTATATCCTTTCTTAAATATGGGGACCAAAACTGTACAGTGCTTCAGATACAGCTTCACCAATACCCTGTACAGTTCTAACAAGACTTCCCTATTTTTAAACTCCAACCCCCTAGAAATACAGGCCAAAATTCCATTTGCTGCCTTAATAACTTGCTGCACCTGCATGCTCACTTTTTGTGTTTTATTCATAAGAACACCCAGATCACTCTGTGCTGCATTTTATGGAGTCTCTCTCCATTTAAATAAGTCTGTCTTTTGATTTTTCCTACCAAAGTGCATGACCTCATACTTTCCTACATTAAACTCCATCTGCCACATTTTTGCCCACTCACTCAACCCATTTATATCCCCTTGCAGATTCCTTTTGTCCTCATCACAGCATGCCCACCCAGCTATTTTTGTATCATCAGAAAATTTGGATACATTACACTCTGCCCCTCCTCCAAGTCATTAATATAGAATAGTAAATAATTGAGGCCCCAGGACTTATCCTTGTGGCATTCCACCAGTTAAGTCTTTCCAACCTGAGAAAGACCCACTAATCCTGACTCTGTGTCTTCCGTGTGTTAACCAATCCTCAGTCCATGCTAATACATTAGTCTGAATACCGTGAGCTCCTATCTTGTGCAATAAGCTTTTATGTGGCACCTTATTGAATGCCTTCTGGAAATCCAAATACACCACATCTACTGGTTCCCCTTTATCAACTCTGCTTGTTATATCCTCAAAGAACTCTGGAAAATTTGTCAAACACTACTTCCCTTTCACAAAACCACATTGACTCTTTGATTGCCTTAAGAACATAAGAAATAGGAACAGGAGTAGACCACTGGGTCCCTCGAGCCTGCTCCGCCATTTATTAAGATCATGGCTGGTCTTCTTGTGTTTCGATTTCCACATTCCCATCTGCCCCCGATAACCTTTGATTCCCTTGCCTAACAAGAATGTATCTACCTCTGCCTGAAAAATATTCAATGACCTCCACCACCTTCGAAGGCAGAAAGTTCCAAAGTCGTTTAACCCTCAGAAAAAATTTCCTCATCTCTGTCCTCAAAGGGTGACCCCTAATTTTAAAACAGTGCCCCCTAGTTCTGGACTCACCCACAAGAGGAAACATCTTTTCGACGTCCACCTTGTCAAGGCCGTTCAGGATCTTGTATACTCTGTTCAAATCACCCCTCACTCTTCTAAACTCCAGTGGAAACAAGCCCAGTCTGTCCAACCTTTCCTCATCAGACAACCCATTCATTCCAGGTATCAATCTAGTAAACCTCTTTTGAACCGCCTCCAATGCATTTACATCCTTAAAATAAGGAGACTAAAGCTGCACACAGTATTCGAGGTGTGGTCTTACCAGTGCCCTGTATAACTGAAGCATAACATCCTTACTTTTATAAAAACAAAAAAACTGCGGATGCTGGAAATCCAAAACAAAAACAGAATTACCTGGAAAAACTCAGCAGGTCTGGCAGCATCGGCGGAGAAGAAAAGAGTTGACGTTTCGAGTCCTCATGACCCTTCGACAGAACTTGAGTTCGAGTCCAGGAAAGAGCTGAAATATAAGCTGGTTTAAGGTGTGTGTGTGGGGGGCGGAGAGATAGAGAGACAGAGAGGTGGAGGGGGTTGGTGTGGTTGTAGGGACAAACAAGCAGTGATAGAAGCCGATGCTGCCAGACCTGCTGAGTTTTTCCAGGTAATCCTTACTTTTATGTTCAGTCCATCTCATAATAAAGGATAACATTCCATTAGCTGCCTTATTTACTTGCTGTACCTGCATACTAACTTTTTATGGCTTATGCACTAGAACACCCAGATCCCTCTGCACCTCAGAATTATGCAGCCATTCTCCATTTAAGTAATACTCTGCTTTTTTTGTTCTTCTGCCAAAATGAACAACGTCACATTTTCTCACATTAAACTCCATTTGCCAGAGCTTTGCCCACTCACTCAACCCATCCATATCCTTTTGCAACCTTATGTCTTCTTTACAACATACTTTCCGACTTAGCTTTGTGTAATCTGCAAATTTAGCTACCATGCATTCACTCCCTTTATCTAATTCATTCATATAAATTATAAAAGTTCAGGTCCCAGCACGGACCCCTACAGACTCCACTCGTCACATCCTGCCAATCAGAAAGAGACCCATTTATGCGTACCGTCTGCTTTCTGCCAGCCAGCCAATCTTCTATCCATGTTAATATGTCACTCCCTACACCATGAGCTTGTATTTTCTGTAATAACCTTTGATGTGGCACCTTATCAAATGCCTTCTAGAAATCCAAGTACAGCACATCTACAGTACATTAAGCTTTTCTAAATATCCTGCTACTACTTCCTTAATAAGCAGTTAAAAAGCATTTTCCCAATGACAGACTTTAGGCTGACTGGCCTATTATTTCCTGCTTTTTGTCTCCTCCCTTCTTGAACAGGGGCGACATATTAGCGGTTTTCCAATCTGTTGGGACCCTCCTGGAATATTTTAACCAATGCCTCCACTTTCTTTGCAGCCACTTGCTTTAAAACCCTTGGAAGCAGACCATCAGGTCCTGGTGACTTGTCTGCCTTTAGTCCCATTAGTTTGTCAAATACTTTGTCCCTCATGACAGTGACTGCAAAGATCTTTCTTCCCATTGGCTCCTTACTTACCTGATACCATTTATAGTGTCCTCCACCATGAAGACCGATGCAAAATGTTGGTTTGAATTATCTGCCATTTCCCTGTTATCAATTCTCCAGTCGCATCCTCCAAGGGCCGCATGCTCACTTTACCCATAGAAGTTCTTGCTGTTTGTTTTTATATTTATTGCCAAATTACTTTCATAATCAATTTTCTCCCTCTTTATTAGCTTTTTAGTCATCCACTGCTGGTTCCTAAAAAAAAATCCCAATCCTCTGGCCTACCCCTAGTTTTCCCTGCTTTGTATGCCTTGGTTTTTGATTGGATACTCTCCTTGACCACTTTTGTTAACCACGGGTGATTCATCCTTCTCATCAAGTCCTTTTTGACTAGGATAAATTTTGCTGAGCCTGATGAGATATCTGCCACTGCTCATCCACTGACCTTCCCCTTAGTCTATTTTCCCAGCCCGCTTTAGAACATAAGAAAAAGGAGCTGGAGTAGGCCATTCGGCCCCTCAAGCCTGCCCCGCTATTCAATAAGATCATGGCTGATCTGTCCCAGGCATCAGCTCCTCTTTCGTGCCAGCTCCTCATAGCCCTCAACTCCCCAATATTTCAAAAATCTATCTACCTCCTCTTTAAATACTTTCAGTGATCTAGCCTCCACAACTCTTTGGAGCAGAGAATTCCAAATATTCACTACGCTCTGAGAGAAGAAATTTCTTTGCATCTCAGTTTTAATGAGTGTCCCCTTATTCTGCAACTTTGTCCCATAGTTCGAGATTCCCCCACTAGTGGAAACATCTTCTCAACATCTACCCTGTCAAGCCCCCACTGAATCTCGTACGTTTCAATAAGATCACCCCTCATTCGTCTAAACTCTAACAAATAAAAGCCTAACCTGTTTAGCCATTCTTGATAGGTCAACCCCTTCATCCCAGGAATCAGCCTCATGAATCTCTTTTGAACTTGCATCCATTATTTCACAACTTGTACTTTGTCCTACAGTGAGGCAACTCTTCGGGGGCCTCTAGACCACTCCCACCCGTGACTTCTTCCCCTTGCTATTCCTTATTTCCACCCAAACTGATTCCACATCACAATCTATTGCACCTATATCACTACTCACCACTGCACTGATACCTTCATTAACAAAGCTACCCCACCTCCTTTTCCTTTTTGCCTATTTTTCCTTAATGTCCAATATCTTTGAATATTGAGTTCCCAGCCTTGGTCACCCTGCAACCATGTCCCTGTAACCGCTATCATGTCATATTCATTTATTTCTATTTGTGCCAGCAACTCATCTACCATGTTACAAATGCTGCGTGCATTCAGATGAAGAGTCTTAAGCTTTGACTTTTTACTGTTACTACTCATTCTGGTTCTAATTTCTGCTGCACTCTTCTGCTTATAGTTTTTCCTCTTCCTGTCACAGTTTGATTATCGTTCACCTCTCCACTACCCTGCACCTCTGCTCTCTCGCTTCTTTTTGATTTTTGAAATTTCCCTTCAATTGTCCCTTCACCAACACCACCACCACCCCCCCGCCCAGCGAATTAGCTTAAAGTCCTATCTGCAACAATAGTTATACGATTTGCCAGGACACTGGTCCCAGCATGGTTCAAATGAAACCCATCCCAACAGGACAGCTCTCTCCTTCCCCGGTACTGGTGCCAGTACCCCATGAATCGGAACCCATTTTTCCCACACCAATCTTTGAGCCACGCATTTACCTCAGTAATCATATTTACCCTACACCAATTTGCACGTGGCCCAGGCAGTAATCTGGAGATTATTACCTTTGTGGTTCTGCTTTTAATTTAGCCCAAGCTGCACGTAGTCCCTCAGCAGAACCTCTTTCCTAGTCCTACTTATGTCATTGGTACCTACATGGACCACAAAAACTGGATCCTTCTTCTCCCACCCCAAGTTCCTCTCCAGCCCAGAAGAGATGTCCTTAACCTTGGCACCAGGTAGGCAACACAGCTTTTGGGACTCTCTGTCTTTGCTACAGAGAACAGTATCTATTCCCCTAACTATGCTATCCCCTATCACTACTACATTTCTCTTTTCTCCCCCCACTTGATTGGCACTCTGTAGCACAGCGCTGTGCTCAGTTTGCTCATCCTCCCTGCAGTCTGTGCCCTTGTCCGCACTGGGAGCAGGAACCTCGTACCTATTGGACAAGGGCACTGGCTAAGACTCCTCCAAAGCTAAATTCTGGGTCCCATACCTGCCTCACTCACAGTCACCATGGTCCAAATTTGATGTAATTAATCTAAGGTGTGTGACTGTCTCCTGAAACATACTGTCCAGGTAACTCTCCCTCTCCCTGTCACAGTGTCTGCAGTTCGGATTCCAGCTCATCAACTCGAGCAGTGAACACTTGCTGCAGATGTGGTCACCGTGGATCATATTAGCACCCACCAGCTCCCACTCACTACAGCTGCAACACATCGCCTGCCCAACCATCTCTATTCTAATTAATTCATTAATTTGGATGTTAAACATTTTAAAAGTGAATTTCTTAACCGTGCTCTTCAGCTGCAATAACGTCTCCTGGCTGAAACTACTTGGCCAATCAAAAAAGACACGGAAGAGATACCCACCAATTAATCCCTTGATGGTCTTAATAGGCCTTTAACATTTCGGTGGGTGCACAGCCAACTCCGGCGCTTGCTGGTTGAACGAAATATCATAATCACACCGGGACGTTCTTTTACACGTCGGTGTGTTGGGCCCACCCCTGCACGCCAACCAGAAGATTCAGCCCTATACGTAGATTAAAATCACACACGATTATTGCTGCCCCTTTAGCACAAATACCCAATATTTCTTCTTGTATACTTTGTCCTACATTGTTAGGGGGCTTGTAGACCACTCCCGCTAGTGACTTCTTTCCCCTACTGTTCCTCATCTCCACCCAAACCGATTCTACATCCTGATCTCCTGAACCAAGGTCATCTCTAACTATTGCACCAATTAACAGTGCTACCCCTCCACCTTTACCTAGCTTCCTATTCTTCTTGGATATCATCTACCCCTCAATAATCAGGACCCAGTCCTTGTCATCCTGCAGCTACATCTCCGTAATGGCTGTCAGATCATATTTATTTACTTAAATATGTGCTATCAATTCATTTCCTTTGATATGAATGCTACGTGCAGATTCAGAGCCTTTAGTTTTGTTTTTCTGTTATTTTTGTGACATCTAATTTGGACTATTGGTGTATTCTTAGGTTTTACCTCTCTGTCCCTTCCTGCTATTCTATGTACCTCATTTCCCATATTACTATTATGGTCTCGTGCCTTGAATCTACCCCTTGATTTACCATATCCATCCAAGCTTGATCCCAAACCCCCTCCCGCCCCACTTGTTTAGTTTAAAGCCCTCTTGACTTCCCTAGTTACGCAATTCACAAGAACACACATGCCAGCACAGTTCAGGTGTAGACTATCCTTACGGTACAACCCCCACTTTCCCCAGTACTGGGTGCCAGTGCCCCACAAACTGGAACCCACTTCTCCCACACCATCTTTCAGCCACACATTCATCTCTCTAGTCTTATTTGCCCTATGTCAATTCGCACCTGGCTCGAGAAAATCCAGAGAGTATCAGCTTTGATGTTCTGCTTCTTAATTTGGTGCCTAGCTGCTCATACTGACCATGCAGAACTTCCTCCCTTGTCCTGCCTATGTCATTGGTACCAACATGGACCATGACAACTGGATCCTTCCCCTCCCACTGCACGTTCCTCTCCAGCCCTGAGCATTTGTCTGAACCCTGAGAGCGGGCAGGCAACACTGCCTTCTGGACTCTCACTCTCTGCTGCAGAGAACAGTGTCAATCTCCCTTGTAATACTGTCCCAGACTACCACTACATTCTTGTTTGCTGTCCCTGCTTGAATGGCTTCCTGTGCCATGGTGCCAAGGCCAGCCTGCTCACCCACCTTGTTCCTCCATGGAATGTCTGCCCATCTTTGAAATCTATCAATGTGACCATAACTTGTAAGCATCCAATAGAATATCTTTCTGGTAAATTTCATCCTGATGGAAGAACCTAACTTTCCTCATTATCCAACTGTCAGGCTTCCAGCTCAGAAAATACTTTTCCATTGATCATAAAGTTCAAACTCTGCAAATATCTGTGGGTAATCATACCCTGATAACTTGCACTCACTTTCAGCCATTCTTTGCAAAAGCTACTCGGATTGTAATCTTATGTCTTAAAAAAATTCTTCGTTTCCAATCTTCAACTTTAGGAACCATTCTCTGCTGCAATGGAAAACTTCTTACAGCCAGTCGCTGAGGGACAAGACCAAAAGTCAATCTTTACTCAGCCTTAGAGACATGACAAACTGAGACATTACAACTGCCTAGCTCCTAACAGTAAACCCACCACCAATAAGTGGTGTCAATAAGTGTCTCTTTATATTCCTTGGAGTAAACTAAAACCAAATCACTTAACCTTAAGTTATACAATTAACACCTCTGGGCAAATGCTCATGTGATTGGGACGCTATGCTGTCACTCATTGTTTCGATGCATAAAGAATGGGTACTTGGATCAGGAAGAGGGCAAGTAATGCTCATGGAACTGTACTCCACTAAGAGTTGGCACCTTCAGCAGAATAGAAGGGGGGTGAAAATGGGATGTAAAGCTGGTGTAACAGTTTACATTTCTCTTGCATTTTTTGCTGATAAACCAGGTAACACCAAGAGTTTTAGCGGTACCTCAGCGGTTTGTGCAATGTGAAGTATTGCGATACAATGGATCTACTGATGTTACCGCAGCAAGTACTGTTTCCTTCTGCATAAACCACCAAGGCTGGCGAAAGGTTTCAGAGCAAGATGGAAGAAATCGTGTCTTATGCCAAACACCCAGGTAATGTTGCAATTTCTGTTCTGTCATCTACTTGTGTTTCTGTCCAGACCAATTCTCTGTCACTGGGGGTGATAGTTGGAGGGGGTTGAAATGAAGTCTGCTAACTGGTTTCTGTCACAAATGTTCCCATCACTACTTCTCCCTACCTTGCCAGTGGTTTCCGGTTGATATTGTTGACAAACCCAAGATCACATGCTTTGTTCAAGCTGAGCACATTGTCCCTTTGTTTCCTTTCATCTTTTTCCCTGTCTGCTTCCCTCTTGTACATTCAGGGCTTACATTGAAATGCTATTGGTTTTTAAATGTTTTCCACAAACTTGGTCTGAAACGACGGACCTGAGGAGTACTGCAGCTAGCTGCTCCTCGTGATCCTTAAAATAAGCAAAAAACTTGAATCAATTTGAGACCATTTTTGACCATCTGTTCACATGTATTGATATTGAGTAAATGTAATGGGAAACAGAATGTGTTGGAAATACCCAGCAGGTCTGGCAGCATCTGTGGAGAGAGAAACAGAGTTAACATTTGGAGTCAAACATAACTTCCCCAGAAGTGAAAGTAGAAATGTGATGGGTTTTTTGCTGTTGAAGAGGGAAGGTAGTCTGGGAAAATTTGAGCGCAGGAAAGGTTAAATGACAGATGTCATTGCACAAAAGGCATAGGGAGTGGTTGCCTTTTCTGCTTGTCATCATACAATTAGTTTTGGTAGCAATCCCCAAAGGCACCAACAGAAACTTTTCTTTCGATTTGCAGTGTTCCTCCGTAGGCACCTCCTCAGATCTTTGAAAGAAAGATTTGCATTTGTGTCGTGCCTTTCACCTTTTTTGAGGAACACCAGGTCCGTGTTCCCCAGCTGCTACCTCCTGAGCTGGTGAATGTTGGCGATTCACTGCTCACTGATGCTGTTACCTACTATCAGTAGCACAGAGCTAACACTTTAACCACACCATCCTCCCCTCCCCTTTAACTTCATTGTGACTTTCTAACAATCTCCTGCCTTGAGTTTCTCTTCCATTCCACTCCTGACGGTGCATTCTCTCGGACAGAGTGAAATTACTCAGATGGTTTCTCATTGCACAGGGCTGGTCTCAGGTACAGACACAAAATGTGAACTGCTTGACTGCTGTAGTACTGCATGTCCCCCAATAGGTGGTAGTGTTGGGCCAACGCTGTTTGTTCTCTCTGGACTGGAGCGGATTCTGGACATCTACCCAGCAGATGAAAGCAGTCACAGGCCTGGGGCTGCTGTTATTTTCCAGTAAAGGTCACTTTTGCTAACCACTCTTGGCCAAGCTCAATGCCTGAAGGGTTAGGGCTGGGATTGAGCCTGGCACTTGTTTGGCAGGTGAGAAATTTCCACTGTCTGGGAAGAGACAAACAAAGTGCAGCTTCTTTGAACCATGACAAACTTTCCTCACATTCTGCACTTAGCGTTTACTTGATAAGAACAATGGTTTGTTACTAGATTCTAATCAAGAAGCTGTGACATCTATCACCCTGACCAGTTCAGCAGGGATTACAGAACTTGGTTTTACGCAGGGAGAGAAATGGCTGAATATAGAGCCAAGAGTGATTTATATTTAAAAGTGCCAAAATCAGGAGAGAAAAATATTGATGTACTACCACTGGGAATGAGTAGCAGCAGTGGGCAAGCTGACCTGACCTTACCTTGCTCCTGGCAACATTTGAGTTTAAATAGAATCCACTCCAAACACCGTAATTCCTTGTGGCTGAAATATAGCCAGAAGGATCAATAAATTACAAAATTTCAGAGAGAAATTAGAGAAGTTACAATTAAGATTTTTCTCCCAATTTGCATAGCAACAACTGCTAGTATTTATATAACAACTTTACTGTAGCAAAATGCCAGAGTTATCCCAGCAGACGACCAAAAGTTTGTACAAAGAGGTAGGTTTCAAGGAATGTCTTAAAAGACGAGAGAAGCAGAGAGGTTTTGGATGGGAATTCCAGACATAAGATGTATGCAGCTGAAGGCTGGATACCAGTGATGAAGTATAGGGACCTGACGCTTGAAGGGCTGGAGGAGGTGACAGAGACAGCACAGGATGAGGCTGTGGAGGGATTTGGAAACCGAGCTGAGAGTTTTAAATTCAAGGGAGCCAATGCTAATCAGTGAACATCATGAGATGACGATGGGTGAACAGAACTTGGTGCAAGTTAGGATCTGGGCAATAGAGCTTTGGATGAGTTCAGGTTTACAGAGGGTAAGAGTTGGGAGGGGGCAAGGTGAGAGGCCAGCCAGGACACAAGGGTCAGGAATGGAACTCTGGCTCCTGATCCCCAGGAAGGGCCTGGATGCATAGCAGTTTCATTTTCCTGATACACAGGGATCATTATGGGCAGGTGCTGTATGTAAAGGAGTTAGGAATAAACAGGGGAACTGCACAGGGACCAAGGGGCAAATCATTTGAACAGAATGGAGGCCAGCAGCACACAGAGTCTACCCTCAGCTTAGTGACACAGCATGCAGTTTTTATGACCAAGTGCCAATGAGGCCAATATAATTATTACAGTATGTCTGTATGCACTCCAGTTGTTACTTTTGAGGGAACTTTTATCCCTTCTTAGATTCTAGGTTCATTTTTATAATGCAATTTGCCTATGTAAGCTTGTCACGCTGCAATTACAGCCTCCCACCAGCAGTAGTGCTGTAGCACTGCAGAATCTCATAATCAAGCTGAGAAATGAAGCTCAATTATTGTGGCCTTAAAATGCCAGGAGAATACAATATATCCAACAAACCACACACGGACTGCGGTCACAATCCAGGTGCTACAGCTAGTGATAAGCCTGCTCATCAACTTCATCTCCAATACGATGGAAAGAGAGGGACTGAAGTTTCTGTAATGGTACCACGCGCAGACAAACTCACTGGCATGTTTTTGGATTCATTCAAGGGATGTTGGCTGTGTTTGGCTGGGCCAGCATTTCTTGCCCATCCCTCATTGCCCTTGAGAAAGTGATGGTGAGCTGCCTTCTTGAACCCCTGCAGTCCATGTAGTCCTGCACGCCAGTCACCACCATCCTCACATCTGTGATCATGCAAATAAAAGGATGCTTTTGGAAGGACTCTACTTTTCAACATTCAATTTATTTACTGGTCATTTTCTACAATTCAAAATAGAGCGTTCTCCCTGAAAAATAGGCAACTGAGCAGCATAAAAAATCATCCTTTAATATTACAGAACTAGCACCGAGCTTGTCAGTAAATTAAAGAGCTTTTGTGTATCAGATACCACTGAGGTGCTAAATTTCACATGAAAGTGACTGCCAACTCAACCAAACAACAGTCAAACAGCCACCAACAGGACTATTATTTTATTGAATGAGCCTCACCAGCAAGCCTATCTCCCAGAGTTCCCATTCTGACCCACTGTCCACTGTCCAAAGTACTGGTGAGGAAAGGATTGGGCTTCGGTTTAACACTGCTGTCCAGGCCCACCATCCACATACAGCTTCCTTTTCACACACTATTGCTGAATAAACTGGGCAGATGCAGAAGTTGAATATCAGATACAAACAGGTTTATTTGCTCTTCATGGAAACTGATCAAGATGCAAAGAAACACATTCCAGAAAGTGGGATACCCGTGTCCTGAACAGCACATTCACAGAGCAGGACCAAAAGATGATCTTACTTTGAAGTCTCAGCTGACCAGGGAACATGCAGACTGGTAGAAGACAGTAAAACACAGAACATTCAGGACCCATAACTCAAGGCAGAGCAGTTACAGCCCAAACTAAAACCCTTTGAGTTAATGAGCACCAAGATGGAATCTTTATTTCACCTTTACAAGAATTTGTACATTTATTCCTGGGCTGGTACCTCACCATATCTTGGCCGAGTTCCAAAACAGAATCTAACCTTGAGGTTGTGTTATAGAGTATCCGATTCCTGCAATGAACCTCACAATAATTGGCAATGGAATTTTATTTTGATAGCTAGAAATGAATTGTCAAAGCAGGGAGACACTGTTCCTGTCAACTCAGTATTACAGTAGCAGCAGCATTCAGAGTCCCCCACTGGCCACAGTAATATAACATTTCAATACTAATTACGGGGTGGAAAGTTTGGAACTAGAATTTCTTTTGGCCCTGACCTGTTCTGCAGGGTTTAAGACCCTGAGCTAAACGTTCAAAAAAAAAACAAACAATAATAACATTAAGATCTGGAATCTACCTGCAATTTCTCCTGGTGCCGGACAATTTTTACTGGTCATATCTTGGGGCAGTATGCTTGCAGAAATGGTCCCACCTGCTCACCCACCACCTTCCCCGTCACTGCCCATCTCTCTCCCTCTCTCTCTCTCTCTTGCTGCGTTCCCCCATCTCTCACTTTCATTGTCCCTCTTCAACTTCATCATCTTCCAGTGGGGAGGGCTGCCTCAGTGCATTATGAGTTGTTACCCGTTGAATGGACAGGATGCCACTAAGGAAAGCGTAACCAATCATAGCAGAGAGCCCCACCATCACCGATAAGATCTGGTTGCGCCTCTTGTGGGGATCTTCATCAGAATCCGGTGAGTTATTCCGGGGAAGTTTCTTTGAGCTGCATTCAGGGTCTGAAACAAAGACAGGAATGTGCAGAGCAAAGATTAGCAGGAAGGAAAGTACATTGTCGTCACACCTAATCCCAATGCTCTTCCCAATCGGTGGATAACTTCGATGTTAAGTTATTGTCAAGATATAGGCAAGCAGAACAGCAAATTTGTGCACAGCAGGATCCCACAAAAAAAAATAGAATGCTGTAGGCTGAGAGAAGCTCAGCGGGGTACATCCTGGATTACCTGAGCCATCATTTGGAAAGTAAAGACCAAGGATGGATGTGCAGAGTTCGCACAGGTTGTCAAGTGAGCGCAGATGTTGCTGCAGTTTGCTGTTGGGTAGTTTTGCCTTCAGAACTGGCGCCAAGTGTCCAAATACGATGGCATCTAAGGAGCTGGGTCTAAAACAGAAGAGAAGATATCATTCAGCACAGCTACCCTGACAGAGCCTGAACATTACAGAGACATGGCACACACTAGAGGCAGCACAAATTCCTCTTCCAGACAATAATGTGACTTTTCAATCATACAAAGTTGGTGCTCGACTAGAAAAGCCACAGCGTGCAGATCCCGATTCTGCTGCTGGATGGGTCTGTGCAGAATGCAATTGTTTCAATCACTTGCCGAATATTGGCTTTGCTGGCAAAGCTGGCATTTATTCCCATCCCCAGTGAGGATTCAGCAGCTGGAGAACTGTAGTCCATGTGGTCAAAGTACTGCTGCAAAGGGAGTTTCAGGATTTTAACCCAGTGACAATGAAGGAATGATGACATATTTCCAAGTCAAACAAACCCGATAGGAGTCAGCCAGCAACGTCAGGAGAGACAGGGAACATGTACACCAGAGTCATCAGCTTTAGGACAGGAGCGACCTGCACCCCAGTCAGGGTAAATACCTTCAGGAGAGGAGAGGGACCTGTACCCCAGTGAGAGTCAGCACCTTCAGGAGAGGAGGGGGACCTGTACCCCAGTGAGAGTCAGCACCTTCAGGAGAGGAGGGGGACCTCTACCCCAGTGAGAGTCAGCACCTTCAGGAGAGGAGGGGGACCTGTACCCCAGTGAGAGTCAGCACCTTCAGGAGAGGAGGGGACCCGTACCCCAGTGAGAGTCAGCACCTTCAGGAGAGGAGGGGGACCTGTACCCCAGTGAGAGTCAGCACCTTCAGGAGAGGAGGGGGACCTGTACCCCAGTGAGAGTCAGCACCTTCAGGAGAGGAGGGGGACCTGTACCCCAGTGAGAGTCAGCACCTTCAGGAGAGGAGGGGGACCTGTACCCCAGTGAGAGTCAGCACCTTCAGGAGAGGAGGGGAACCTGTACCCCAGTGAGAGTCAGCACCTTCAGGAGAGGAGGGGACCTGTACCCCAGTGAGAGTCAGCACCTTCAGGAGAGGAGGGGGACCTGTACCCCAGTGAGAGTCAGCACCTTCAGGAGAGGAGGGGAACCTGTACCCCAGTGAGAGTCAGCACCTTCAGGAGAGGAGGGGACCTGTACCCCAGTAACAGCAGCTCATGGAGATGAGGGGGCTGTATCCCTGTGAGAGACATTCAACAATTCAGGTGAGGAACGTTAATAGCATCCAAGCCCATTGGTGAAATCAAAACCAAGACACAAAAATTTTTCTTTATTAAGAATTTATTGTTTTTGTTCAGTTTCGTACCTCTCCTCTCCCCTACCTGTGTCCCTGCTGTCCCCTATTTATACCTGTACCTCTCCTCTCCCCTACCTGTGTCCCTGCTGTCCCCTATTTATACCTGTACCTCTCCTCTCCCCTACCTGTGTCCCTGCTGTCCCCTATTTATACCTGTACCTCTCCTCTCCCCTACTTGTGTCCCTGCTGTCCCCTATTTATACCTGTACCTCTCCTCTCCCCTACTTGTGTCCCTGCTGTCCCCTATTTATACCTGTACCTCTCCTCTCCCCTACCTGTGTCCCTGCTGTCCCCTATTTATACCTGTACCTCTCCTCTCCCCTACTTGTGTCCCTGCTGTCCCCTATTTATACCTGTACCTCTCTTCTCCCCTACCTGTGTCCCTGCTGTCCCCTATTTATACCTGTACCTCTCTTCTCCCCTGTGTCCCTGCTGTCCCCTATTTATACCTATACCTCTCCTCTCCCCTACCTGTGTCCCTGCTGTCCCCTATTTATACCTGTACCTCTCCTCTACCTGTGTCCCTGCTGTCCCCTATTTATACCTGTACCTCTCCTCTCCCCTACCTGTGTCCCTGCTGTCCCCTATTTATACCTGTACCTCTCCTCTCCCCTACCTGTGTCCCTGCTGTCCCCTATTTATACATGTACCTCTCCTCTCCCCTACCTGTGTCCCTGCTGTCCCCTATTTATACCTATACTTCTCCTCTCCCCTACCTGTGTCCCTGCTGTCCCCTATTTATACCTGTACCTCTCCTCTCCCCTACCTGTGTCCCTGCAGTCCCCAATTTATACCTGTACCTCTCCTCTCCCCTACCTGTGTCCCTGCTGTCCCCTATTTATACCTGTACCTCTCCTCTCCCCTACCTGTGTCCCTGCTGTCCCCTATTTATACCTGTACCTCTCCTCTCCCCTACCTGTGTCCCTGCTGTCCCCTATTTATACCTGTATCTCTCCTCTCCCCTACCTGTGTCCCTGCTGTCCCCTATTTGTACCTGTACCTCTCTTCTCCCCTACCTGTGTCCCTGCTGTCCCCTATTTATACCTATACCTCTCCTCTCCCCTACCTGTATCCCTGCAGTCCCCAATTTATACCTGTACCTCTCCTCTCCCCTACCTGTGTCCCTGCTGTCCCCTATTTATACCTGTACCTCTCCTCTTCCCTACCTGTGTCCCTGCTGTCCCCTATTTATACCTGTACCTCTCCTCTCCCCTACCTGTGTCCCTGCTGTCCCCTATTTATACCTGTACCTCTCCTCTTCCCTACCTGTGTCCCTGCTGTCCCCTATTTATACCTGTACCTCTCCTCTCCCCTACCTGTGTCCCTGCTGTCCCCTATTTATACCTGTACCTCTCCTCTCCCCTACCTGTGTCCCTGCTGTCCCCTATTTATACCTATACCTCTCCTCTCCCCTACCTGTGTCCCTGCTGTCCCCTATTTATACCTGTACCTCTCCTCTCCCCTACCTGTGTCCCTGCTGTCCCCTATTTATACCTGTACCTCTCCTCTCCCCTACCTGTGTCCCTGCTGTCCCCTATTTATACCTGTACCTCTCCTCTCCCCTACCTGTGTCCCTGCTGTCCCCTATTTATACTCTTTTAATTAAACCAATGGAACAAAAATAAGCTAATTAACAAATGAACTAATTTAACTGACAGCCCCTTAAAAGGGCACAGAACAAAAGAGAAAACTTTATAAGAAATTTAATTAATAAAATTAAAATGTCATTTTGGGGCCTGATGATGCACTCCAGCCCCAGCGGTGTCCACCAGTCACAGAAGGCCTCAACAGTACTTGCAGACACCACATGCTCCCTCTCCAGGGACACCCGGGTGTGAACATAGCTGTAGAAGAGGGGCAACCGGGCCAGACCACCCCCTCAACTGTCTGCTGTCTGGCCCTGTTAATGGCCACCTTGGCCAGGCCCAGGAGCAGGCTCACGGGAAGGTCCTCCTCCCTTCCTGCCCCCCTCGGCACCGGATCTTGATTTTATTGAATGACACACTTTACCATCTGCTGTGGTGAGATTCAAGCCCGGGACCCCTGAGTATTACAACAAAACACTCAGCAGGTCTGACAGCATCTGCGGAGAGGGACATAGTTAATGTTTTGAGTCCGTCAACTCGAAGCGTCAACTGTATCCCTCTCCGCAGATGCTGTCAGACCTGCTGAGATTTGCCAGGTATTTTTGTTTTTGTTCTAGGTTTCCAGCATCCACAGTATTTTGCTTTTACCCCTGAGTATTACACTGGGTCTCTAGAGTATCAGTTGAGTGAGTATATCAATATGTCACCGCCTCCCCCCGACTGCCGATTAGTCCCCCCCAACCCTCTGCACCAGGTAGTCCCCTATTCAGATGTGATAAAAGTACGTAATTAAACAATGCCCTTCACCTCTGTATCTTAACAATATAATTCACATACTATTAACTAAACATTAGACTTTAACACATTCAAATAATTTCAAAACAAATCAAAGAAAAAACATTTCCCAGATTTTGTACAACCCATCGTTATACAAGACATCCGTCTTCCAGAGCCTCCAACAATTTCTTCAAGCAAGCATTCCTTTTTCTAAAACAATCCCCTAATTGCTGACTTCCATCGACCCAGCTTATCTCAGAGCTCTCTTTTCCCTCCAACATTTCTTTAATTCGGGCAAGGTCATTCTTTAACCTTTTCTCAGCCACACTTTGTTGAATATATATTATCCCACAGAGAATGGTTATCCACATAACATTCAACAGGCTAACTTTTCTCAGAATATCCATTGTATAGGATTTCCCACAAAATGTTTGATAAGTAAAATCCCATATCCATCGCTTCTACTGGAGCCAGTGTTTCTGCAGCTGAGGTGCTTTTAACTTCCCTTTTTATTTCCTTTGCTGCCCAGGCCAATGAACAACATTTGTTATTCTTTCCCGTTGAGAATATGATAACCCTGCTGTACTAGATTATCCATCCAAAAGCTATAAATGACCAACTTCATATCTTCGGGATCCCCAAATCTGGGAACTTGGGTGTGCACTTTCCTGAATTTAATTTCTTTCATGTTTCATTTGCTCTCAGAACTTCCTCAACTGTAGAATGCTTCATCACAGTACTCAGTTCCAATACATCAAAAAAAGCATCAAGTCTAGTCTGAGTGCACAACCAGTTCAACTGTACAATCAAACTTCTTAACTGGTCTATTTCTCCCTTGGATGCAGGATCTCCTTTTTGTGAGGACCTGGCCCAATTGGTTGGGGTGCGATTGACATTTTCCAAATAAGACTGTTGATTCCAGGTCAGTCCTGACTTCTGCTGCTTAATGTCTAACCCTGTATATTTGAAGGTCCTCGAAGCCTGAATCTCAGTCTTAAACTCTTCCTTTATTTTACCCATTGCTCAAATTCTGCAGAACCTTCCCACAGAGAATCAAGCCCTTCTTTAACAAGGTGATTAGAAACGTTGGACCTTGTTAAGGGGATACAATAATGTCCCAATTGTGTAATCTGTAAATCTACAGATTTCCTAAAAACAATTGCCTTATTGTGTTCCCTTATCTAATTTAATTTGAGCCTTTTTCATAGACGGCTTACTCAACAGTAAAGGTATTTCACCCGTACTATATCTGTGCTGATAAAATGGTTTACCCAGGCTATTTTACACAGAATCACCACTCTCTTTCATGAATTCAACATGTTATCATCCCAGAACCTGAAGTAAGTGGAACTTCCATATTCCTTAACCTTTCTTCAGTCTTTACTATTTCGAGAACCCAGCTAACACTTTAACAAATCTATTCCGTATTCTGTGGACATGCACCCACTGTCTCACACAGCCCAACTGAATGAGTCTGCAACTAGAACTCCCATTACTGGATTAAAGCCTCTGGTGACCAATTCAATTCCTTCTGACTGATCAGTATCGTCATCTTCCCTTTCTGAACCTGCCTTGTCATGTGTCATTTCAAAAACTCCAAGTGTTATTCTGTTTTAGACAATTCATTATTTCACATGACACCTGAGACACCCACTGACCATTCCTTGTTTCTTCTTGAGTTCACTCTCCTACCAGAGATACCCAATTCCTGTCGTCTGTTCGAGCTACTAAAAGCGTCTCTATCCTCATTCTTTTGTTTGTGGTTCTTCTTTCATATTGATGCTTATGCCCCATATCTAAACACTCTCGCAATGCTGCCCACATTGAATCCTCCACCTTCTGTATTTCCACTGAATGGCCCATTGGTAACATGAGTGTGGCTGGAAATGAACATTTCTCCAGAAATTTGTTTTAAAGTTTCAGGCATCTGTTCCAAAAGTGTGTCTCTTTCTGAGAATCTAACTCCAGGAGCCTCTCCACGTCTGATACTTTAGCACAGGCTTGTCCAACATACAGCCCACGGGCAGCATCCCCTGTATGTGGCCCCTGGAGCCAGTTTTCAAAATGCCGGTCAAACAGGCAAGTTGGAATGGAAGACTCCACAAAGAGCAGCGCTTCTAATCAGAGGCTGTTTCTCTCCCATGTTTGCTGCTGAGAAGCTCAGGTTCAGCAGCGAGAAAAACCATCTTGCGATTGGAGGAGCAGTGAACACCAGCGGTGGGGGGAACAGTCCGGGGTAGAACAGAGCACTGGGGAGCAGGCCCCAGCTGAACAGCACGCTGCAGGGGGTGGGGAGGGGGAGGAGCAGAACACCAGCACTGCGTGGAGGAGAGGCTGCATGGGAGGCCCAGGAGTGAGATGCTGCAGAGCCCTGATTCAGGAGCTGGGTGGGAGGACATTGAGTGCTGGGTGTGGGAGTGTGTGAGAGAGAGAGAGCGAGAGAGTGTGTGTTTGTGTTTGTATGTGCACATGTGCGTGCAGGAGTGTGCGTACAAGAGAAAGAGAGTGTGTGTGTGTGTGTGTGTGTGTGTGTGTGTGTGTGTGGGAATAAGAAAGAAATAGAAGTAGGCCATTCGGCCCCTCGAGTCTGCTCCGCCATTCAATAAGATCATGGCTGATCTGCTTGTGTTTCTAATTCCACATTCCATCTACCCCTGATAACCTCAGATTCTTGTTAGGCAAGGGAATCAATCGACCTCTGCCTTAAAAATATTCAATGACCCCCCCCATCTCCTTTTGAGCCAGAGAGTTCTGAAGTCGCACAACGCTCAGAAAAAATTTCTCCTCATCTCTGTCCTAAAAGAGCAAACCCTAGTTTTGGATCCACGAGAGAGAAAGGGAGGGAGGGAGGGCGAGAGAGAGAGGGAGGGAAAGAGAGAGAGGGAGGGAGAGACAGAAAGAGAGAGGGAGACAGACAGAGAGAGATAGAGCGAGACAGAGAGAGAGGGAGGGAGGGAGACGGAGAGAGAGAGGGAGGAGGGAGACAGAGAGAGAGAGAGGGAGACAGAGTGAGAGAGGGAGACAGAGAGCGAGAGAAGGAGACAGAGAGAGAGCGAGAGAGGGAGACAGAGAGAGAGAGCGAGAGAGGGAGACAGAGAGAGGGGGGGAGACAGAGAGAGAGAGAGGGAGACAGAGAGAGAGAGGGGGGGAGACAGAAAGAGAGAGAGAGGGAGACAGAGAGAGAGGGAGACGGAGGGGGGGGGGAGACAGAGAGAGAGAGGGAGACAGAGAGAGGGAGACAGAGAGCGAGAGAGAGGGAGAGAGACAGAGAGAGGGAGACAGACAGAGAGCGAGGGAGACAGAGAGAGAGAGAGCGAGAGAGAGACAGAGAGAAAGGAGACAGATAGAGAGAGGGAGACAGATAGAGAGAGTAAGAGGGAGACAGAGGGAGACAGATAGAGAGAGGGAGACAGATAGAGAGGGAGACAGAGAGAGAGAGTAAGAGGGAGACAGATAGATTGCATGTCTGAAAATGTGTTTATCGGCCCCTTGGGGGATTAAAAAAATTGGGAATGTGCCTCCCCAGCCCCTAAGGCAGAAGGTTGGATAAGTCTGCTTTAGCACAATCCAACACTTTGAATGCAGGCACTGAATGAGGGATCTTGAAATAGAATGACTGCAATCATGTATGTAACCTGCTAAATTCCACCAGATATTCTTCTATGGAATAGCTGTCCATCCTTCTAGATTCATCAAAGTCTGACTATTCCTCATATGCTTTTAAGAGGTCATCTCCGTTATAAATGGTCATAAGTTTTCAGAGTTTATCCAAAGCTTCCTCAGTCTCCAACTGATGAGCTTCTAGCTCTGAAAATACTTTGCAGCTGATCCTGCTTCTGGTGGGAAGTGAAAGAGCCAAGTCCATATCTTGCGTTTTCTTTGGTAAGGATATAACCTGTCTCCACATACCCACTTCATGGGCAGAATTCTCCCCCCATTGCAGGGGTGAAGTTGAAGAACGGGCACAGGGAGGCGTGCCTCTGATCGGTGCCCCCAGTTGGGGGCAAGCTACCATTTTACGTGGACAGGCCAATTGGGGCCCGCCCAGCGTGACGTCTGCAAGGAAGCGCTATGCATTCCCAGTGTGGGCAGGGGGTGGTGATTCCCTACACCCAGAGTGCGCTGTTTTGCACAGGCAGCACCTGAGAGAGCACATTCATCTCCCTGAGGCTAAGTGCTGCACATTTAAAAATCTGAAAAATAGAGAAAACAAATCCCAGACATGTCCCCTTGTGTGACACTGTCACGAGAGGGGTCATGTCCATTACTTTTACATACACTTGAATTACATGTTTTAAAACCGACATGAAACCTCATCTTGCCCATGGAGGGGGTTTCATGCTTTTTCTCCTTCCCGCCGGGGTTCCTGGTCTGCTCACCAACCTTAAGGTTGGACGGGCAGGGCCTTTAATGAGTTTAATTGGCCATTGACAGGTCGGCAGGTGCACAGCCGATTCTGCTGAGCCCCCACCTTCCAGAAAGTTTAAATGGGGCGCGGTGACATCGGGAGTTCCACCTGACGAGTGATGAGTTGGGGATAGGCATTGGACAAGGGCCTGAATGTCAGGAATTATGGGTCCTAGAATCTGTTTAAACACATGACATACAATACCAGGAATGATGGAAGACTAATGAGCCGAGCATTCCCCATTTCTGAGGACAGACCAGCCTTTCAGAGATGTTATCAGCTCGTTGTGCAGCAGACTAAGAATCAGTAGCAGGGGGCTGCCAGGTCAGACACTGCCCTGTGATGATGGTTTAAAATAATCATTTGGATTTATCAAACACAGAAAATGCTGGAAAAACTCAGCAGGTCGAGCAGCGTCCGTGGAGAGAGAAACAGAACCAACACTTCCAGTCCGTTTGACCCTTCTTCAGAGTTGGACTTATCCTTGAGTCCCAGAGACAGGAGCTCATTGCTCTGTTACAGTACCCTGTCTCTGTGAAAGACAGTGTTCCACCAAGCATTCCTGCAAATACCAACTTCAGGATTAAACAGGAAAATTCATCCAGATCCAGTCAATGGAGGGTCTGAATCAGTCATCCACTCCCAGGTTTGCTTCAGATTGCCTCAAATTGACTTTATCAGCTATCTTAGGGATGGAAGAAATTCTAACTACAGGCAGGACAAAAAAAAACTGCATTATTGAAAAAAGTTGCTGTGCAAATTTCTCCTCAAAGCTTTTACTGCCTTTATTATATTTGACTGCAAACACTTCCGAACTTCAGTGCAACACTAAATCAGTTTCAGTGGTAAAACCCACCTGGACAGCAATGTCAGTCCTGAACTTTGAGCCACAAAGGATTCTGCCCCACAATCTCAAAATTCTTGGTAGCTGCGGAAGCGTGCATGCAGATCGAGGGGTGCCAGATTCTGCCTTGGACACTGATTTCAATATTTGATCTGGCAGAAGTCAGAGGGGAACTAGTGTGTCTCCTTTAGATTCAAATTTTTCATGTTCCTTCAAAACTCCTCTTTCTTTTGGCTGCGACACAATCAGACTTGGCTCAGTGTCCACATCCCTGAAAACCTGTGCAGGCCCAACTGTCGCCAGGTGAAGCCATTCGCTGGGCCCTACTCTTTCATCACTGGCATCAATAATGAAAAATCACTAACCCTTCATCTCCATGGCAGAGAAAGAATAAAGCACTTACGAGTCTCCAAAAAAGAACTTCTGTGACCCCAGCCTCTGGGACAGCAGCGTCAGACACTCACGAGCTTCTTTGTAGATCTGAAAACAAAGAAATATTCATAGATCACCATAAAGTACTGAGTTTGGCATTCTAGAATCCTGCAAAGCGTGACACACGTCCTGCCCAGCGCAACTGGTATTAAAATGCTGGACGGATTGGCTCGGTTGAGAGTTCATTGTTTGTGGATGTAGTAAGGTCATCTGATGTTCACGATGGATCTGTTAGAAGTGCTCCAGCAATCGGATTGGTTTTCTGTACAGAACCCACAATTCTGACCCATAAGAGTCACTACCAGCAAATAAGGTCAGAGTAGGCAAAATGGTAAAAAGTCAGAATTAAAGGCTCTTTGTCTGAAAGCGCGCAACATGTGTAACAAGATGGATGAATTGATAACAGAAATAGAAATAAATGAATATGATATGATAGCCATTGTAAAGACATGGTTGCAAAGTGACCATAGCTGGGACTTTAATATTCAAGGAATTTGACATAGCAGAAGGACAAGAAGAAAGAAAAAGGAGGTGGGTAGCACTGTTAATGGAGGTTACAATCAGTACAGTAGTGAGAAATGATCTTGGTTCAGAGGATCAAGATGTAGAATTGGTCTGGGTCGAGATAAGAAATGGCAAAAGAAAGAAGTTACAGGTCAAACTAGTTCACAGAGCCCCTGACAGTAGCTACATTGTAGGGCAGTGTATAAATCAAGAAATAATTGGGTCTTGTAAGAAAGGTACTGTAATGATCATGAGAGATTTTAATCTTCAAATAGATTGGATGAATCAAATAGGCACGGTAGACTGGAGGATGAGTTCATGGAGTGTAATCAGGACAGTTTCTTAGAACAATACATTCTGGAAGCAACCAGAGAACAGTCTATTTTAGACCTGGTAATATATAATGAGACAGGATTAATTAATGACCCCAGAGTAAACATGATAGAATTTCACTTTCAATTTGAGGGGGATAAATGTGGTTCTGAGACTAGAGTCTTAAACTTAAATAAAGGCAATTACAAGGGTATGAAGGCAGAGTTGGCTAAAGTGAACTGGGAAAAGAGGTTAAAGATAAGATGGTAGAGAAACAATGGAAGACGTTTAAGGAGATATTTTCTATCTCAAAAAAGATATATCCCATTGTGAAGGAAAGACGCTACGAGTTTTAAAAACCAAAGGGGAGAAATTGAGTGTGAGAGAAAACCAACAAGAAACATAAACAGAGAGTAAAAGCTTCTACTAGTGTATCAGATGGAAAAAGAGTAGTTAAAGCATTTAGATAGAGACTAATAATAGGAAACAAGGTAAAACTTTGAACAAGCATTTTGTATCGGTCTTCACAGTAGAAGACACAAAAAAGCCCAAGAGTAGTAGAAAATCAAGAGGCAAAAGAAAAGGAGGAACTTAACACAATCACTATCACTGGAGAAGAAGTACGAGGAAAGCGAATGGAACTAAAGGCTGACAGGTCCCAGGACCTGATGGTCTGCATCCTAGGGTCTTAAAAGAAGTGGCTGCAGAGGTAATGGATGCATCGGATGTAAGCTTCCAAAACTTCCTAGATTCTGTAAAGGTCCCAGTGGATTGGAAAACCACAAATGTATTCAAGGAAGAGGGAAACAGAAAGCAGTAAACGATAGGCCAGTTGGTCTAACATCTGTCATTGGGAAAATGCCGGAATCCATTATTAAAGTAGAAGGACATTTAGAAAATTAGAATACAATCAGGCTTTCTGAAAGAGAAATCGTACTTGACAAACCTATTAGAGTTCTTTGAGGATGTAACAAGCAGGGTGGCTAAAGGGGTAGCAGTAGATACATTGTATTTGGATTTCCAAGACATTCAATAGGGTGTCACATAAAATGTTGCTTCACAAGAGCTCATGGTGTTGTGGGTGATATATTAGCACGGACAGAGGATTAGCTAACTAACAGGAAGCAGTGTTGAGATAAATGGATCATTTTCAGCTTGGCAAATTGTAATGAGAGCATCAATGCTGCAACCTCAATTGTTTACAATCAATGTTAATTGATTGGATGAAGGGACTTACTGTATTGTAGCCAAATTTGCTGATGATACCAAGATAGGTAAGAAAGCAAGTTGTGAGAAGGAGATATGGATTAATTAAGAGATGGGCAAAAATTTGAAGATAGAGTATAATGTAAAATGTGAGGTTGTCCACTTTGGCAGGAATAGAAGTAGAATATTAATTAAATGGAGAGAAACTAAATGCTGTGGTACAGAGGGGTCTGGGTGTCCTGGTACATGAATCACAAACAATAGTATGCAGAGACAGCAAGTAGTTAGGAAGGCAAATGGAATGTTGGCCTTTATTGCAAAGAGGGATGGAGTATAAAAGCACAGAAGTCTTGCTACATCTCTACAGGGCTTTGGTGAGACCGCACCTGGAGTACTGTGTACAGTTCAGGTCTCCATATTTAAGGAGAGATACACTTGCATTGGAAGCAGTTCAGAGAAGGTTCACTGGGCAGATTGCTGGGATGAAGGGGGTTTGTCTTATGAGGAAAGATTGAGCAGGTTGGACACACACTCATTGGAGTTTAGAAGAATGAGAGGTGATCATAAGATTCTGAGGGGGCTGAGAGGATATTTCCCCTAATGGGGGAATCTAGAACTAGGGGCCACAGTTTAAAGATAAGGATTCTCCCGTTTAGGACAGAGGTGAGGAGGAATTTCTTCTCTCAGAGGTCATTAATCTTTGGAATTCTCTTCCCCAGAGAGCAGTGGATGCTGGGTCACTGAATATATTCCAACAGGGAACCCATAGATGTGGCGTATTTGGATTTCCAAAAGGCATTTTATAAGGAGTCACATCAAAGGTTATTACACAAGATAAGATTACATGGTGTAAGGGTAACATATTAACATGGATGAAGCATTAGTTAACTAACAGGAAGCAGAGTATAGGGAGGCAATGGCATAGTGGTATTGTCACTGGGCTAGTAATCCAAAGAGCCAGGGTAATGCTCTGGGAACCCAGGATCGAATCCTGCTACAGCAGATGGTGGAATTTGAATAAAGTTAAAATCGGGAATGAAAAGTCCGACAATGACCATTAAACCATTGTCGATTGTTGTAAAAACCCATCTGGTTCACTAATTAGGGAAGGAAATAGGTCATCCACATGACTCCAGACCCCACAGCAATGTGGTTGATGCTTGACTCTTAAAATGGCCCAGCAAGCCACAAAAACCGGAGAGACCACCTGGTCACTGACCTCGGCACTGGGCTACTGCCAAAATTGGGAGAGATGTCTCACAGACTAGTCATCCTCACGGAATCATACCTTACAGATAATGTCCCAGACACCACCATCACCATCATCATCCCTGGGTAAGGACAGACCCAGCAGAGGTGGTGACACAGTGGTATACAGTCGGGAGAGAGTTTCCCTGGGAGCCCTCAACATCAACTCCAGACCCCATGAAATCTCGTGGCATCAGGTCAAACATGGGCAAGGAAACCTCCTGCTGATTATTACATACTGCCCCCCACTCAGCTGATGAATCAATGCTGCTCCATGTTGAACTACTCTGTCTGCGGCAGGTGGTGAGGGAACCAACAAGACAGAAAAACATACTTGACCTCCTCCTCACTAACCTGCCTGCTGCAGATGCATCTATCCATGACAGTATCAGTAGGAGTGACCACCGCACAGTCATTGTGAAGTCCCACCTTCACATTGAGCCTCCATCACATTGTGTGAAACTATCGCTGTGCTAAATAGGATAGATTTCAAACAGATCTAGCAGCTCAAGACTGGGCATTCATGAGGCGCTGTGCGCTGAATTGTGCTCGAACACAATCTGTATCCTCATGGCCCGGCATATCCCCCCAGTCTACCATTACCATCAATCCAGAGATCAACCCTGGTTCAAAGAGTGCAGGAGCAGGAGCAGGCATACCTAAAATGAGGTGTCAGCCTGGTGAAGCTATAACACAGGACTACTTGTGTGCCAAACAGCATAAGCAGCAAGTGATAGACAGAGCTAAGCGATCCCACATCAAAATGGATCAGATCTAAGCTCTGCAGCCCTGCCACATCCAGTGGTGAATGGTGGTGGACAATTAAACAACTCACTTGAGGACGAAGCTCCACAAGTATCCCCATCCTCAATGATGGAGGAGCCCAACATATCAGTGCATAAACTACAGCTCATCCAAGCTCTGCTGCCCATGTTCTAACTTAAACCAAGCCTTGTTTATCCATCACCCTTGTGCTTACAGACCTACACTGGCTCCTGGTCCAGCAACACCAATATTTGAAAATTCTCACTCCTTTGTTCCAATCCTTACATGACCTCGCTCCTCCTTATCTCTGTAACCTCCTCCAGCCCTACACCCTTCCAAAAGCTTTGTTTCTCCACCTCTGGTCTCTTGCACATTCTCCAGGACAAAGCAACCCTGCTTGATTGGCACCACATCCACAAACATTCACTCCCTCCACCACTGACGCACAGTAGCAGCAGTGTGTACCATCTACAAGATGCACTGCAGGAATTCACCAAGACTCCTTTGACAGCACCTTCCAAACACACGACCACTACTGCCTAGAAGGACAAGGGCAGCAGACACATGGGAAAACCACCATTTGGAGGTTCCTCACCATCCTGACTTGGAAATATACCGCTATTCCTTCACTGTCACTGGGTCAAAATCCTGGAACTCCCTCCCTAACAGCACTGTGGGTGTACCTACACCACATGGACTGCAGCGATTCAAGAAGGCAGCTCACCCACCACCTTCTCAAGGGCAACTTGGGATGGGCAATAAATGCTGGCCCAGCCAGCGAAGCCCACATCCTATGGATGAATAAAAAAAGGGTCATGTTCGGGATGGCAAGCTGTAACAAGTGGAGTGCCACAGGAATCAGTGCTGGGAGCGCAACGATTTACAATCTACATCAATGATTTGGATGAAGGGACCAAATGTATGGTAGTTAAATTTGCCAATGACACCAAGATGGATAGGAGAGTAAGTTATCAAGAGGAGGGATATAGACGGGTAAGTGAGGGGGCAAAAATTTAGCAGATGGAGTATAATGTGGGAAAATGTGAACTTGTCCACTTTGGCAGGAAGAATAGAAAAGCAGTATACTATTTAAATGGAGAGAGATTGCAGAACTCTGAGGTACAGAGGGACCTGGGTGTCCTGGTACATGAATCACAATAAGGTAGTATGCAGGTACAGCAAGTGATCAGGAAGGCAAACTGAATGTAGGCTTTGATTGCAAAGGGAAATAGAATATAAACGTCGGGATGTTTTACTGCAGCTGTACAGGGCCTTGGTGAGACCACATCTGGAATACTGTGTACAGTTTTGGTGTCCTTATTTGAAATAAGATATAATTGGGTTAGGAGCACAGAGGCAGTTCACTCAGCTGCTTGTTGGGATGAGGGATTTATCTTACGAAGACAGGTTGGACAGGTCGGGCTTATACCCACTGGAGTTTAGAAGAATGAGAGGTGTCTTACTGAAACATATACATTCCTGAGGGGACATGACAGGGTAGATACCAGGAGGGTCTTTATATTTGTGCGAGAAACTAGAACCAGGGGAGTTTAAACAGTTTAAGAATAAGAGGTCTGCCATTTAATAAGGAGATGAGAATTGTTTTCTCTCAAAGGGTTGTTAGCATGTGGAATTCTCTTCCCCAGAAAGCAATGGGAGCCAGGTCATTGAATTAATTCAAGACAGAGTTAGACAGATTTTTGATTGACAAGGTAGTCAAGGGTTATGGGGGATTTTGCCTGTAATGGAGAGAAAGGTGATGCTTCTGTTTCTGTAGGGGAGACAATCACTGAGGCACAGAACCTTTTCTCCCAGCATGCTGTAAGCAGATCTGTAAGCTATCAAAGATCACATCTCCTCCCTGTTTACAGACCTATTCCAGCAGAAAGCCAGGTTTAAGACCACCTGGAGGCTTCCACACTCAAAGCACTGGCACCTTCAGGATTCTGTTCTGGTGCATGTTCAAGGATGTGCTACACACCAGAGTTGTATCCAGTGCTGACTGTTACACCAACTACAGACTGGTTGTAACTAATGTTGCCTTCAGAATCAAACTATCATCCAGAAGGAAGGGCTGCGAACAAGGAAACTACTCGTCCATAGACTCTCATCTACCAGCAGTAAGAAGAGTTTTCAGAGTTAGCTTAAAGACAGACCCTGCAAAGACCTGACTCCAGCACTGATATTAATTCAGCAGAGAGGTGGGAAGTGTTGAAAACTGTGGTACAAGAAACTGCAGAATAAACCAAAGTTGATTAGATGGAAATTGCATTTAACTCCAATCTTCAGAAGAAACATTCCTGTTACAATAGATCACTTTGACGTCCTGAGCTGGAGTCCCATCTATTACAAAGAGTTTATGTGATTTTACTTGTGCTGTAGCAGTCTCTATCATTTAACAGCCTGGTGATTCATCCAGCTCAAACTTCACTTCCCTCTGGGAAATCATTGCAACGGACATTTCCTGCACCATCCACTGCTCCCAAAACAAGCTCTCCAAAGGATCCCGACTATCGGTGCAGGATAGACTATCTATGAGCAGGGTTGTGCCATCTGAAGATTTTAGTGATGCAGCATCTGTTAGGGAGGTCCATACACAGACCTCAAGGCTTCATAGAACAATCTCATATCTCCCATCTCTGCATAAATTTGTATGGTATCAGCGAGCACCCTCCAGTGGCTGTTTTGGATCTCGGAAGCTGGTTTAAAGGCTTCCCTATGTGCAATGTTTGTAGCTGGTGATCAGGACATCAAAGTGATCAGGGGGGAGGGGAGGTGGAGGGTGGAGGGGGAAGGAGGTGGAGGGAAGAGGGGGGAGGAAGGGGGAGGGGAGGGAGCTACTGAACAAGGTCAATAAGCTCTCGATAAAGAAAAGCTCTCTGTCTTGGTTTCAACTTCACTAACCGGCTTGGATCCTTCGAATGCCAGAGGTAAACCTGAACAATTGTCCTGACTTTCACCAGCTGCAGGCGCTAGAGTCATTCCGCCTACCTCAGTCTCTGCTTCCTCTTCGTTATCGTGCCACTGGCCACCTCGGATCAGCCGAAGACGCTCCAGGAAGCGCATGTGCATGCGGTTTGGCAGGAAAAAATTGAGCGGGAATGGTATAGCGTCTCCATACCAGGGCCTCGTAAATGAGACATAATTCTTGGAGTCAACCCAAAACATGTATATCTGACCAAAGGAAAGGCACAAAGATTAAAGTCCAGACAGACAGCTAGGAGCTGAGACATAGCAAAGCCCAGACAGACAGCTGGGGAATGGAGATGGACGCAGCACTCACCAGCGCAGGGAGTAACTTCTCTTCAATCAGAGAGGCAAAGGCCAGTGTGTCAGCCCCTTGTGTTGCTGATAGTCCGTAGTCAGCATTGTACTTCTAAAAAACAGAAAGGGAGATGCCAATGTCAGGAAACAGTCGTTCCGCAGGTATATCAGAACACTCTGGGCACCCACACACTTTATGTCATAACAAAGGGAATGAGTAATGGGTTTGGATACAGAAGGATTTATACATGGAACAACAGCCAAGAGGGAGTTACAACTGGGACATAACCAAGAAACTCGGTCGGCTTAAATATAGAACAACAGATGCTCAGGGAGTGAGTTATGTTCGACCCAGTTTAATATGTTTATTTTATCAATGTTTAGACTGTCACTTCAGAGTCTGTAAACAGTTAAAGAGTTCAAGTTGAAGCCAAAAATGGGATGTGTAAAATTGGCCCCTCCCACCTAAGTGTCCTGTAACTTGGAAGTATTTAGCAACGGAGGAATTTCCTATGGAAGAGAAGAGAGACCGTTCCTGCCCTGTTTGTGTAAATAGTAGATTGCCATAGTTACCAGTGCTACACCAGACTTACCAGGCCTCTGGTGACGGGAGTGAATAATAGGAAGCACAGAGCTGCATCACACAAAGCAGATTCGACCACAGCACTCAGACGGCACAGCCTAGTCTATCCTGATCTCAGCCAGGCTGGGATGTGGGGCATGTCTACAGGGTCCTTTCCATGTCCCCTGCTGCTGCTGCTGCTGCTGCACTTGTGGATTTTGCCCAAATCAGTATCAGGCTTCACAGTGTTGTTTCCCTAGCTAAATATCCTGCTGATCCTCATCTTCTGAACTCAAACATTACTAGTGGCAATGAGGCTGGGGAGTACTTTGTGCTTGGAACTGTGTCCCAGCGAGGATATGGGAGAAAACACCACCTCTCAATGCTTTCTTCACTAGTTAGAGCTCTGCAATCCCAATGACTAACCAGCAAGCAACAGAATTTCACTCCAGTGTTAATACAGCTTAAACTCTTCTCTACAGAAACCAGATAAGAGTTGTACATTTCCCACATGCATTGTATAAATTCCACACACTCTCTGGTTACATTTCCCACTCACAGAGGTTTAGACCTCCTCCCATGTACAGCTCAACAAGCGCTTACCCCAACTCTCCAGAACAGCTCTGTACAGAGTGATGGAGTTCTGCCTCAATCCTTGCACCCCTTGTGAGACAGGTTACATGGCCCGTACAGCAGTTAGTCTCCAATAACAGCACAATACAGCATTTCCCACCACTTCCACTCAATATTTGGAAGAAAGGAAAATGGTCTAAAACAGAGGGCAAAGCAGAAGGCAACTCAAGATGGTGGCTAATTTGCCCACTTCCTTCAGTATTGTTAAATCCCTGGCTGTACAAGTTCCACTTAACCCCACTTGATACCCTAGTAATTTCTAGGTGTGAGAAACTTGGCGCTGGTACCTTCTACACTGCTGCTCAACCATACAAGGCTCCAGAAACACTCTGATTCTTCAACCCAGCCGAAGACACAGGATGTGCCAATCTAGGCATCCACTGCCCAGGATGTGCCAATCTAGGCATCCACTGCCCTCTTTTGAAGGGCCCTGATTCTTGCCAAACACAGTACAAAAGCACAGGTTATACTCTTGTACATCACTCAGGGAACCAACCTTCTTGAGATTTTAGAAGTTTCAGAGTCAGCACCAGGCTAATCATTGAGGATCAGAAAGAGGCAAACGATTCTCAGACCCTCAAACCCCCACTTGACTGTGTGCTGAAGATTGGCTGACAATCAAAGTTACTGCCTAGAATGAAATCTCACCACCCAATGTGGGAGCTTGCAGCACCCAGACATGTTAAGCTAAGTCTTCTCCTGGCTTCCATTCAGTCATAGAGCGAGAAATACCTTGATCTGAACCTAATGAACCTTATTTCGTCAAAGCTAACAGAGCATACAAAAATATACAGACCATTGGCTGTTCTAGTTGCAGTGCCAGCCAAAAAACACCAATTAAAAGTTTTAAAAGGCTTTACATATTAAATGAAAAAATGTTCCTTTGGGAGTTAACACTTTGTGAGCCAAATATAATCTGTCTAGCAATATCAAAACACGAACGGCCAAACTCCACTCCCCCGGTTAACAATCACAGCAACTTAACATGCAGGTACAGCAAACAATTAGGGAGGCAGATATTACATTTACCTTTATTGCAAGGAACTTGGGAGTATAAGAACTCATGCTTTAACTATATAGGACTTTAGTGAGATCAGACCTGTGGACACTTTGGTCTCCTTATGAAGGGGTGTCACAAAGGTTCACCAGGTTGGTTCCTGGGATGAGGATGCTGTCCTTTGAGGGGGGATCGGATAGAATGGGCATATCTTTGAGATGATTAATTGGGCTGCCATCTGCTGCATTTTCTGGGAGAGTTCTACACTTCCACCACCTGTTGTGTTTGAAAGTGGCTCCTGACTTTGCTCTGGAGGGCCTAGCTCAGATTTGAGAAAAGAGAGGTGTACCTGTCTCCTGAGGTATGCAAGGATCTGGAGAGGCTGCGACACAACATCTGTCTCGGTCTTCAGTGCTGGCAAAACCCCTGCCAATAAAATAGAGGAAACAAGTTCATTTTAGACCTAATTTCCTCCCCCCAACAGCATAGCTGTGACTTTGGGCTCAAACTGCACAGATGCTAGAGCCCCCACATCCTAGGGGAGGCTCATTCTTTAAGCTCAGGCCTGGGCAACGTGAGGAGAACAGGGTTAATGGAAAGGAATCAGAGTGCAGCTAATCCTCACATTCCAGCAGTCTGATTTCCTGCTCATTAGCATGGAGCACTGAAGCCAATTATAATGCCCCAGCTGAGATCCAGGATGGGTGCTAGGACCCTGCTTGTCTAGCGGGCTTGTTTGTTACACCAGGCCTTTATTGAAGGAGCCATTTTGTCCATTATCATTCCTTTCCTGACATCACCAAACTCTTGCACTACCCAGTTTGTGCTGTTTCCAGGAGCCATGTCTAGCCTCCAGTGGTTGGACTGCACCAGGGAAATGTAAATTTAACAGCACCAGCCGTTTTCAACCTGATTAAATTCAACACAAACGCGAAGTGAAACAGTGAAAGAAGGATATCTTATATCTGGATATATCTGCATATCTGGAGCAGCTCAGACTGTGGAATAACTACTGGCTTGGAAACTCCACACAACAGAGGAACTAGTGTCTGAGTGGGACAGACCCCGCTCCAGGTACAGAAGTCATGATGTCTGGAAATGAGATGAACTCTCAGGAGAATCCATTCCAAGTGGGTTATGACTCATACCAGCGCAAATCATGAAAAAACTGGATCAAACTGAAATAAAACCCAGTAACTAATCAGCAAGGTCTTTTAAAAAGGTTGTAAGGTGCCCATGGGGAGCTCCTGCCTTGTATTCACACATTCACTGCCCTCTGATTTCTTTCAGAATTTCCAAAACTGTAATTGTAGTGTTGTTAATAAAGAGCACAGACGCATTCGCAGCTAATGTGAATAGCAGGGGTTAAACTCATATCACTGAGCAGGAAGGCTGCCAACCTCACAACATCTTTTAAGCTACTTCAGTCTGCAGTTCCCCCCATTACAATTTTATCAGAAGCTGGAGAGTCGCACAGACACCTCCCCATTAACAATCACCGCAGTTCACATGAAGGTGCAGCAAGAAATTAGGGACTTTATTGCAAGGAACTTGGAGCATAAGGTACTCATGCTCTAACTGGATAGCATTTTGGCAAGATCACACCTGTTTACATTTCTGGTCTCCTTAAGTTCCTGAAATGGGAGGACTGTCCTTTGAGGGGAGATCGGATAGAATGGGCCTATCTTTGAGATTATTAATTGAGCTTCTATCTGCTGCATTTTCTGGGAGAGTTCTACACTTCTCCTACCTGTTGTGTTTGAAAGTGGTTCCTGACTCTAGTCCTGAATGGCTAAGCTCTGAATTTAAGGTTATGTTACTTATTTGGCCAGAGGGTGGTGGGAATATGTAATTTTTTTTACCACAAATAGTAGTTGCAGTGAATGGCAAAGACACTTTAGGGAGAAACTAGATAAGGAGGTAGGGAGATCGGAACAGAAGGATGAGTTAATAGAGTTAGATGAAGTAGGGTTGGGGGAAATTCATATACGTACACACGACCGTACATAAGAACATATGAATTAGGAGTGGGAGTAGGCGATTTCCCACATTATACTCCATCTGTCAAATCTTTGCCCACTCACTTAACCTGTCACTTTTCATACTCCTTATGTCCTCTTCACGACACAAAGATAGGTAGGAAAGTAAGATTCCAGCAAGTTTAGCAACATACATTTAGAACCATTATCCAAATAAATGAATATAGATTGTAAATAGTTAAGGCATGGCACTCCATTTGTTACATCTTGCCAACCTGTAAATTACCCATTTACATATAAACATAAGAAATAAGAACAGTAGGCCATTCGGCCCCTCGAGCCTGCTCCGTCATACAATAAGATCATGGCTGATCTGTTTGTGTTTCAGTTTCCACATTCCCATCTTCCCCCAATAACCTTTGATTCCCTTGCCTAACAAGAATCTATCTCCCTCTGCTTTAAAAATATTCAATAACCCCGCCTCCACCACTTTCTGAGGCAGAGAGTTCCAAAGTCACACAACCCTCAAAAAAATCCTCATCTCTGTCCTAAAAGGGCGACCCCTAATTTTAAAACTGTGGCCCCTAGTTCTGGACTCACCCACAAGAGGAAACATCCTTTCCATGTCCACCTTGTCAAGGCCGTTCAGGATCTTTTATACTTCAATCAAATCACCCCTCACTCTTCTAAACTCCAGTGGAACAAGCCCAGTCTGTCCAACCTTTCCTCATCAGACAACCCACTCATTCCAGGTATCAATCTAGTAAACCTCCTCTGAACCGCCTCCAACACATTTACATCCTTCCTTAAATAAGGAGACTAAAACCGTACACAATATTTGAGATGTGGTCTCACCAATGCTCTGTAGAACTGAAGCATTAAATCCTTTTATGTTCAATTCCTTTCATAATAAAGGATAACATTCCATTAGCCGCCTTATTTACTTGCTGTACCTGCATACTAACTTTTTGTGACTCGTGTACTAGAACACCCAGATCCCTCGGTACCTCAGAATTCTGCAGCCATACTCCATTTAATTAATACTCTACTTTTTTATTCTTCCTACCAAAATGAACAACTTCACATTTTCCCACGTTATACTCCATCTGCCATGTTTTTGCCCAGTCACACAACTTATCAATATCCTTCTGCAATCTCATGTCCTCTTCACAACATACTTTCCGACCTATCTTTGTGTCATCTGCAGATTTAGCTCCCATGTCTTCATTCCCCTCACCTAAGTCATTGATGTAAATTGTAAAAAGTTGAGGCCCCAACACAGACCCCTGTGGGACCCTACGTGTCACATCCTGCCAATCAGAAAGAGACCCATTTATGCATACTGTTTGCTTTCTGCCAGCCAGCCAATCTTCTATCCATGTTAATATGTCACTCCCTACACCATGAGCTTGTATTTTCTGTAATAACCTTTGATGTGGCACCTTATCAAATGTCTTCTGGAAATCCAAGTTCAGTTTATCCACTGTGCAAGTTACTACTTCAAAGAACTCCAATAAATTGGTTAAACATGATTTCCCTTTCACAAAACCATGCTGGCTCTTCCTGATTGCCTTGAGTTTCTCTAAGTGCCCAGCTATAACCTCCTTAATGATCAATTCGAAGACCTTCCCCATGACAGATGGCAAGCTAACTGGCCTACAGTTTCTTGTTTTCTGCCTCCCTCCCTTCTTGAATAGAGGGGTTATATTTGCTACTTTCTAGGCTGATGGAACCTCTCCAGAATCTGGTGAATTTTGGAAAATTAACACCAACGCACCTATGACCTCATTAGCCACTTTTTTTAAGACCCTAGAATGAAGTCCATCAGGACCCAGAGACTTGTCAGTCCACAGCTCCATCAGTTTGCTCAGTATTGCTTCCCTGGCAATTGTAATTTCACCAAGTTCCCCGCACCCTTCTACCTCCTGATTTATAGCTTCACTGGAATGCTTTTTGTATCTTTTATAGTGAACACAGAAGCAAAATATCTGTTCATTTCATCTGCCATTTCCTTTTCATCTACTATTAACTCCCCACTGTCACTCTCTAGAGGACAACACTCACTTTACTCATTCTTTTTCTTTTCAAATAACTGTAGAAACTCTTGCTATCCGTTTTTACATTTCTAGCTAGCTTCCTCTCATACTCATTTCTTTCTCCTGATTAAGATTTTAGTCATTTTCTGCTGTTCTTTATATTCTGACCAATCATATATCCTGCCACTCATCTTTGTGCAGTAATATGCTTTTTCCTTAAGTCTGATGCTTTCCTTAACTTCTTCAGTTAACAACGGATAGTGGGTCCTCCCCTTAGAGTTTTTCTTTTTAGTTGGAATATACTTATTCTGAGTATTCTGAAATATCCCCAAAAATGTCTGCCACTGCTTCTCTGTTGATCTACCCCCTAGCCTAGTATCCCAGCTCACTTCAGCTAGCTCAGCTTTCATGCCCACATAGTTGCCTTTATTTAAGTTTAAGATACTAGTCTTAGACGCATTCTTCTCCCTTTCAAACTGGATGTAAAATTCAATCATATTGTGGTTACCAACTGCCTAGGGGTGCTTTCATGCTGAGGTCATTAATTAATCCTGTCACAATTTCTGCCTCCTGTTAGCTAACCAATCCTCTATCCATGCTAATAAAGGTATCAAGGGGTATGGGGAATATGTCACTGAGATAGAGGATCAGCCATGGTCATATTGAATGGTGGAGCAGGCTCAAAGGGCTGAATGACCATCTCCTGCTTCTATTTTTCTATGTTACCCCCTACACCATGCACTCTTATTTTGTGTAGTAACCTTTGATCTGGTACCTTGTCAAATGCCTTCTGGAAATCTAAGTACACCACATCCACAGCTTCCACTTTATCCATCTTGCTTGTTACTTCCTCAAAGAAGTCTAATAAATTTGTCCAACACGATTTCCCTTTCACAAAACCACGTTGACTGTGCCTGATTGCATTAAAGTTTTCAAAATGCCCAGCTATAACCTCCTTAATAATAGATTCCAGCATTTTCCCGATGTATGGAACACAAACACCAGCAGAGACCTTTGAACTGAACACAGTTTCTGTGCTGTAAGTTCTGTGCAATATTCTATAGAGTTTAAAAGAATAATAGGTGTTCTCATTGAGATAATAAAAATTCCTAGAAGACTTGACAGGGTAAATGTCCAGAGGTTATTTCCCATTTGCTGGAGAATCTAGAACGAGGGGTCGTGGTCTTAGGATAAACTGTCTTAAGATGAGGCAAGATTTCTACTGAGGGTCATGAAGCATTGCAATTCTCTATTTCACCAGCAGCCAGCCTCAATGGTCCAGTGCCATCTATCAGAAATATTCAGCTGTTAGGAACAATGGTAGATTTAGGAATGCAAGTCCACAAATCACCCCAAAAGCTGGTGGACAGGCATGGAAATGAATTTAAAATGTGCAGGAAACGTGTTGGTACTGTTAAAATAAGGTGAGGAGAGGTGGAAAGGCTCCCCTCTTTCCCCACTCCTCACGTGACCGCAACAGGTTTTCTTTTAGAGAATGTGCGTGCCAATTCAGTGAGTGTTTAACTGTGTATGTGCCGTGATTGGATAAGATCCAGACAAACAGGTTTTGAGTTTTTTGGAAAGGGAATAGTATTTATTGTACTCAACCTGGTCGAAAAAAAATAGTAAAAATGCCCCAACATTTACACACGCACACACACACAGACTCGGGGCTGAATTTACCCCCGTCAGGGGGGGTTGTGCTGGGGGAGGGCAGGAACGAGCATGAACCCGATTGGGTGCACGCTGCCATTTGACATGGGTGGGCCTTAATAGGCGTGCCACGCGCCCAGAAGCGGTGTGTGTTCCCTGTGTGGGGATTGCTCAAGTCAGGGCCTGCGCTCTTACACAGAGGTGCCTGAGGGAGATTATTTTAATTTCTGGAAAATATAATAAAGGTGGAAGAAAATTTTTTAAGGACTTGTCCCCTCATGAAACTGTCACATGGAGCTGGGACATGCCCATTCATGTTTTCAAAAATGTTTATTTAACTAATAAACCTTTTATGAAACCTCATCCTGCCCGTGGATGAGGCTTCAGGATATAAATGTGAAGGCCGCCTGGGTCCTTTGCCTGTCCACTAACCTTAATGTTGGACGGGCAGTTTTCTTAACAACTTTAATGACTTTGTTAATGGCCTTAACAGGCCTTTGACAGTTTGGCGGGTGCTGAGCTGACAATCGAAATGACATCGGGACACCCACCCGATTCACCGCGTATCATTTCACAGCCCCCGCTCACCGATGGGAAAATTCTTCCCTCGAATTGCCAATAAATGAAAGAGTGGGAGGATAGATTCAGTGATATTTTACACACCGGTAAGGATTAAAGTAATATGATTCTCGTAGGTTGATGGCTTGAATGAGTGCGCTGGTCCTTCTGTTTTCATCAGCAGAGCAGTTAAGATGCAGACAGACGACTGATCTGTTCTTCTGGAGACAACAGCTGCTGGGCTGAGTGCTTTAAAAATATCTCTGCCTGCCTCGCATGGATAGTCAAACACAGCAGACAGGGTTCAAGCTTGTAAAAATAAGTGGAGAGAACACAGGGACTAGGAGCAGGAGTAATCTATGCAGCCCTTCGAGTCCACTTCGCCATTAACCTACATCATGGCTGATCTTCCACCTCAATGTCATTTTCCTGCACTAATCCCAAACATATTCTGTGATTTTTTAACATCCTAGAAAGGAGGGACACCCACACAAGGGATCTTCTGAACTGTTTGTTTCCAGACTACTTGTTTCTCTCTGGTTCTTGGAATAAAAGATTTGTTATTTGAAGTCAGTTTTGATCAGACAACTGCCTAATCAACACTTCTATTATTCACATAAATGACTTGAAGTTAGAAGCCATTGATACACAATGGGGGAATTATTCTCACCTACTTATGACAAACTGGTTTCTCTATAGCACTCTATGTTAAGTTTTGAATTAGGAGACAGTGAGTCTAGGTGTCCGTGGATTTTAAGTTTTGTTAAATCAATAGACAACAGAAGGTGTGAGTTCCACAGACGGTTTCATCTCAGCATGTCCATTCAAGAGAGGGCACCCTCACCCAGGGTCATTTAATTAAGAACTTCCTGGAAACTAGGTCACCTAATATTCAGTGGCCACCTTAACAGCTTGCTCTTTTAGTCCTTTATAAAACTTAGTCAGTGATCTCCAGGACGTAAATACACAAAGTTTTTTTTAAATAAACCATAGCTTTGTAACTTCCTGCTATTTGCATACTGTTATGTTACCTTTATATGAACCTCTGTTTAAACCCCACTGAGAGAACAGTATTCAGTTCTGGGCAGTGCACAACAGAAAGGATACAGAAGCTTTGGAAACTTGCAGTCCAGTTCCACAAAAATAATACCACAACTAAAAGGGTTAAATTATGAGGGCACATTGCATAGACTAGGCTTGTATTTTCTTGGGATTACAAGACTAATGGATAACTGGATAGATATTTAAGATGACTAAAGGATTTGATTTGGTAGATAGAGAGAAACTCTTCCAGTGGGGGAGTCCAGAAAAGGGGAATGGTCTTCAAATTAGAACTAGGACATCCAAGGATCACCTGATGTCAGGAAGCTTCTCTTCATGCAAAGGGCAGTGGAAATCTGGAACTCTGTCTCCTCCAAAAAGCTGTGGAGGCGAAGAAATCATTTGAACATTTCAATAATGAGACTGGTAGATTTTTGTTAGTAAAAGATATAGAATTGTTCCAGCACATAAGGATGCTCTTCGGTTGGTGTTGTCCATGCCGGCTCCCTACAAATTCTCCCTCTTCAGGAGGCTTATCCAATTCCCTTTTGAAAGCCACAATTGGTTCTGCTCCACCACACTCTCAGACAGTGCATTCCAGATCCTAACCAGTCGCTGCATAAAAATGTTCTTCCTCGTGCTGCCATTGCTTCTTTTACCAAACACCTTAAATCAGTGCCCTCTGGTTCTTAGCACTTCTGCCAACAGGAACAGTTTATCCCCATCTACCCTGTCTAGACCTCTCATGATTTTGAACGCCTCTATTAAGTCTCCTCTCCCCTGTCCCCTCTCTAACGAGAACAAGAGCTTCTCCAACCTATGCATGAAACTGCAGTCTCACTTCCTTGGAACCACCCTCAGCAATTTGTCCTGCACTCTGGCTCAAAATTTATCAAGAATTATGGAAGCAAGCTGAGCAAATACAGTTCACTTCCATATCAGCTTTATTGAATTGGATGGTTACACAAGCTCAAGGGAATGAATAGGCCCCTCCTATGGAACACAGCACCCATAGAGAATGAATAGAGAATGAATAGGCCCCTCCTATGGAACACAGGACCCATACAGAAAGAATAGAGAATGAATAGAGAATGAATAGGCCCCTCCTATGGAACACAGGACCCATAGAGAAAGAATAGGGAATGAATAGGCCCCTCCTATGGAACACAGGACCCATAGAGAATGAATAGAGAATGAATAGGCCCCTCCTATGGAACACAGGACCCATAGAGAATGAATAGGCCCCTCCTATGGAACACAGGACCCATAGAGAAAGCCTGCACTCATGATGACTTGAGCCATAGCAGCTCGGTGTGTAGCCTTACCAGAGGGACTTCTCCAGGGATTGCAGAGCTTGTGCACTCTAAGGGGTGCTCCTGAAAATCGCGCGTAAGCCTGACAGAAAAAACATCCAGTTAGTAAAAATTAATCAGTTTTCAAATCTTTCACTAAGGTTTACTTTCTAAAACTATAGTCATAACTGTTAAATACTCCCAGGGCAGGTACAGCACGGGGTTAGATACAGAGTAACCTCCCTCTACACTGTCCCCATCAAACACTCCCAGGACAGGTACAGCACGGGGTTAGATACAGAGTAAAGCTCCCTCTACACTGTCCCCATCAAACACTCCCAGGACAGGTACAGCACGGGGTTAGATACAGAGTAAACCTCCCTCTACACTGTGGCCATCAAACACTCCCAGGACAGGTACAGCACGGGGTTAGATACAGAGTAAAGCTACCTCTACACTGTCCCCATCGAACACTCCCAGGACAGATACAGCACGGGGTTAGATACAGAGTAAACCTCCCTCTACACTGTGGCCATCAAACACTCTCAGGACAGGTACAGCACGGGGTTAGATACAAAGTAAATATCCCTCTACACTGTCCCCATCAAACACTCCCAGGACAGGTACAGCACGGGCTTAGATACAGAGTAAAGCTCCCTCTACACTGTCCCCATCAAACACTCCCAGGACAGGTACAGCACGGGGTTAGATACAGAGTAAAGCTCCCTCTACACTGTCCCCATCAAACACTCCCAGGACAGGTACAGCACGGGGTTAGATACAGAGTAAACCTCCCTCTACACTGTGGCCATCAAACACTCCCAGGACAGGTACAGCACGGGGTTAGATACAGAGTAAAGCTACCTCTACACTGTCCCCATCGAACACTCCCAGGACAGATACAGCACGGGGTTAGATACAGAGTAAACCTCCCTCTACACTGTGGCCATCAAACACTCTCAGGACAGGTACAGCACGGGGTTAGATACAAAGTAAATATCCCTCTACACTGTCCCCATCAAACACTCCCAGGACAGGTACAGCACGGGCTTAGATACAGAGTAAAGCTCCCTCTACACTGTCCCCATCAAACACTCCCAGGACAGGTACAGCACGGGGTTAGATACAGAGTAAAGCTCCCTCTACACTGTCCCCATCAAACACTCCCAGGACAGGTACAGCACGGGGTTAGATACAGAGTAAAGCTCACTCTACACTGTCCCCATCAAACACTCCCAGGACAGGTACAGCACGGGGTTAGATACAGAGTAAAGCTCTCCCTAAACTGTCCCCATCAAACACTCCCAGGACAGATACAGCACGGGGTTAGATACAGAGTAAATCTCCCTCTACACTGTCCCCATCAAACACTCCCAGGACAGGTACAGCACGGGGTTAGATACAGAGTAAAGCTCCCTCTACACTGTCCCCATCAAACACTCCCAGGACAGGTACAGCACGGGGTTAGATACAGAGTAAATCGCCCTCTACACTGTCCCCATCAAACACTCCCAGGACAGGTACAGCACGGGGTTAGATACAGAGTAAAACTCCCTCTACACCGTCCCCATCAAACACTCCCAGGACAGGTACAGCACAGGGTTAGATACAGAGTAAAGCTCCCTCTACACTGTCCCCATCAAACACTCCCAGGACAGGTACAGCACGGGGTTAGATACAGAGTAAAGCTCCCTCTACACTGTCCCCATCAAACACTACCAGGACGGGTACAGCACGGGGTTAGATACAGAGTAAATCTCCCTCTACACTGTCCCCATCAAACACTCCCAGGACAGGTACAGCACGGGATCAGATACAGAGGAAAGCTCCCTCTACATTGTCCCCATCAAACACTCCCAGGACACGTACAGCATGGGGTTAGATACAGAGTAAAGTTCCGTCTACACTGTCCCCATCAAACACTCCCAGGACAGGTACAGCACGGGGTTAGATACAGAGTAAAGCTCCCTCTACGCTGTCCCCATCAAACACTCCCAGGACAGGTACAGCAATGGTTAAATACAAAGTAAAGCTCTACATTGCATACCTAAAGGCCTTTATAAGTGACGGTGCCCAACACTGTGTTGAGACACAAGAGGGAATCTCTCTCCTCCTGGGATGAAACTCTCCATTTCTCTCCCAGGGGAGGGGTCGTCTCCCTACCCAGATCCCAGCAGCAGTAAAATGTTCTGAACTCTCAGGTGTTTCAAATTCTTTACAATGAAACTGGTTGAGATGGAAACGTATTCCGAGAGCAGTTACGCACCACAGCCTGGTAATAGATTCCAATTGGCTCAGATGCATCACTGGCCAGAGGCAACTTTCAGGATCATACAGACTACCCAAGAATCAAACCCATATAGAACAGCAGCACACAGCCCACTGCAGAGAGACATGGAGGCCAACGCTGCCCTTCTCCACCATTTACCATGCTTTTCTGGAAGGCACCAAGTCTTTTTGGAGTTTGGTTTAGGGGAACGAGTACCTAACATGGAGGGCAGCACAACCTGAGCCCATGGACAGGCAACCTTCCTGTTGGAGACATTGGATAGAGATCCAAGAACAGAGTAGTTCCAGCAACTGGAGTCCAGGAGTGCGGAGGGAGACTGAGCGATACATTAGTAAACAGCATTGCAATACTGAATTCTCCTCTGTAATACCGAAAGGTTCTGTAGGGCTCAGGACAATAGCAACAACACCCTTTAGTACAACATACAAAGAACAGAAGAACAGTTTGCTATGCTTGTCCTGTTGGTGCTTTAATGGGGCAGTGAGTAGAAAGAGGATTGAACGTCCAGCTTCTTCTGAAACTTGAACTGCTCGAAGACAGCACTTCATGCTCCTTCCCCAGGATGAACCCCAGTCCCTTCACCATGCACAGAGGTCCCTGGCCATGGGATTGTCTGAGCAGCTAGATGATGTACTGCAGCTTTACTGTAATTCTTTCAGTAAAAATAGCAGGGAGCCAGAGCAGAGTTCCACGCCAGCACTGAGGACAGATGATGTAATGGAAGCAGAGTGAGACAGTCGAGTGCAGCCCAAACACCTCAGGCATGACATTTGGAAAATATAACTGGGAACCACAAACTATTCGTCCTGTTTATTCACAGATGGCCAAAACTGCCTGACCACAGACATAAAACTGCTGCTCTTTCACAAACTGATCAGGGAGATGCCTGAATTCATCTTTCTTAAAGGTGGTTAGCAAGCAGAAAATAAAAGCTGTAAAAGCAGCGAGTAGCTCACTAATGCACCAAAGTTCAATAATTGGAACATCTTCACATAACCAGCAACCAGCAAAAAACTGCTCGATTAGATTCCAGTCTGTAACTCAATCCAGGTATTTGTTATTCTATATATAAACAACCACAAACCCCTCAATTAGATTCCAGTCTGTAACTCACTCCCGGGTATCTGTTATTATGTATATAAACCCACCGAACCCCTCGATTAGATTCCAGTCTGTAACTCAATCCAGGTATTTGTTATTCTATATATAAACAACCACAAACCCCTCAATTAGATTCCAGTCTGTAACTCACTCCTGGGTATCTGTTATTTTGTATATAAACCCAACGAACCCCTCGATTAGATTCCAGTCTGTAACTCACTCCCGGGTACCTGTTATTCTACATATAAACCCACCGAACCCCTCGATTAGATTCCAGTCTGTAATTCACTCCCGGGTATCTTTTATTCTATATATAAACCACCCCGAACCTCTCGATTAGATTCCAGTCTGTAAATCACTCACGGGTATCTGTTATTCTATATATATAAACCACCCTGGACCCCTCGATTAGATTCCAGTCTCTAACTCACTCACGGGTATCAGTTATTCTATACATAAATACCGCCGAAACCCTCGATTAGATTCCAGTCTGTAACGCACTCCCGGGTATCTGTTATTCTATATGTAAACCCCCCCGAACCCCTCGATTAGATTCCAGTCTGTAACTCACTCCCGGGTATCTGTTATTCTACATATAAACCACCCCGAACCCCTCGATTAGATTCCAGCCTGTAACTCACGCCCGGGTATCTGTTATTCTATATATAAACCCCGCAAACACCTCGATTAGATTCCAGTCTGTATCTCACTCCCGGGTATCGGTTATTCTATAAATAAAACCCCCACCGAACCCCTCGATTAGATACCAGTCTGCAACTCACTTCTGGGTATCTGTTATTCGATATATAAACCACCTCAAACCCCTCGATTAGATTCCAGTCTGTAACTCACTCCCAAGTATCTGTTATTCCATATGTAAACCCCCCCGAAACCCTCGATTAGATTCCAGTCTGTAACTCACTCCCGGGTATCTGTTATTCAATATATAAACCACCCCCGACCCGCTGGATTAGATTCCAGTCTGTAACTCACTCCCGGGTATCTGTTATTCTATATATAAACCACCCTGAACCCCTCGATTAGGTTCCAGTCTGTAACTCACTCCCGGGTATCTGTTATTCTATATATAAACCACCCTGAACCCCTCGATTAGATTCCAGTCTGCAACTCACTCCCGGGTACCTGTTATTCTATATATAAAACCAACCCCGAACCCCTCAATTAGATTCCAGTCTGTAACTCACTCACGGGTATCTGATATTCTATGTATAAATCCCCCCGAACCCTTCGATTACATTCCAGCCTGTAACTCACTCCCGGGTATCTGTTATTCTATATATAAACCCCTTCCAAACCGTTCGATTACATTCCAGTGTGTAACTCAGTCCCGGGTATCTGTTATTCTATATATAGACCCCACCCCGGAACGCCTCGATTAGATTCCAGTCTGTAACTCACTCCCGGGTATCTGTCATTCTATATATAAACCACTCTGAACCCCTCAATAAGATTCCAGTCTGTAACTCACTCCCGAGTATCTGTTATTCTATATATAAACCACCCGAACCACTAGATTAGATTCCAGCCTGTAACTCACTCCCGGGTATCTGTTATTCTATATATAAACCCATCCGACCCCTCGATTAGATTCCAATATGTAACTCACTCCCGGATATCTGTTCTTCTATATATAAACCACTCTGAACCCCTCGATAAGATTCCAGTCTGTAACTCACTCCCGAGTATCTGTTATTCTATATATAAACCACCCGAACCACTAGATTAGATTCCAGTCTGTAACTCACTCCCGGGTATCTGTTATTTTATATTTAAACCACCCCGAACCCCTCGATTAGATCCAGTCTGAAACTCACTCCCGGGTATCTGTTATTCTATATATAAACGCCCACCGAACCGTTCGAATACATTCCAGTCTGTAACTCACTCCCCGGTATCTAATATTCTATGTACAAACCCCCCCCAAACCCTTCGATTACATTCCAGCCTGTAACTCACTCTCGGGTATCGGTTATTCTATATATAAACCAACCTGAAACCCTCGATTAGATACCAGTCTGTAACTCACTCCCAGGTATCGGTTATTCTATATATAAACCACCCTGAACACCTCGATTAGATTCCAGTCTGTAACTCACTCCCGGGTATCTGTTATTCTATATATAAACCCCCTCGGACCCCTCGATTAGATTCCAGTCTGTAACTCATTCCCGGATATCTGTTATTCTATATATAAACCAACCCAAACCCCTCGATTAGATTCCAATCTGTAACACACTCCCCGGTATCTGTTATTCTATATATAAACCACCCGGACCGCTAGATTAGATTACAGCCTGTAACTCACTCCCGGGTATCTGTTATTCTATATATAAACCCCACCCCGAACACCTCGATTAGATTCCAGTCTGTAACTCACTCCCGGGTATATGTCATTCTATGTATAAACCCCCACAGAACCCCTTGATTAGATTCCAGTCTGTAACTCACTCCCGGGTACCTGATATTCTATGTATAAAACCCCCCCGAACCCTTTGATTACATTCCAGCCTGTAACTCAATCCCAGGTATCTGTTATTCTATATATAAACCCCCCCCCCGAACCCTTCGATTACATTCCAGTCTGTAACTCACTCCCGGGTATCTTTTATTCTTTCTATAAACCACCCGAACCCCTCGATTAGATTCCAGTCTGTAACTCACTCCCGGGTGTCTGTTATTCTATATATAAACCATCCTGAACCCCTCGATTAGATTCCAGACTGTAACTCACTCCCGGGTATCTGTTATTCTATATTTAAACCACTCTGAACCATTCGATTAGATTCCACCCTGTAACTCACTCCCGGGTATCTGCTATTCTATATATAAACCCATCCGACCCTCGATTATATTCCAGTCTGTAACTCACTCCCGGATATCTGTTCTTCTATATATAAACCACTCTGAATCCCTCGATAAGATTCCAATCTGTAACTCACTCCCGGGTATCTGTTATTCTATATTTCAACCCCCCGAACCGGTCGATTAGATTCCAATCTGTAACTCACTCCCGGGTATCTGTAATTCTATCTATAAATCCCTTGAAACGCCTCGATAATATTCCAGTCTGTAACTCACTCCCGGGTATCTGTCATTCTATATATAAACCCACAACGAACCCCTCGATTAGATTCCAACCTGTAACTCACTCCAGGGCATCTGTTATTCTATATTTAAACCACTCTGAACCACTTGATTAGATTCCAGCCTGTAACTCACTCACGGGTATCTGTTATTCTATATATAAACCCATCCGACCCCTCGATTAGATTCCAGTCTGTAACTCACTCCCGGATATCTGTTCTTCTATATATAAACCACTCTGAACCCTTCGATAAGATTCCAGTCTGTAACTCACTCCCGAGTATCTGTTATTCTATATATAAACCACCCGAATCGCTAGATTAGATTCCAGTCTGCAACTCACTCTAGGGAATCTGTAATTCTATATATAAACCACCCCGAACCCCTCGATGAGATTCCAGTCTGTAACTCACTCCCGGGTATCTGTTATTCTATATAAAAAGCACCCCTAACCTCTCGGTTAGATTCCAGTCTGTAACTCACTCCCGGGTATCTGTTATTCTATATATAAAACCCCCGAACCCCTCGATTAGATTCCAGTCTGTAACTCACTCCCGGGTACCTGTTATTCTATATATAAAACCCCCCCCGAACCCCTCGATTAGATTCCAGTCTGTAACTCACTCCCGGGTATCTGATATTCTATGTATAAATCCCCCCGAATCCTTCGATTACATTCCAGCCTGTAACTCACTCCCGGGTATCTGTTATTCTAAATATAAACCCCCTCCGAACCGTTCGATTACATTCCAGCCTGTAACTCACTCCCGGGTATCTGTTATTCTATATATAAACCACCCTGAACCCCTCGATTAGGTTCCAGTCTGTAACTCACTCCCGGGTATCTGTTATTCTATATATAAATCCCACCCCGAACCCTTTGATTACATTCCAGTCTGTAACTCACTCCCGGGTATATGTTATTCTATATATAAACCCTACCCCGGAACCCCTCGGTTAGATTGCAGTCTGTAACTCACTCCCGGGTATCTGTAATTCTATCTATAAATCCCCCTGAACGCCTCGATTATATTCCAGTCAGTAACTCACTCCCGGGTATCTGTCATGCTATATATAAACCCACAACGAACCCCTCGATTAGATTCCACCCTGTAACTCACTCCCGGGTATCTGCTATTCTATATATAAACCCATCCGACCCTCGATTATATTCCAGTCTGTAACTCACTCCCGGATATCTGTTCTTCTATATATAAACCACTCTGAATCCCTCGATAAGATTCCAATCTGTAACTCAATCCCGGGTATCTGTTATTCTATATTTCAACCCCCCGAACCGGTCGATTCGATTCCAGTCTGTAACTCACTCCCAGGTATCTGTAATTCTATCTATAAATGCCTTGAAACGCCTCGATTATATTCCAGTCTGTAACTCACTCCCGGGTATCTGTCATTCTAAATAAAAACCCACAACGAACCCCTCGATTAGATTCCAGTCTGTAACTCACTCCCGGATATCTGTTCTTCTATATATAAACCACTCTGAACCCCTCGATAAGATTCCAGTCTGTAACTCACTCCCGAGTATCTGTTATTCTATATATAAACCACCCGAACCACTAGATTAGATTCCAGTCTGTAACTCACTCCCGGGTATCTGTTATTTTATATTTAAACCACCCCGAACCCCTCGATTAGATCCAGTCTGAAACTCACTCCCGGGTATCTGTTATTCTATATATAAAACCCCCCGCCGAACCCCTCGATTAGATTCCAGCCTGTAACTCACTCCCGGGTATCTGATATTCTATGTATAAACCCCCCCCGAACCCTTTGATTACATTGCAGCCTGTAACTCACTCCTGGGTATCTGTTATTCTATATATAAACCACCCGAATCGCTAGATTAGATTCCAGTCTGCAACTCACTCTAGGGAATCTGTAATTCTATATATAAACCACCCTGAACACCTCGATTAGATTCCAGTCTGTAACTCACTCCCGGGTATCGGTTATTCTCTATATAAACCACACTGAACCCCTCGATTAGATTCCAGTCTGTAACTCACTCCCGGGTATCGGTTATTCTTTCTATAAACCACCCCAACCCCTCGATTAGATTCCAGTCTGTAACTCAGTCCCGGGTATCTGTTATTCTGTATATAAAACCCCCCCGAACCCGTCGATTACATTCCAGTCTGTAACTCACTCCCGGGTATCTGTTATTCTATATATAACCATGCCCGAACCCCTCGATTAGATTCCAGTCTGTAACTCACTCCCGGGTATCTGTTATTCAATATATAAACCACCCCGAACCCCTCGATTAGATTCCAGTCTGTAACTCACTCCCGGGTATCTGTTCTTCTATATATAAACCACCCCTAACCCCTCGTTTAGATTCCAGTCTGTAACTCACTCCCGGGTATCTGTTATTCTATATATAAACCACCCCGAACACCTCGATTAGATTCCAGTCTGTAACTCACTCCCAGGTATCGGTTATTCTATATATAAACCACCCTGAACACCTCGATTAGATTCCAGTCTGTAACTCACTCCCGGGTATCGGTTATTCTCTATATAAACCACACTGAACCCCTCGATTAGATTCCAGTCTGTAACTCACTCCCGGGTATCGGTTATTCTTTCTATAAACCACCCCAACCCCTCGATTAGATTCCAGTCTGTAACTCACTCCCGGGTATCTGTTATTCTATATATAAACCAACCCGAAGCACTCGATTAGATACCAGCCTGTAACTCAATCCCGGGTATCTGTTATTTTATATATAAACCCCCCCCAAACCCTTCGATTACATTCCAGTCTGTAAATCACTCCCGGGTATCTGTAATTCTATCTATAAATCCCCCTGAACGCCTCGATTAGATTCCACTCTGTAACTCACCCCTGGGTATCCATCATTCTATATATAAAACCCACCCCCCAAACCCCTCGATTAGATTCCAGTCTGTAACTCATTCCCGGATATCTCTTATTCTATATATAAACCAACCCAAACCCCTCGATTAGATTCCAATCTGTAACACACTCCCCGGTATCTGTTATTCTATATATAAACCACCCGGACTGCTAGATTAGATTCCAGCCTGTAACTCACTCCCGGGTATCTATTATTCTATATATAAACCCCACCCCGAACACCTCGATTAGATTCCAGTCTGTAACTCACTCCCGGGTATATGTCATTCTATGTATAAAGCCCCACAGAACCCCTCGATTAGATTCCAGTCTGTACCTCACTCCCGGGTATCTTTTAATCTATATATAAACCCACCGAACCCCTCGATTAGATTCCAGTCTGTAACTCACTCCCGGGTGTCTGTTATTATATATATAAACCACGCTGAACCCCTCGATTAGATTCCAGTCTGTAACTCACTCCCGGGTGTCTGTTATTCTATATTTAAACCACTCTGAACCATTCGATTAGATTCCAGTCTGAAACTCACTCCCGGGTATCTGTTATTCTATATATTAAACCCCCCCCGAATCCCTTGATTAGATTTCAGTCTGTAACTCACTCCCGGGTACCTGATATTCTTTGTATAAAACCCCCCCGAACCCATTGATTACATTCCAGCCTGTAACTCACTCCCGGGTATCTGTTATTCTATATATAAACGCCCCCCGAACCCTTCGATTACATTCCAGTCTGTAACTCACTCCCGGGTAGCTTTTATTCTATATATAAACCCCCCGAACCCCTCGATTCGATTCCAGTCTGTAACTCACTCCCGGGTGTCTGTTATTCTATATATAAACCACCCTGGACCCCTCGATTAGATTCCAGACTGTAACTCACTCCCGGGTATCTGTTATTCTATATTTAAACCACTCTGAACCATTCGATTAGATTCCACCCTGTAACTCACTCCCGGGTATCTGCTATTCTATATATAAACCCATCCGACCCTCGATTATATTCCAGTCTGTAACTCACTCCCGGATATCTGTTCTTCTATGTATAAACCACTCTGAATCCCTCGATAAGAGTCCAAACTGTAACTCACTCCCGGGTATCTGTTATTCTATATTTCAACCCCCCGAACCGGTCGATTAGATTCCAGTCTGTAACTCACTCCCAGGTACCTGTTATTCTATATATAAACACCCCCCGAACCCCTCGATTAGATTCCAGTCTGTAACTCACTCCCAGGTATCTGATATTCTATGTATAAACCCCCCCTGAACCCTTTGATTACATTCCAGCCTGTAACTCAATCCCAGGTAGCTGTTATTCTATATATAAACCCCCACCGAACCCTTCGATTACATTCCAGTCTGTAACTCACTCCCGTGTATCTTTTATTCTATATATAAACCACCGAACCCCTCGATTAGATTCCAGTCTGTAACTCACTCCCGGATGTCTGTTATTCTATATATAAACCACCCTGAACCCATCGATAAGATTCCAGACTGCAATTCACTCCCGGGTATCTCTTATTCTATATTTAAACCACTCTGAACCACTCGATTAGAATCCAGCCTGTAACTCACTCCCGGGTATCTGTTATTCTATATATAAAACCCCCCGAACCCCTCGATTAGATTCCAGCCTGTAACACTCCCGGGTATCTGTTATTCTATATATAAACCCCCTGAACCGGTCAATTAGATTCCAGTCTGTAACTCACTCCCGGGTACCCGTTATTCTATATATAAAACCCACCGAACCCCTCGATTAGATTCCAGCCTGTAACTCACTCCCGGGTATTTGTTATTCGATATATAAAACCCCCGCCGAGCCCTTTGATTACATTCCAGCCTGTAACTAACTCCCGGATATCTGATATTCTATATTACAACCCCAACGAACCGTTCTATTACATTCCAGTCTGTAACTCACTCCCGGGTATCTAAAATTCTCTGTATAAATCCCCCCCAAACCCTTCGATTAGATTCCAGTCTGTAACTCACTCCCGGGTATCGGTTATTCTATATATAAACCACCTCAAACCCCTCGCTTAGATTCCAGTCTGTAACTCACTCCCGGGTATCGGTTATTCTATATATAAACAACCCTTAACCCTTCGATTAGTTTCCAAGCTGTAACTCACTCCCAGGTATCTGTTATTCTGTATAAAAAGCACAACTAACCCCTCGATTAGATTCCAGTCTGTAACTCACTCCCGGGTATCTGTTATTCTATATATAAACCACCCTGAACCCCTCGATTAGGTTCCAGTCTGCAATTCACTCCCGGGTATCTGTAATTCTATATATAAAATCCCGCCTGAACCCCTCGATTAGATTCCAGTCTGTAACACACTCCCGGGTATCTGATAATCTATGTATAAACCACCCCCCCGAACCCTTCGATTACATTCCAGCCTGTATCTCACTCCAGGGTATCTGATATTCTATGTATAAACCCCACCGAACCCTTCGATTACATTCCAGCCTGTAACTCACTCCCGGGTATCTGTTATTCTACATATAAACTCCCCCCGAACCCTTCGATTACATTCCAGTCTATAACTCACTCCCGGGTATCTTTTATTCTATATATAAACCACCCGAACCCCTCGATTAGATTCCAGTCTGTAACTCACTCCCGGGAGTCTGTTATTCTATATATAAACCACCCTGAACCCATCGATAAGATTCCAGACTGAAATTCACTCCCGGGTATCTCTTATTCTATATTTAAACCACTCTGAACCACTCGATTAGAATCCAGCCTGTAACTCACTCCCGGGTATCTGTTATTCTATATATAAACCCCCTGAACCGGTCAATTAGATTCCAGTCTGTAACTCACTCCCGGGTACCCGTTATTCTATATATAAAACCCCCCGAACCCCTCGATTAGATTCCAGCCTGTAACTCACTCCCGGGTATTTGTTATTCGATATATAAAACCCCCGCCGAGCCCTTTGATTACATTCCAGCCTGTAACTAACTCCCGGATATCTGATATTCTATATTACAACCCCAACGAACCGTTCTATTACATTCCAGTCTGTAACTCACTCCCGGGTATCTAAAATTCTCTGTATAAATCCCCCCCAAACCCTTCGATTAGATTCCAGTCTGTAACTCACTCCCGGGTATCGGTTATTCTATATATAAACCACCCTGAACCCCTCAATTAGATTCCAGTCTGTAACTCACTCCCGGGTATCGGTTATTCTATATATAAACAACCCTTAACCCTTCGATTAGTTTCCAAGCTGTAACTCACTCCCAGGTATCTGTTATTCTGTATAAAAAGCACAACTAACCCCTCGATTAGATTCCAGTCTGTAACTCACTCCCGGGTATCTGTTATTCTATATATAAACCACCCTGAACCCCTCGATTAGGTTCCAGTCTGCAACTCACTCCCGGGTATCTGTAATTCTATATATAAAATCCCGCCCGAACCCCTCGATTAGATTCCAGTCTGTAACACACTCCCGGGTATCTGATAATCTATGTATAAACCACCCCCCCGAACCCTTCGATTACATTCCAGCCTGTATCTCACTCCAGGGTATCTGATATTCTATGTATAAACCCCACCGAACCCTTCGATTACATTCCAGCCTGTAACTCACTCCCGGGTATCTGTTATTCTATATATAAACCCCCCCGAACCCCTCGATTAGGTTCCATCCTGTAACTCACTCCCGGGTATCTGTTATTCTATATATAAACCACCCCCCCGAACCCCTCGATTAGATTCCAGTCTGTAACTCACTCCTGGTTGTCTGATATTCTATGTATAAACACCCCCCGAACCATTTGATTACATTCCGGCCTGTAACTCAATCCCAGGTATCTGTTATTCTATACATAAACCCCTTCCGAACCCCTAGATTAGATTCCAGTCTGTAACTCACTCCCGAGTGTCTGTTATTGTATATATAAACCACCCTGAACCCCTCGATTAGATTCCAGCCTGTAACTCACTCCCGGGTACCTGCTATTCTATATATAAACCCATCCGACCCTCGATCAGATTCCAGTCTGTAACTCACTCCCAGATATCTGTTCTTTTACATATAAACCACTCTGAACCATTCGATTAGATTGCAGCCTGTAACTCACTCCAGGGTATCTGTTATTCTATATATAAACCACCCTGATTCCCTCGATTATATTCCACTCTGTAACTCACTCCCGGGTATCTGTTATTCTATATATAAACCACCCTGAACCCTTCGATTACATTGCAGCCTGTAACTCACTACCGGGTAACTGTTATTCTATATATAAACACCCAGCCCCCGAACCCCTCGATTCGATTCCGGTCTGTAATAGACTCCCGGGTATCTGTCATTCTATATATAAAACCCGCCGAACCCCTCAATGAGATTCCAGCCTGTAACTCACTCCCGGGTATCTGTTATTCTACATATAAACCACCGCAAACCCCTCAATTAGGTTCCAGTCTGTAACTCACTCCCGGGTACCTGTCATTCTATATATAAACCACCCCGAACCCCTCGATTAGATTCCAGTCTGTAACTCACTCCCGGGTGTCTGTTATTATATATATAAACCACGCTGAACCCCTCGATTAGATTCCAGTCTGTAAATCACTCCCGGGTATCTGTAATTCTATCTATAAATCCCCCTGAACGCCTCGATTAGATTCCACTCTGTAACTCACCCCTGGGTATCCATCATTCTATATATAAAACCCACCCCCCAAACCCCTCGATTAGATTCCAGTCTGTAACTCATTCCCGGATATCTCTTATTCTATATATAAACCAACCCAAACCCCTCGATTAGATTCCAATCTGTAACACACTCCCCGGTATCTGTTATTCTATATATAAACCACCCGGACCGCTAGATTAGATTCCAGCCTGTAACTCACTCCCGGGTATCTATTATTCTATATATAAACCCCACCCCGAACACCTCGATTAGATTCCAGTCTGTAACTCACTCCCGGGTATATGTCATTCTATGTATAAACCCCCACAGAACCCCTCGATTAGATTCCAGTCTGTACCTCACTCCCGGGTATCTTTTAATCTATATATAAACCCACCGAACCCCTCGATTAGATTCCAGTCTGTAACTCACTCCTGGGTGTCTGTTATTATATATATAAACCACGCTGAACCCCTCGATTAGATTCCAGTCTGTAACTCACTCCCGGGTGTCTGTTATTCTATATTTAAACCACTCTGAACCATTCGATTAGATTCCAGTCTGAAACTCACTCCCGGGTATCTGTTATTCTATATATTAAACCCCCCCCGAATCCCTTGATTAGATTTCAGTCTGTAACTCACTCCCGGGTACCTGATATTCTATGTATAAAACCCCCCCGAACCCATTGATTACATTCCAGCCTGTAAATCACTCCCGGGTATCTGTTATTCTATATATAAACGCCCCCCGAACCCTTCGATTACATTCCAGTCTGTAACTCACTCCCGGGTATCTTTTATTCTATATATAAACCCCCCGAACCCCTCGATTCGATTCCAGTCTGTAACTCACTCCCAGGTGTCTGTTATTCTATATATAAACCACCCTGGACCCCTCGATTAGATTCCAGACTGTAACTCACTCCCGGGTATCTGTTATTCTATATTTAAACCACTCTGAACCATTCGATTAGATTCCACCCTGTAACTCACTCCCGGGTATCTGCTATTCTATATATAAACCCATCCGACCCTCGATTATATTCCAGTCTGTAACTCACTCCCGGATATCTGTTCTATATATAAACCACTCTGAATCCCTCGATAAGAGTCCAAACTGTAACTCACTCCCGGGTATCTGTTATTCTATATTTCAACCCCCCGAACCGGTCAATTAGATTCCAGTCTGTAACTCACTCCCGGGTACCTGTTATTCTATGTATAAACATCCCCGAACCCCTCGATTAGATTCCAGTCTGTAACTCACTCCCAGGTATCTGATATTCTATGTATAAACCCCCCCGAACCCTTTGATTACATTCCAGCCTGTAACTCAATCCCAGGTAGCTGTTATTCTATATATAAACCCCCACCGAACCCTTCGATTACATTCCAGTTTGTAACTCACTCCCGTGTATCTTTTATTCTATATATAAACCACCCGAACCCCTCGATTAGATTCCAGTCTGTAACTCACTCCCGGGTGTCTGTTATTCTATATATAAACCACCCTGAACCCATCGATAAGATTCCAGACTGCAATTCACTCCCGGGTATCTCTTATTCTATATTTAAACCACTCTGAACCACTCGATTAGAATCCAGCCTGTAACTCACTCCCGGGTATCTGTTATTCTATATATAAACCCCCCGAGCCGGTCGATTAGATTCCAGACTGTAACTAACTCCCGGGTTCCCGTTATTCTATATATAAAACCCCCCGAACCCCTCGATTAGATTCCAGCCTGTAACTCACTCCCGGGTATCTGTTATTCTATATATAAACCCCCCGAACCGGTCGATTAGATTCCAGTCTGTAACTCACTCCCGGGTACCCGTTATTCTATATATAAAACCCCCCGAACCCCTCGATTAGATTCCAGCCTGTAACTCACTCCCGGGTATTTGTTATTCGATATATAAAACCCCCGCCGAGCCCTTTGATTACATTCCAGCCTGTAACTAACTCCCGGATATCTGATATTCTATATTACAACCCCAACGAACCGTTCTATTACATTCCAGTCTGTAACTCACTCCCGGGTATCTAAAATTCTCTGTATAAATCCCCCCCAAACCCTTCGATTAGATTCCAGTCTGTAACTCACTCCCGGGTATCGGTTATTCTATATATAAACCACCCTGAACCCCTCGCTTAGATTCCAGTCTGTAACTCACTCCCGGGTATAGGTTATTCTATATATAAACAACCCTTAACCCTTCGATTAGTTTCCAAGCTGTAACTCACTCCCAGGTATCTGTTATTCTGTATAAAAAGCACAACTAACCCCTCGATTAGATTCCAGTCTGTAACTCACTCCCGGGTATCTGTTACTCTATATATAAACCACCCTGAACCCCTCGATTAGGTTCCAGTCTGCAACTCACTCCCGGGTATCTGTAATTCTATATATAAAATCCCGCCCGAACCCCTCGATTAGATTCCAGTCTGTAACACACTCCCGGGTATCTGATAATCTATGTATAAACCACCCCCCCGAACCCTTCGATTACATTCCAGCCTGTATCTCACTCCAGGGTATCTGATATTCTATGTATAAACCCCACCGAACCCTTCGATTACATTCCAGCCTGTAACTCACTCCCGGGTATCTGTTATTCTACATATAAACTCCCCCCGAACCCTTCGGTTACATTCCAGTCTATAACTCACTCCCGGGTATCTTTTATTCTATATATAAACCACCCGAACCCCTCGATTAGATTCCAGTCGGTAACTCACTCCCGGGTGTCTGTTATTCTATATATAAACCACCCGAACCCCTCGATTAGATTCCAGCCTGTAACTCACTCCGGGCTATCTGTTCTTCTATACATAAACCACTCTGAACCCCTCGATTAGATTCCAGTCTGTAACTCACTCCCGGGTATCTGTTATTCTATATATAAACCCATCCGACCCTCGATTAGATTCCAGTCTGTAACTCATTCCCGGATATCTGTTCTTCTATATATAAACCACTCTGAACCCCTCGATTAGATTCCAGTCTGTAACTCACTCCCGGGTACCTGTTATTCTATATATAAACCCCCCCGAACCCCTCGATTAGGTTCCATCCTGTAACTCACTCCCGGGTATCTGTTATTCTATATATAAACCACCCCCCCGAACCCCTCGATTAGATTCCAGTCTGTAACTCACTCCTGGTTGTCTGATATTCTATGTATAAACACCCCCCGAACCCTTTGATTACATTGCAGCCTGTAACTCACTCCTGGGTATCTGTTATTCTATATATAAACCACCCGAATCGCTAGATTAGATTCCAGTCTGCAACTCACTCTAGGGAATCTGTAATTCTATATATAAACCACCCTGAACCCCTCGATGAGATTCCAGTCTGTAACTCACTCCCGGGTATCTGTTATTCTATATAAAAAGCACCCCTAACCTCTCGGTTAGATTCCAGTCTGTAACTCACTCCCGGGTATCTGTTATTCTATATATATATAAACCACCCTGGACCCCTCGATTAGATTCCAGTCTGTAACTCACTCCCGGGTATCTGATATTCTATGTATAAATCCCACCCCGAACCCTTTGATTACATTCCAGTCTGTAACTCACTCCCGGGTATATGTTATTCTATATATAAACCCTACCACGGAACGCCTCGATTATATTCCAGTCAGTAACTCACTCCCGGGTATCTGTAATTCTATCTATAAATCCCCCTGAACGCCTCGATTATATTCCAGTCAGTAACTCACTCCCGGGTATCTGTCATGCTATATATAAACCCACAACGAACCCCTCGATTAGATTCCAGCCTGTAACTCACTCCTGGGTATCTGTTATTCTATATATAAACCCATCCGATCCCTCGATTAGATTCCAGTCTGTAACTCACTCCCGGATATCTGTTCTTCTATATATAAACCACTCTGAACCCCTCGATTAGATTCCAGTCTGTAACTCACGCCCGGGTATCTGTTACTCTATATTTAAACCACCCTGAACCACTCGATTAGATTCCAGACTGAAACTCACTCCCGGGTATCTGTTATTCTATATATAAGCCACCCTGAACCCCTCGATTAGGTTCCAGTCTGCAAGACATTCCCGGGTATCTGTTATTCTATATATAAAATCCACCCCCCCCCGAACCCCTCGATTAGATTCCAGTCTGTAACTCACTCCCGGATATCTGTTCTTCTATATATAAACCACTCTGAACCTCTCGATTAGATTCCAGTCTATAACTCACTCCCGAGTATCTGTTATTCTATATATAAACCCCCACCGAACCGTTCGAATACATTCCAGTCTGTAACTCACTCCCCGGTATCTAATATTCTATGTACAAACCCCCCGCAAACCCTTCGATTACATTCCAGCCTGTAACTCACTCTCGGGTATCGGTTATTCTATATATAACCATGCCCGAACCCCTCGATTAGATTCCAGTCTGTAACTCACTCCCGGGTATCTGTTATTCAATATATAAACCACCCCGAACCCCTCGATTAGATTCCAGTCTGTAACTCACTCCCGGGTATCTGTTCTTCTATATATAAACCACCCCTAACCCCTCGTTTAGATTCCAGTCTGTAACTCACTCCCGGGTATCTGTTATTCTATATATAAACCCCCCCGAACCCCTCGATTAGGTTCCATCCTGTAACTCACTCCCGGGTATCTGTTATTCTATATATAAACCACCCCGAACCCCTCGATTAGATTCCAGTCTGTAACTCACTCCCAGGTATCGGTTATTCTATATATAAACCACCCTGAACACCTCGATTAGATTCCAGTCTGTAACTCACTCCCGGGTATCGGTTATTCTATATATAAACCACCCCGAACCCCTCGATTAAATTCCAGTCTGTAACCCATTCCTGGGCATCTGTTATTCTTTCTATAAACCACCCCGAACCCCTCGATAAGATTCCAGTCTGTAACTCAGTCCCGGGTATCTGTTATTCTATATATAAACCCCCCCGAACCCGTCGATTAGTTTCCAGTCTGTAACTCACTCCCGGGTATCTGTTATTCTATATATAAACCACCCAGAACCCGTCGATTAGATTCCAGTCTGTAACTCACTCCCGGGTATCTGTTATTCTATATATAACCATGCCCGAACCCCTCGATTAGATTCCAGTCTGTAACTCACTCCCGGGTATCTGTTATTCAATATATAAACCACCCCGAACCCCTCGATTAGATTCCAGTCTGTAACTCACTCCCGGGTATCTGTTCTTCTATATATAAACCACCCCTAACCCCTCGTTTAGATTCCAGTCTGTAACTCACTCCCGGGTATCTGTTATTCTATATATAAACCACCCCGAACACCTCGATTAGATTCCAGTCTGTAACTCACTCCCAGGTATCGGTTATTCTATATATAAACCACCCTGAACACCTCGATTAGATTCCAGTCTGTAACTCACTCCCGGGTATCGGTTATTCTCTATATAAACCACGAACCCCTCGATTAGATTCCAGTCTGTAACTCACTCCTGGGCATCTGTTATTCTTTCTATAAACCACACCGAACCCCTCGATAAGATTCCAGTCTGTAACTCACTCCCGGGTATCTGTTATTCTATATATAAACCACCCCGAAGCACTCGATTAGATACCAGCCTGTAACTCAATCCCGGGTATCTGTTATTTTATATATAAACCCCCCCCAAACCCTTCGATTACATTCCAGTCTGTAAATCACTCCCGGGTATCTGTAATTCTATCTATAAATCCCCCTGAACGCCTCGATTAGATTCCACTCTGTAACTCACCCCTGGGTATCCATCATTCTATATATAAAACCCACCCCCCAAACCCCTCGATTAGATTCCAGTCTGTAACTCACTCCCGGATATCTCTTATTCTATATATAAACCAACCCAAACCCCTCGATTAGATTCCAATCTGTAACACACTCCCCGGTATCTGTTATTCTATATATAAACCACCCGGACTGCTAGATTAGATTCCAGCCTGTAACTCACTCCCGGGTATCTATTATTCTATATATAAACCCCACCCCGAACACCTCGATTAGATTCCAGTCTGTAACTCACTCCCGGGTATATGTCATTCTATGTATAAACCCCCACAGAACCCCTCGATTAGATTCCAGTCTGTACCTCACTCCCGGGTATCTTTTAATCTATATATAAACCCACCGAACCCCTCGATTAGATTCCAGTCTGTAACTCACTCCCGGGTGTCTGTTATTATATATATAAACCACGCTGAACCCCTCGATTAGATTCCAGTCTGTAACTCACTCCCGGGTGTCTGTTATTCTATATTTAAACCACTCTGAACCATTCGATTAGATTCCAGTCTGAAACTCACTCCCGGGTATCTGTTATTCTATATATTAAACCCCCCCGAATCCCTTGATTAGATTTCAGTCTGTAACTCACTCCCGGGTACCTGATATTCTTTGTATAAAACCCCCCCCGAACCCATTGATTACATTCCAGCCTGTAACTCACTCCCGGGTATCTGTTATTCTATATATAAACGCCCCCCGAACCCTTCGATTACATTCCAGTCTGTAACTCACTCCCGGGTAGCTTTTATTCTATATATAAACCCCCCGAACCCCTCGATTCGATTCCAGTCTGTAACTCACTCCCGGGTGTCTGTTATTCTATATATAAACCACCCTGGACCCCTCGATTAGATTCCAGACTGTAACTCACTCCCGGGTATCTGTTATTCTATATTTAAACCACTCTGAACCATTCGATTAGATTCCACCCTGTAACTCACTCCCGGGTATCTGCTATTCTATATATAAACCCATCCGACCCTCGATTATATTCCAGTCTGTAACTCACTCCCGGATATCTGTTCTTCTATGTATAAACCACTCTGAATCCCTCGATAAGAGTCCAAACTGTAACTCACTCCCGGGTATCTGTTATTCTATATTTCAACCCCCCGAACCGGTCGATTAGATTCCAGTCTGTAACTCACTCCCAGGTACCTGTTATTCTATATATAAACACCCCCCGAACCCCTCGATTAGATTCCAGTCTGTAACTCACTCCCGGGTACCCGTTATTCTATATATAAAACCCACCGAACCCTTCGATTAGATTCCAGCCTGTAACTCACTCCCGGGTATTTGTTATTCGATATATAAAACCCCCGCCGAGCCCTTTGATTACATTCCAGCCTGTAACTAACTCCCGGATATCTGATATTCTATATTACAACCCCAACGAACCGTTCTATTACATTCCAGTCTGTAACTCACTCCCGGGTATCTAAAATTCTCTGTATAAATCCCCCCCAAACCCTTCGATTAGATTCCAGTCTGTAACTCACTCCCGGGTATCGGTTATTCTATATATAAACCACCTCAAACCCCTCGCTTAGATTCCAGTCTGTAACTCACTCCCGGGTATCGGTTATTCTATATATAAACAACCCTTAACCCTTCGATTAGTTTCCAAGCTGTAACTCACTCCCAGGTATCTGTTATTCTGTATAAAAAGCACAACTAACCCCTCGATTAGATTCCAGTCTGTAACTCACTCCCGGGTATCTGTTATTCTATATATAAACCACCCTGAACCCTTCGATTCGATTCGGGTCTGTAATAGACTCCCGGGTATCTGTCATTCTATATATAAAACCGCCGAACCCCTCGATGAGATTCCAGCCTGTAACTCACTCCCGGGTATCTGTTATTCTACATATAAACCACCGCAAACCCCTCAATTAGGTTCCAGTCTGTAACTCACTCCCGGGTACCTGTCATTCTATATATAAACCACCCCGAACCCCTCGATTAGATTCCAGTCTGTAACTCACTCCCGGGTATCTGTTATTCTGTATATAAAAACCCCCCCGAACCCCTCGATTAGATTCCAGTCTGTAACTCACTCCCGGGTATCTGTTATTCTATATATAAACCCCTCAATCCCCTCGATTAGATTCCAGTCTGTAACTCACTCCCGGATATCTGTTATTCTATATATAAACCACCCCGAACCCCTCGATTAGATTCCAGTCTGTAACTCACTCCAAGGTATCTGTTATTCTGTATATAAAACCCCCCTGAACCCATCGATTAGATTCCAGTCTGTAACTCACTCCCGGGTATCTGTTATTCTTTATATCAACCACCCCGATCCCCTCGATTAGATTCCAGTCTTTAACTCACTCCTGGGTATCTGCTATTCTATATATAAACCACCCCGAACCCCTCGATTAGCTTCTAGTCTGTAACTCACTCCCGGTTATCTGTTATTCTATATATAAACCACCCCGAACCCCTCGATAAGATACCAGACTGTAACTCACGCCCGGGTATCTGTTATTCTATCTATAAAACCACCCCGAGCGCCTCGATTAGATCCCATTCTGTAACTCAGTCCCGGGTATCTGTTATTCTGTATATAAAACCCCCCCGAACCCGTCGATTAGATTCCAGTCTGTAACTCACTCCCGGGTATCTGTTATTCTATATATAAACCACCTCGGACCCCTCGATTAGATTCCAGTCTGTAACTCACTCCCGTGTACCTGTTATTCTATATATAAACCCCCTCGAACCCCTCGATTAGATTCCAGTCTGTAACTCACTCCCGGGTATCTGTTTTTCTATATATAAACCACCCCGAACCCCTCGATTAGATTCCAGTCTGTAACTCACTCCCGGGTATCTGTTATTCTATATATAAACCACCCCAAACCCCTCGATAAGATTCCAGACTGTAACTCACTCCCGGGTATCTGTTATTCTATATATAAACCACCCCGAACCCCTCGATTACATTCCAGTCTGTAACTCACTCCCGGGTATCTGTTATTCTATATATAAACCACCCCGAACCCCTCGATTAGATTCCAGTCTGTAACTCACTCCCGAGTATCTGTTATTCTGTATATAAAACCACCCCCGAACTCCTCGATTAGATTCCAGTCTGTAAATCACTCCCGGCTCTCTGTTATTCTATATATAAACCCCTCAAACCCCTCGATTAGATTCCAGTCTGTAACTCACTCCCAGGTATCTGTTATTCTATATATAAACACCCCGAACCGGTCGATTAGATTCCAGTCTGTAACTCACTCCCGGGTATCTGTTATTCTATAAATAAAACCCCCCCCGAACCCCTCGATTAGATTCCAGTCTGTAACTCACTCCCGGGTATCTGTTATTCTATAAATAAACCCCCCCCCCCCGAAACCCTCCATTAGATTCCAGTCTGTAACTCACTCCCGGGTATCTGTTATTCTATATATAAACCACCCCGAACCCCTCGATTAGATTCCAGTCTGTAACTCACTCCCGGGTATCTGTTATTCTATATATAAACCACCCCGAACCCCTCGATTAGATTCCAATCTGTAACTCACTCCCAGGTACCTGATATCCTATGTATAAACCCCCCCCGAACCCTTCGATTAGATTCCCGTCTGTAACTCAGTCCCGGGTATCTATTATTCTATAGATAAACCCCCCGAGCCCCTCGATTAGATTCCAGTCTGTAACTCACTCCTGGGTGCCTGTTATTCTATATATAAACCACCCTGAACCCCTCGATTAGATTCCAGATTGCAACTCACTCCCGGGTATCTGTTATTCTATATTTAAATCACTCTGAACCATTTGATTAGATTCCAGTCTGTACCTCACTCCCGGGTGCCTGTTATTCTATATATAAACCATCCTGAACCCATCGATTAGATTCCAGACTGTAACTCACTCCCGGGTATCTGCTATTCTATGTATAAACCCATCCGACCCTCGATTATATTCCAGTCTGCAACTCACACCCGGATATCTGTTCTTCTATATATAAACCACTCTGAACCCCTCGATTAGATTCCAGTCTGTAACTCACTCCCGGGTATCTGTTATTCTATATATAAACCCCCCCGAACCGGTCGATTAGATTCCAGTCTGTAACTCACTCCCGGGTACCCGTTATTCTATGTATAAAACCCCCCGAACCCCTCGATTAGATTCCAGCCTGTAACTCACTCCCGGGTATCTGTTATTCGATATATAAAACCGCCCCCCCGAACCACTCGATTAGATTCCAGTCTGTAACTCACTCCCGGGTATCTGATATTCTATGTATAAACCCCCCCCGAACCCTTTGATTACATTCCAGCCTGTAACTCACTCCCAGGTATCTGTTATTCTATATATAAACTGCCCCCGAACCCTTCGATTACATTCCAGTCTGTAACTCACTCCCGGGTATCTGTTATTCTATATATAAACCCCCACGAACCCCTCGATTAGATTCCAATCTGTAACACACTCCCCGGTATCTGTTATTCTATATATAAACTGCCCCCGAACCCTTCGATTACATTCCAGTCTGTAACTCATTCCCGGGTATCTGTTATTCTATATATAAACTCGCCCCCCCGGAACCCCTTGATTAGATTCCAGTCTGTAACTCACTCCCGGGTATATGTCATTCTATATATAAACCCCCTCCGAACCCCTCGATTAGATTCCAGTCTGTAACTCACTCCCGGGTATCTGTTATTCAATATATAAACCACCCCGAACCCCTCGATTAGATTCCAGTCTGTAACTAACTCCCGGGTGTCTGTTATTCTATATATAAACCACCCTGAACCCATCGATAAGATTCCAGACTGCAATTCACTCCCGGGTATCTCTTATTCTATATTTAAACCACTCTGAACCACTCGATTAGAATCCAGCCTGTAACTCACTCCCGGGTATCTGTTATTCTATATATAAACCCCCCGAGCCGGTCGATTAGATTCCAGACTGTAACTAACTCCCGGGTTCCCGTTATTCTATATATAAAACCCCCCGAACCCCTCGATTAGATTCCAGCCTGTAACTCACTCCCGGGTATCTGTTATTCTATATATAAACCCCCCGAACCGGTCGATTAGATTCCAGCCTGTAACTCACTCCCAGGTATCTGTTATTCTATATATAAACTGCCCCCGAACCCTTCGATTACATTCCAGTCTGTAACTCACTCCCGGGTATCTGTTATTCTATATATAAACCCCCACGAACCCCTCGATTAGATTCCAATCTGTAACACACTCCCCGGTATCTGTTATTCTATATATAAACTGCCCCCGAACCCTTCGATTACATTCCAGTCTGTAACTCATTCCCGGGTATCTGTTATTCTATATATAAACTCGCCCCCCCCGGAACCCCTTGATTAGATTCCAGTCTGTAACTCACTCCCGGGTATCTGTTATTCAATATATAAACCACCCCGAACCCCTCGATTAGATTCCAGTCTGTAACTAACTCCCGGGTGTCTGTTATTCTATATATAAACCACCCTGAACCCATCGATAAGATTCCAGACTGCAATTCACTCCCGGGTATCTCTTATTCTATATTTAAACCACTCTGAACCACTCGATTAGAATCCAGCCTGTAACTCACTCCCGGGTATCTGTTATTCTATATATAAACCCCCCGAGCCGGTCGATTAGATTCCAGACTGTAACTAACTCCCGGGTTCCCGTTATTCTATATATAAAACCCCCCGAACCCCTCGATTAGATTCCAGCCTGTAACTCACTCCCGGGTATCTGTTATTCTATATATAAACCCCCCGAACCGGTCGATTAGATTCCAGCCTGTAACTCACTCCCAGGTATCTGTTATTCTATATATAAACTGCCCCGAACCCTTCGATTACATTCCAGTCTGTAACTCACTCCCGGGTATCTGTTATTCTATATATAAACCCCCACGAACCCCTCGATTAGATTCCAATCTGTAACACACTCCCCGGTATCTGTTATTCTATATATAAACTGCCCCCGAACCCTTCGATTACATTCCAGTCTGTAACTCATTCCCGGGTATCTGTTATTCTATATATAAACTCGCCCCCCCCGGAACCCCTTGATTAGATTCCAGTCTGTAACTCACTCCCGGGTATATGTCATTCTATATATAAACCCCCTCCGAACCCCTCGATTAGATTCCAGTCTGTAACTCACTCCCGGGTACCCGTTATTCTATATATAAAACCCCCCGAACCCCTCGATTAGATTCCAGCCTGTAACTCACTCCCGGGTATTTGTTATTCGATATATAAAACCCCCGCCGAGCCCTTTGATTACATTCCAGCCTGTAACTAACTCCCGGATATCTGATATTCTATATTACAACCCCAACGAACCGTTCTATTACATTCCAGTCTGTAACTCACTCCCGGGTATCTAAAATTCTCTGTATAAATCCCCCCCAAACCCTTCGATTAGATTCCAGTCTGTAACTCACTCCCGGGTATCGGTTATTCTATATATAAACCACCCTGAACCCCTCGCTTAGATTCCAGTCTGTAACTCACTCCCGGGTATAGGTTATTCTATATATAAACAACCCTTAACCCTTCGATTAGTTTCCAAGCTGTAACTCACTCCCCGGTATCTGTTATTCTATATATAAACTGCCCCCGAACCCTTCGATTACATTCCAGTCTGTAACTCATTCCCGGGTATCTGTTATTCTATATATAAACTCGCCCCCCCCGGAACCCCTTGATTAGATTCCAGTCTGTAACTCACTCCCGGGTATCTGTTATTCAATATATAAACCACCCCGAACCTCTCGATTAGATTCCAGTCTGTAACTAACCCCCGGGTGTCTGTTATTCTATATATAAACCACCCTGAACCCATCGATAAGATTCCAGACTGCAATTCACTCCCGGGTATCTCTTATTCTATATTTAAACCACTCTGAACCACTCGATTAGAATCCAGCCTGTAACTCACTCCCGGGTATCTGTTATTCTATATATAAACCCCCCGAGCCGGTCGATTAGATTCCAGACTGTAACTAACTCCCGGGTTCCAGTTATTCTATATATAAACACCGCCCCGAACCCCTCGATTAGATTCCAGCCTGTAACTCACTCCCGGGTATCTGTTATTCTGTATATAAACCCCCCCGAACCCCTCGATTAGATTCCAGCCTGTAACTCACTCCCGGGTATCTGTTATTCTATATATAAACTGCCCCCGAACCCTTCGATTACATTCCAGTCTGTAACTCACTCCCGGGTATCTGTTATTCTATATATAAACCCCCACGAACCCCTCGATTAGATTCCAATCTGTAACACACTCCCCGGTATCTGTTATTCTATATATAAACTGCCCCCGAACCCTTCGATTACATTCCAGTCTGTAACTCATTCCCGGGTATCTGTTATTCTATATATAAACTCGCCCCCCCGGAACCCCTTGATTAGATTCCAGTCTGTAACTCACTCCCGGGTATATGTCATTCTATATATAAACCCCCTCCGAACCCCTCGATTAGATTCCAGTCTGTAACTCACTCCCGGGTATCTGTTATTCAATATATAAACCACCCCGAACCCCTCGATTAGATTCCAGTCTGTAACTAACTCCCGGGTGTCTGTTATTCTATATATAAACCACCCTGAACCCATCGATAAGATTCCAGACTGCAATTCACTCCCGGGTATCTCTTATTCTATATTTAAACCACTCTGAACCACTCGATTAGAATCCAGCCTGTAACTCACTCCCGGGTATCTGTTATTCTATATATAAACCCCCCGAGCCGGTCGATTAGATTCCAGACTGTAACTAACTCCCGGGTTCCCGTTATTCTATATATAAAACCCCCCGAACCCCTCGATTAGATTCCAGCCTGTAACTCACTCCCGGGTATCTGTTATTCTATATATAAACCCCCCGAACCGGTCGATTAGATTCCAGCCTGTAACTCACTCCCAGGTATCTGTTATTCTATATATAAACTGCCCCCGAACCCTTCGATTACATTCCAGTCTGTAACTCACTCCCGGGTATCTGTTATTCTATATATAAACCCCCACGAACCCCTCGATTAGATTCCAATCTGTAACACACTCCCCGGTATCTGTTATTCTATATATAAACTGCCCCCGAACCCTTCGATTACATTCCAGTCTGTAACTCATTCCCGGGTATCTGTTATTCTATATATAAACTCGCCCCCCCGGAACCCCTTGATTAGATTCCAGTCTGTAACTCACTCCCGGGTATCTGTTATTCAATATATAAACCACCCCGAACCCCTCGATTAGATTCCAGTCTGTAACTAACTCCCGGGTGTCTGTTATTCTATATATAAACCACCCTGAACCCATCGATAAGATTCCAGACTGCAATTCACTCCCGGGTATCTCTTATTCTATATTTAAACCACTCTGAACCACTCGATTAGAATCCAGCCTGTAACTCACTCCCGGGTATCTGTTATTCTATATATAAACCCCCCGAGCCGGTCGATTAGATTCCAGACTGTAACTAACTCCCGGGTTCCCGTTATTCTATATATAAAACCCCCCGAACCCCTCGATTAGATTCCAGCCTGTAACTCACTCCCGGGTATCTGTTATTCTATATATAAACCCCCCGAACCGGTCGATTAGATTCCAGCCTGTAACTCACTCCCAGGTATCTGTTATTCTATATATAAACTGCCCCCGAACCCTTCGATTACATTCCAGTCTGTAACTCACTCCCGGGTATCTGTTATTCTATATATAAACCCCCACGAACCCCTCGATTAGATTCCAATCTGTAACACACTCCCCGGTATCTGTTATTCTATATATAAACTGCCCCCGAACCCTTCGATTACATTCCAGTCTGTAACTCATTCCCGGGTATCTGTTATTCTATATATAAACTCGCCCCCCCGGAACCCCTTGATTAGATTCCAGTCTGTAACTCACTCCCGGGTATATGTCATTCTATATATAAACCCCCTCCGAACCCCTCGATTAGATTCCAGTCTGTAACTCACTCCCGGGTACCCGTTATTCTATATATAAAACCCCCCGAACCCCTCGATTAGATTCCAGCCTGTAACTCACTCCCGGGTATTTGTTATTCGATATATAAAACCCCCGCCGAGCCCTTTGATTACATTCCAGCCTGTAACTAACTCCCGGATATCTGATATTCTATATTACAACCCCAACGAACCGTTCTATTACATTCCAGTCTGTAACTCACTCCCGGGTATCTAAAATTCTCTGTATAAATCCCCCCCAAACCCTTCGATTAGATTCCAGTCTGTAACTCACTCCCGGGTATCGGTTATTCTATATATAAACCACCCTGAACCCCTCGCTTAGATTCCAGTCTGTAACTCACTCCCGGGTATAGGTTATTCTATATATAAACAACCCTTAACCCTTCGATTAGTTTCCAAGCTGTAACTCACTCCCCGGTATCTGTTATTCTATATATAAACTGCCCCCGAACCCTTCGATTACATTCCAGTCTGTAACTCATTCCCGGGTATCTGTTATTCTATATATAAACTCGCCCCCCCGGAACCCCTTGATTAGATTCCAGTCTGTAACTCACTCCCGGGTATCTGTTATTCAATATATAAACCACCCCGAACCTCTCGATTAGATTCCAGTCTGTAACTAACTCCCGGGTGTCTGTTATTCTATATATAAACCACCCTGAACCCATCGATAAGATTCCAGACTGCAATTCACTCCCGGGTATCTCTTATTCTATATTTAAACCACTCTGAACCACTCGATTAGAATCCAGCCTGTAACTCACTCCCGGGTATCTGTTATTCTATATATAAACCCCCCGAGCCGGTCGATTAGATTCCAGACTGTAACTAACTCCCGGGTTCCCGTTATTCTATATATAAAACCCCCCGAACCCCTCGATTAGATTCCAGCCTGTAACTCACTCCCAGGTATCTGTTATTCTATATATAAACTGCCCCCGAACCCTTCGATTACATTCCAGTCTGTAACTCACTCCCGGGTATCTGTTATTCTATATATAAACCCCCACGAACCCCTCGATTAGATTCCAATCTGTAACACACTCCCCGGTATCTGTTATTCTATATATAAACTGCCCCCGAACCCTTCGATTACATTCCAGTCTGTAACTCATTCCCGGGTATCTGTTATTCTATATATAAACTCGCCCCCCCGGAACCCCTTGATTAGATTCCAGTCTGTAACTCACTCCCGGGTATATGTCATTCTATATATAAACCCCCTCCGAACCCCTCGATTAGATTCCAGTCTGTAACTCACTCCCGGGTATCTGTTATTCAATATATAAACCACCCCGAACCCCTCGATTAGATTCCAGTCTGTAACTAACTCCCGGGTGTCTGTTATTCTATATATAAACCACCCTGAACCCATCGATAAGATTCCAGACTGCAATTCACTCCCGGGTATCTCTTATTCTATATTTAAACCACTCTGAACCACTCGATTAGAATCCAGCCTGTAACTCACTCCCGGGTATCTGTTATTCTATATATAAACCCCCCGAGCCGGTCGATTAGATTCCAGACTGTAACTAACTCCCGGGTTCCCGTTATTCTATATATAAAACCCCCCGAACCCCTCGATTAGATTCCAGCCTGTAACTCACTCCCGGGTATCTGTTATTCTATATATAAACCCCCCGAACCGGTCGATTAGATTCCAGCCTGTAACTCACTCCCAGGTATCTGTTATTCTATATATAAACTGCCCCCGAACCCTTCGATTACATTCCAGTCTGTAACTCACTCCCGGGTATCTGTTATTCTATATATAAACCCCCACGAACCCCTCGATTAGATTCCAATCTGTAACACACTCCCCGGTATCTGTTATTCTATATATAAACTGCCCCCGAACCCTTCGATTACATTCCAGTCTGTAACTCATTCCCGGGTATCTGTTATTCTATATATAAACTCGCCCCCCCGGAACCCCTTGATTAGATTCCAGTCTGTAACTCACTCCCGGGTATCTGTTATTCAATATATAAACCACCCCGAACCCCTCGATTAGATTCCAGTCTGTAACTAACTCCCGGGTGTCTGTTATTCTATATATAAACCACCCTGAACCCATCGATAAGATTCCAGACTGCAATTCACTCCCGGGTATCTCTTATTCTATATTTAAACCACTCTGAACCACTCGATTAGAATCCAGCCTGTAACTCACTCCCGGGTATCTGTTATTCTATATATAAACCCCCCGAGCCGGTCGATTAGATTCCAGACTGTAACTAACTCCCGGGTTCCCGTTATTCTATATATAAAACCCCCCGAACCCCTCGATTAGATTCCAGCCTGTAACTCACTCCCGGGTATCTGTTATTCTATATATAAACCCCCCGAACCGGTCGATTAGATTCCAGCCTGTAACTCACTCCCAGGTATCTGTTATTCTATATATAAACTGCCCCCGAACCCTTCGATTACATTCCAGTCTGTAACTCACTCCCGGGTATCTGTTATTCTATATATAAACCCCCACGAACCCCTCGATTAGATTCCAATCTGTAACACACTCCCCGGTATCTGTTATTCTATATATAAACTGCCCCCGAACCCTTCGATTACATTCCAGTCTGTAACTCATTCCCGGGTATCTGTTATTCTATATATAAACTCGCCCCCCCGGAACCCCTTGATTAGATTCCAGTCTGTAACTCACTCCCGGGTATATGTCATTCTATATATAAACCCCCTCCGAACCCCTCGATTAGATTCCAGTCTGTAACTCACTCCCGGGTACCCGTTATTCTATATATAAAACCCCCCGAACCCCTCGATTAGATTCCAGCCTGTAACTCACTCCCGGGTATTTGTTATTCGATATATAAAACCCCCGCCGAGCCCTTTGATTACATTCCAGCCTGTAACTAACTCCCGGATATCTGATATTCTATATTACAACCCCAACGAACCGTTCTATTACATTCCAGTCTGTAACTCACTCCCGGGTATCTAAAATTCTCTGTATAAATCCCCCCCAAACCCTTCGATTAGATTCCAGTCTGTAACTCACTCCCGGGTATCGGTTATTCTATATATAAACCACCCTGAACCCCTCGCTTAGATTCCAGTCTGTAACTCACTCCCGGGTATAGGTTATTCTATATATAAACAACCCTTAACCCTTCGATTAGTTTCCAAGCTGTAACTCACTCCCAGGTATCTGTTATTCTGTATAAAAAGCACAACTAACCCCTCGATTAGATTCCAGTCTGTAACTCACTCCCGGGTATCTGTTACTCTATATATAAACCACCCTGAACCCCTCGATTAGGTTCCAGTCTGCAACTCACTCCCGGGTATCTGTAATTCTATATATAAAATCCCGCCCGAACCCCTCGATTAGATTCCAGTCTGTAACACACTCCCGGGTATCTGATAATCTATGTATAAACCACCCCCCCGAACCCTTCGATTACATTCCAGCCTGTATCTCACTCCAGGGTATCTGATATTCTATGTATAAACCCCACCGAACCCTTCGATTACATTCCAGCCTGTAACTCACTCCCGGGTATCTGTTATTCTACATATAAACTCCCCCCGAACCCTTCGGTTACATTCCAGTCTATAACTCACTCCCGGGTATCTTTTATTCTATATATAAACCACCCGAACCCCTCGATTAGATTCCAGCCTGTAACTCACTCCGGGCTATCTGTTCTTCTATACATAAACCACTCTGAACCCCTCGATTAGATTCCAGTCTGTAACTCACTCCCGGGTATCTGTTATTCTATATATAAACCCATCCGACCCTCGATTAGATTCCAGTCTGTAACTCATTCCCGGATATCTGTTCTTCTATATATAAACCACTCTGAACCCCTCGATTAGATTCCAGTCTGTAACTCACTCCCGGGTACCTGTTATTCTATATATAAACCCCCCCGAACCCCTCGATTAGGTTCCATCCTGTAACTCACTCCCGGGTATCTGTTATTCTATATATAAACCACCCCCCCGAACCCCTCGATTAGATTCCAGTCTGTAACTCACTCCTGGTTGTCTGATATTCTATGTATAAACACCCCCCGAACCCTTTGATTACATTCCGGCCTGTAACTCAATCCCAGGTATCTGTTATTCTATACATAAACCCCTTCCGAACCCCTAGATTAGATTCCAGTCTGTAACTCACTCCCGAGTGTCTGTTATTGTATATATAAACCACCCTGAACCCCTCGATTAGATTCCAGCCTGTAACTCACTCCCGGGTACCTGCTATTCTATATATAAACCCATCCGACCCTCGATTAGATTCCAGTCTGTAACTCACTCCCGGATATCTGTTCTTTTACATATAAACCACTCTGAACCATTCGATTAGATTGCAGCCTGTAACTCACACCAGGGTATCTGTTATTCTATATATAAACCACCCTGATCCCCTCGATTATATTCCACTGTGTAACTCACTCCCCGGTATCTGTTATTCTATATATAAACTGCCCCCGAACCCTTCGATTACATTGCAGCCTGTAACTCACTACCGGGTAACTGTTATTCTATATATAAACACCCACCCCCCGAACCCTTCGATTCGATTCGGGTCTGTAATAGACTCCCGGGTATCTGTCATTCTATATATAAAACCCGCCGAACCCCTCGATGAGATTCCAGCCTGTAACTCACTCCCGGGTATCTGTTATTCTACATATAAACCACCGCAAACCCCTCAATTAGGTTCCAGTCTGTAACTCACTCCCGGGTACCTGTCATTCTATATATAAACCACCCCGAACCCCTCGATTAGATTCCAGTCTGTAACTCACTCCCGGGTATCTGTTATTCTGTATATAAAAACCCCCCCGAACCCCTCGATTAGATTCCAGTCTGTAACTCACTCCCGGGTATCTGTTATTCTATATATAAACCCCTCAAACCCCTCGATTAGATTCCAGTCTGTAACTCACTCCCGGATATCTGTTATTCTATATATAAACCACCCCGAACCCCTCGATTAGATTCCAGTCTGTAACTCACTCCAAGGTATCTGTTATTCTGTATATAAAACCCCCCTGAACCCATCGATTAGATTCCAGTCTGTAACTCACTCCCGGGTATCTGTTATTCTTTATATCAACCACCCCGATCCCCTCGATTAGATTCCAGTCTTTAACTCACTCCTGGGTATCTGCTATTCTATATATAAACCACCCCGAACCCCTCGATTAGCTTCTAGTCTGTAACTCACTCCCGGTTATCTGTTATTCTATATATAAACCACCCCGAGCCCCTCGATAAGATACCAGACTGTAACTCACGCCCGGGTATCTGTTATTCTATCTATAAAACCACCCCGAGCGCCTCGATTAGATCCCATTCTGTAACTCAGTCCCGGGTATCTGTTATTCTGTATATAAAACCCCCCCGAACCCGTCGATTACATTCCAGTCTGTAACTCACTCCCGGGTATCTGTTATTCTATATATAACCAAGCCCGAACCCCTCGATTAGATTCCAGTCTGTAACTCACTCCCGGGTATCTGTTATTCAATATATAAACCACCCCGAACCCCTCGATTAGATTCCAGTCTGTAACTCACTCCCGGGTATCTGTTCTTCTATATATAAACCACCCCTAACCCCTCGTTTAGATTCCAGTCTGTAACTCACTCCCGGGTATCTGTTATTCTATTTTTAAACCAACCCGAACACCTCGATTAGATTCCAGTCTGTAACTCACTCCCGGGTATCTGTTATTCTATATATAAACCACCAAGAACCACTCGATTAGACTCCAGTCTGTAATTCACTCCCGGGTATCTGTTATTCTATATATAAACCACACCGAACCCCTCGATTAGATTCCAGTCTGTAACTCACTCCCAGGTATCTGTTATTCTATATATAAACACCCTGATCCCCTCGATTAGATTCCAGTCTGTAACTCACTCCCGGGTATCTGTTATTCTATATATAAACCCCCTCGGACCCCTCGATTAGATTCCAGTCTGTAACTCACTCCCGTGTACCTGTTATTCTATATATAAACCCCCTCGAACCCCTCGATTAGATTCCAGTCTGTAACTCACTCCCGGGTATCTGTTTTTCTATATATAAACCACCCCGAACCCCTCGATTAGATTCCAGTCTGTAACTCACTCCCAGGTATCTGTTATTCTATATATAAACCACCCCAAACCCCTCGATAAGATTCCAGACTGTAACTCACTCCCGGGTATCTGTTATTCTATATATAAACCACCCCGAACCCCTCGATTACATTCCAGTCTGTAAATCACTCCCGGGTATCTGTTATTCTATATATAAACCACCCCGAACCCCTCGATTAGATTCCAGTCTGTAACTCACTCCCGGGTATCTGTTATTCTGTATATAAAACCACCCCCGAACTCCTCGATTAGATTCCAGTCTGTAACTCACTCCCGGCTCTCTGTTATTCTATATATAAACCCCTCAAACCCCTCGATTAGATTCCAGTCTGTAACTCACTCCCAGGTATCTGTTATTCTATATATAAACACCCCGAACCGGTCGATTAGATTCCAGTCTGTAACTCACTCCCGGGTATCTGTTATTCTATAAATAAAACCCCCCCCGAACCCCTCGATTAGATTCCAGTCTGTAACTCACTCCCGGGTATCTGTTATTCTATAAATAAACCCCCCCCCCGAAACCCTCCATTAGATTCCAGTCTGTAACTCACTCCCGGGTATCTGTTATTCTATATATAAACCACCCCGAACCCCTCGATTAGATTCCAGTCTGTAACTCACTCCCGGGTATCTGTTATTCTATATATAAACCACCCCGAACCCCTCGATTAGATTCCAATCTGTAACTCACTCCCAGGTACCTGATATCCTATGTATAAACCCCCCCCGAACCCTTCGATTAGATTCCCGTATGTAACTCAGTCCCGGGTATCTATTATTCTATAGATAAACCCCCCGAGCCCCTCGATTAGATTCCAGTCTGTAACTCACTCCTGGGTGCCTGTTATTCTATATATAAACCACCCTGAACCCCTCGATTAGATTCCAGATTGCAACTCACTCCCGGGTATCTGTTATTCTATATTTAAACCACTCTGAACCATTTGATTAGATTCCAGTCTGTACCTCACTCCCGGGTGCCTGTTATTCTATATATAAACCATCCTGAACCCATCGATTAGATTCCAGACTGTAACTCACTCCCGGGTATCTGCTATTCTATGTATAAACCCATCCGACCCTCGATTATATTCCAGTCTGCAACTCACACCTGGATATCTGTTCTTCTATATATAAACCACTCTGAACCCCTCGATTAGATTCCAGTCTGTAACTCACTCCCGGGTATCTGTTATTCTATATATAAACCCCCCCGAACCGGTCGATTAGATTCCAGTCTGTAACTCACTCCCGGGTACCCGTTATTCTATGTATAAAACCCCCCGAACCCCTCGATTAGATTCCAGCCTGTAACTCACTCCCGGGTATCTGTTATTCGATATATAAAACCGCCCCCCCGAACCACTCGATTAGATTCCAGTCTGTAACTCACTCCCAGGTATCTGATATTCTATGTATAAACCCCCCCCCGAACCCTTTGATTACATTCCAGCCTGTAACTCACTCCCAGGTATCTGTTATTCTATATATAAACTGCCCCCGAACCCTTCGATTACATTCCAGTCTGTAACTCACTCCCGGGTATCTGTTATTCTATATATAAACCCCCACGAACCCCTCGATTAGATTCCAATCTGTAACACACTCCCCGGTATCTGTTATTCTATATATAAACTGCCCCCGAACCCTTCGATTACATTCCAGTCTGTAACTCATTCCCGGGTATCTGTTATTCTATATATAAACTCGCCCCCCCGGAACCCCTTGATTAGATTCCAGTCTGTAACTCACTCACGGGTATCTGATATTCAATGTATAAACCCCCCCGAACCCCTCAATTAGATTCCAGTCTGTAACTCATTCCCGGATATCTGTTATTCTACATATAAAACAACCCAAACCCCTCGATTAGATTCCAATCTGTAACTCACACCCGGGTATCTGATATTCTATGTATAAACCACCCCCCGAACCCTTCGATTACATTCCAGCCTGTAACTCACTCCCGGGGATCTGATATTCTATGTATAAACCCCACTGAACCCTTCGATTACATTCCAGTCTGTAACTCACTCCCGGGTATCTAATATTCTATGTATAAACCCCCCACAAACCCTTCGATTACATTCCAGCCTGTAACTCACTACGGGTATCTGTTATTCTATATATAAACTCCCCCCGAACCCTTCGATTACATTCCAGTCTGTAACTCACTCCCGGGTATCTAATATTCTATGTATAAACCCCCCACAAACCCTTCGATAACATTCCAGCCTGTAACTCACTACGGGTATCTGTTATTCTATATATAAACTCGCCCCCCCGGAACCCCTCGATTAGATTCCAGTCTGTAACTCACTCACGGGTATCTGATATTCAATGTATAAACACCCCCGAACCCCTCGATTAGATTCCAATCTGTAACTCACACCCGGGTATCTGATATTCTATGTATAAACCACCCCCCGAACCCTTCGATTACATTCCAGCCTGTAACTCACTCCCGGGGATCTGATATTCTATGTATAAACCCCACCGAACCCTTCGATTACATTCCAGTCTGTAACTCACTCCCGGGTATCTAATATTCTATGTATAAACCCCCCACAAACCCTTCGATTACATTCCAGCCTGTAACTCACTACGGGTATCTGTTATTCTATATATAAACTCCCCCCGAACCCTTCGATTACATTCCAGTCTGTAACTCACTCCCGGGTATCTAATATTCTATGTATAAACCCCCCACAAACCCTTCGATTACATTCCAGTCTGTAACTCATTCCCGGGTATCTGTTATTCTATATATAAACTCGCCCCCCCCCGGAACCCCTCGATTAGATTCCAGTCTGTAACTCACTCACGGGTATCTGATATTCAATGTATAAACCCCCCCGAACCCCTCAATTAGATTCCAGTCTGTAACTCATTCCCGGATATCTGTTATTCTACATATAAAACAACCCAAACCCCTCGATTAGATTCCAATCTGTAACTCACTCCCCGGTATCTGTTATTCTATATATAAACCACCCGGACCGCTAGATAAGATTCCAGTCTGTAACTCACTCCCGGGTATATGTCATTCTATATATAAACCCCCTCCGAACCCCTCGATTAGATTCCAGTCTGTAACTCACTCCCGGGTATCTGTTATTCAATATATAAACCACCCCGAACCCCTCGATTAGATTCCAGTCTGTAACTCACTCCCGGGTATCTGTTCTTCTATATATAAACCACCCCTAACCGCTCGTTTAGATTCCAGTCTGTAACTCACTCCCGGGTATCTGTTATTCTATTTTTAAAACAACCCGAACACCTCGATTAGATTCCAGTCTGTAACTCACTCCCGGGTATCTGTTATTCTATATATAAACCACCAAGAACCACTCGATTAGACTCCAGTCTGTAATTCACTCCCGGGTATCTGTTATTCTATATATAAACCACACCGAACCCCTCGATTAGATTCCAGTCTGTAACTCACTCCCAGGTATCTGTTATTCTATATATAAACCCCCTCGGACCCCTCGATTAGATTCCAGTCTGTAACTCACTCCCGTGTACCTGTTATTCTATATATAAACCCCCTCGAACCCCTCGATTAGATTCCAGTCTGTAACTCACTCCCGGGTATCTGTTTTTCTATATATAAACCACCCCGAACCCCTCGATTAGATTCCAGTCTGTAACTCACTCCCGGGTATCTGTTATTCTATATATAAACCACCCCGAACCCCTCGATTAGATTCCAGTCTGTAACTCACTCCCGGCTCTCTGTTATTCTATATATAAACCCCTCAAACCGCTCGATTAGATTCCAGTCTGTAACTCACTCCCAGGTATCTGTTATTCTATATATAAACACCCCGAACCGGTCGATTAGATTCCAGTCTGTAACTCACTCCCGGGTATCTGTTATTCTATAAATAAAACCCCCCCCCGAACCCCTCGATTAGATTCCAGTCTGTAACTCACTCCCGGGTATCTGTTATTCTATAAATAAAACCCCCCGCGAAACCCTCCATTAGATTCCAGTCTGTAACTCACTCCCGGGTATCTGTTATTCTATATATAAACCACCCCGAACCCCTCGATTAGATTCCAGATTGCAACTCACTCCCGGGTATCTGTTATTCTATATTTAAACCACTCTGAACCATTTGATTAGATTCCAGACTGTAACTCACTCCCGGGTATCTGCTATTCTATCTATAAACCCATCCGACCCTCGATTATATTCCAGTCTGCAACTCACACCCGGATATCTGTTCTTCTATATATAAACCACTCTGAACCCCTCGATTAGATTCACTATATATAAAGGACCCTCAATCCCTCGATTAGGTTCCAGTCTGTAACTCACTCCCAGGTATCTGTTATTCTATATATAAACACCCCGAACCGGTTGATTAGATTCCAGCCTGTAACTCACTCCCGGGTATCTGTTATTCTATAAATAAAACCCCCCCCAAACTCCTCGATTAGATTCCAGTCTGTAACTCACACCCGGGTATCTGATATTCTATGTATAAACCACCCCCCGAGCCCTTCGATTACATTCCAGCCTGTAACTCACTCCCGGGGATCTGATATTCTATGTATAAACCCCACCGAACCCATCGATTACATTCCAGTCTGTAACTCACTCCCGGGTATCTAATATTCTATGTATAAACCCCCCACAAACCCTTCGATTACATTCCAGCCTGTAACTCACTACGGGTATCTGTTATTCTACATATAAACTCCCCCCGAACCCTTCGATTACATTCCAGTCTGTAACTCACTCCCGGGTATCTAATATTCTATGTATAAACCCTCCACAAACCCTTCGATTACATTCCAGCCGGTAACTCACTACGGGTATCTGTTATTCTATATATAAACTCGCCCCCCCGGAACCCCTCGATTAGATTCCAGTCTGTAACTCACTCACGGGTATCTGTTATTCTATATATAAACTCGCCCCCCCGGAACCCCTCGATTAGATTCCAGTCTGTAACTCACTCACGGGTATCTGATATTCAATGTATAAACCCCCCCCGAACCCTTCGATTACATTCCAGTCTGTAACTCACTCCCGGGTATTTTTTATTCTATACATAAACCACCCAAACCCCTCGATTAGATTCCAGTCTGTAAATCACTCCCGGGGTCCTGTTATTCCATATATAAACCACCCTGAACCCATCGGTTAGATTCCAGACTGTAACTCACTCCCGGGTATCTCTTATTCTATATTTAAACCACTCTGAACCACTCGATTAGAATCCAGCCTGTAACTCACTCCCGGGTATCTGCTATTCTATATATAAACCCATCCGACCCTCGATTATATTCCAGTCTGCAACTCACTCCCGGATATCTGTTCTTCTATAGAAAACCACTCTGAACCCCTCGATTAGATTCCAGTCTGTAACTCACTCCCGGGTATCTGTTATTCTATATATAAAGCCCCCGAACCGGTCGATTAGATTCCAGTCTGTAACTCACTCCCGGGTACCCGTTATTCTATATATAAAACCCCCCGAACCCCTCGATTAGATTCCAGCCTGTAACTCACTCCCGGGTATCTGTTATTCGATATATAAACCCCCCCCCCGAACCAATCGATTAGATTCCAGTCTGTAACTCACTCCCGGGTATCTGATATTCTATGTATAAACCCCCCCCGAACCCTTTGATTACATTCCAGCCTGTAACTCACTCCCAGGTATCTGTTATTCTATATATAAACCCCCTCCGAACCCCTCGATTAGATTCCAGTCTGTAACTCACTCCCGGGTGTCTGTTATTCTACATATAAACCACCCTGAACCCCTCGATTAGATTCCAGACTGTAACTCACTCCCGGGTATCTGTTATTCTATATATAAACCCATCCGACCCTCGATTAGATTCCAGTCTGTAACTCACTCCCGGATATCTGTTCTTCCACATATAATCCACTCTGAACCCCTCGATTAGATTCCAGTCTGTAACTCAATCCCAGATATCTGTTATCCTATATAAAAAGCACAACTAACCCCTCGATTAGATTCCAGTCTGTAACTCACTCCCGGGTATCTGTTATTCTATATATAAACCCCCGCGAACCCCTCGATTAGATTCCAGCCTGTAACTCACTCCCGAGTATCTGTTATTCTATATATAAAGCACCCTGAATCCCTCGATTAGGTTCCAGTCTGTAACTCACTCCCAGGTATCTGTTATTCTATATATAAACACCCCGAACCGGTCGATTAGATTCCAGCCTGTAACTCACTCCCGGGTATCTGTTATTCTATAAATAAAACCCCCCCCCCGAACCCCTCGATTAGATTCCAATCTGTAACTCACTCCCGGGTATCTGATATTCTATGTATAAACCCCCCCCCCGAACACTTCTATTACATTCCAGCCTGTAACTCACTCCCGGGTATCTGATATTCTATATGTAAACCACCCCGAACCCCTCGATTAGATTCCAGTCTGTAACTCACTCCCGGGTATCTGTTATTCTATATATAAACCCCCACCGGACCGCTCGATTACATTCCAGTCTGTAACTCACTCCCGGGTATCTAATATTCTATGTATAAACCCCCCCCAAACCCTTCGATTACATTCCAGCCTGTAACTCACTCTCGGGTATCGGTTATTCTATATATAAACCACCCTGAAACCCTCGATTAGATACCAGTCTGTAACTCACTCCCAGGTATCGGTTATTCTATATATAAACCAACCTGAATCCCTCTATTAGATTCCAGTCTGTAACTCACTCCCGGGTATCGGTTATTCTATATATAAACCACCCTGAACCCCTCGATTAGATTCCAGTCTGGACCTCACTCCCGGGTATCGGTTATTCTTTCTATAAACCACCCCTAACCCCTCGATTAGATTCCAGTCTGTAACTCACTCTCGGGTATCTGTTATTCTATATATAAACCAACCCGAAGCACTCGATTAGATACCAGTCTGTAACTCAAACCCAGGTATCTGTTATTTTATATATAAACCCCCCCCGAACCCTTCGATTACATTCCAGTCTGTAACTCACTCCCGGGTATCTGTAATTCTATCTATAAATCCCCCTGAACGCCACGATTACATTACAGTCTGTAACTCACCCCCGGGTAACCATCATTCTATTTTTCAAACCCCCCCCACCGAACCCTTCGATTAGATTCCAGTCTGTAACTCATTCCCGGATATCTGTTATTCTATATATAAACCAACCCAAACCCCTCGATTAGATTCCAATCTGTAACACACTCCCCGGTATCTGTTATTCTATATATAAACCACCCAGACCGCTAGATTAGATTCCAGCCTGTAACTCAGTCCCGGCTATCTGTTATTCTATGTATAAACCCCCCACGAACCCTTCGATTACATTCCAGTGTGTAACTCACTCCCGGGTATCTGTTATTCTATATATAAACCCCACCCCGAACACCTCGATTAGATTCCAGTCTGTAACTCACTCCTGGGTATATGTCATTCTATAAATAAACCCCCACAGAACCCCTCGATTAGATTCCAGTCTGTAACTCACTCCCGGGTATATTTAATTCTATATATAAACCCCCCGAACCCCTCGATTAGATTCCAGTTTGTAACTCACTCCCAGGTGTCTGTTATTCTATATATAAACCACCCTGAACCCCTCGATTAGATTCCAGTCTGTAACTCACTCCCGGGTACCTGTTATTCTATATATAAAACCCAACGAACCCCTCGATTAGATTCCAGCCTGTAACAAACTCGCGGGTATCTGTTATTCTACATATAAAACCCCCCCCGAAACCCTCGATTAGATTCCAGTCGGTAACTAACTCCCGGGGATCTGATATTCTATGTATAAACCCCCCCGAACCCTTCGATTACATTCCAGCCTGTAACTCACTCCTGGGTATCTGTTATTCTATATATAAACCCCCACCGAACCGTTCGAATACATTCCAGTCTGTAACTCACTCACCGGTATCTAATATTCTATGTATAAACCCCCCCCAAACCCTTCGATTACATTACAGCCTGCAGCTCACTCTCGGGTATCGGTTATTCTATATATAAACCACCCTGAAACCCTCGATTAGATAGCAGTCTGTAACTCACTCCCAGGTATCGGTTATTCTATATATAAACCACCCTGAACACCTCGATTAGATTCCAGCCTGTAACTCACTCCCGGGTATCGGTTATTCTATATATAAACCACCCTGAACCCCTCGATTAGATTCCAGTCTGTAACTCACTCCCGGGTATCGGTTATTCTTTCTATAAACCACCCCTAACCCCTCGATTAGATTCCAGTCTGTAACTCACTCCCGGGTATCTGTTATTCTATATATAAACCAACCCGAAGCACTCGATTAGATTCCAGCCTGTAACTCACTACGGGTATCTGTTATTCTAAATATAAACTCCCCCCGAACCCTTCGATTACATTCCAGTCTGTAACTCACTCCCGGGTATCTAATATTCTATGTATAAACCCCCCACAAACCCTTCGATTACATTCCAGCCTGTAACTCACTACGGGTATCTGTTATTCTATATATAAAGTCGCCCCCCCCGGAACCCCTCGATTAGATTCCAGTCTGTAACTCACTCACGGGTATCTGATATTCAATGTATAAACCCCGCCGAACCCCTCGATTAGATTCCAATCTGTAACTCACACCCGGGTATCTGATATTCCATGTATAAACCACCCCCCGAACCCTTCGATTACATTCCAGCCTGTAACTCACTCCCGGGGATCTGATATTCTATGTATAAACCCCACCGAACCCTTCGATTACATTCCAGTCTGTAACTCACTCCCGGGTATCAATATTCTATGTATAAACCCCCCACAAACCCTTCGATTACATTCCAGCCTGTAACTCACTACGGGTATCTGTTATTCTATATATAAACTCCCCCCGAACCCTTCGATTACATTCCAGTCTGTAACTCACTCCCGGGTATCTAATATTCTATGTATAAACCCCCCACAAACCCTTCGATTACATTCCAGTCTGTAACTCATTCCCGGGTATCTGTTATTCTATATATAAACTCGCCCCCCCGGAACCCCTCGATTAGATTCCAGTCTGTAACTCACTCACGGGTATCTGATATTCAATGTATAAACCCCCCCGAACCCCTCAATTAGATTCCAGTCTGTAACTCACTCACGGGTATCTGATATTCAATGTATAAACCCCCCCTGAAACCTTTGATTACATTCCATCCTGTAAATCACTCCCGGGTATCTTTTATTCTATATATAAACCACCCAAAGCCCTCGATTAGATTCCAGTCTGTAAATCACTCCCGGGGTCCTGTTATTCTACATATAAACCACCCTGAACCCATCGGTTAGATTCCAGACTGTAACTCACTCCCGGGTATCTCTTATTCTATATTTAAACCACTCTGAACCACTCGATTAGAATCCAGCCTGTAACTCACTCCCGGGTATCTGCTATTCTAAAAAAACCCAACCGACCCTCGATTATATTCCAGTCTGCAACTCACTCCCGGATATCTGTTCTTCTATAGAAAACCACTCTGAACCCCTCGATTAGATTCCAGTCTGTAACTCACTCCCGGGTATCTGTTATTCTATATATAAACCCCCCGAACCGGTCGATTAGATTCCAGTCTGTAACTCACTCCCGGGTACCCGTTATTCTTTTTATAAACCCCTCAAACCCCTCGATTAGATTCCAGTCTGTAACTCACATCCGGGTATCTGTTATTCTATATATAAACCCCTCAAACCCCTCGATTAGATTCCAGTCTGTAACTCACTCCCGGATATCTGTTATTCTACTTATAAACCAACCCAAACCCCTCGATTATATTCCAGTCTGTAACTCACTCCCGGGTATCTGTTATTCTATATATAAACCCCCCGAACCGGTCGATTAGATTCCAGTCTGTAACTCACTCCCGGGTACCTGTTATTCTATATATAAAACCCAACGAACCCCTCGATTAGATTCCAGCCTGTAACAAACTCGCGGGTATCTGTTATTCCATATATAAAACCCCCCCCCGAACCCCTCGATTAGATTCCAGTCGGTAACTAACTCCCGGGGATCTGATATTCTATGTATAAACCCCCCCGAACCCTTCGATTACATTCCAGCCTGTAACTCACTCCTGGGTATCTGTTATTCTATATATAAACCCCCACCGAACCGTTCGAATACATTCCAGTCTGTAACTCACTCACCGGTATCCAATATTCTATGTATAAACCCCCCCCCAAACCCTTCGATTACATTCCAGCCTGTAACTCACTCTCGGGTATCGGTTATTCTATATATAAACCACCCTGAAACCCTCGATTAGATACCAGTCTGTAACTCACTCCCAGGTATCGGTTATTCTATATATAAACCACCCTGAACACCTCGATTAGATTCCAGCCTGTAACTCACTCCCGGGTATCGGTTATTCTATATATAAACCACCCTGAACCCCTCGATTAGATTCCTGTCTGTAACTCACTCCCGGGTATCGGTTATTCTTTCTATAAACCACCCCTAACCCCTCGATTAGATTCCAGTCTGTAACTCACTCCCGGGTATCCGTTATTCTATATATAAACCAACCCGAAGCACTCGATTAGATTCCAGTCTGTAACTCACTCCCGGGTATCTGTTATTCTATATATAAACCCCCACCGGACCGTTCGATTACATTCCAGTCTGTAACTCACTCCCGGGTATCTAATATTCTATGTATAAACCCCCCCCAAACCCTTCGATTACATTCCAGCCTGTAACTCACTCTCGGGTATCGGTTATTCTATACATAAACCACCCTGAAACCCACGATTAGATACCAGTCTGTAACTCACTCCCAGGTATCGGTTATTCTATATATAAACCAACCTGAACCCCTCGATTAGATTCCAGTCTGTAACTCACTCCCGGGTATCGGTTATTCTATATATAAACCACCCTGAACCCCTCGATTAGATTCCAGTCTGGACCTCACTCCCGGGTATCGGTTATTCTTTCTATAAACCACCCCTAACCCCTCGATTAGATTCCAGTCTGTAACTCACTCCCGGGTATCTGTTATTCTATATATAAACCAACCCGAAGCACTCGATTAGATACCAGTCTGTAACTCAAACCCGGGTATCTGTTATTTTATATATAAACCCCCCCCGAACCCTTCGATTACATTCCAGTCTGTAACTCACTCCCGGGTATCTGTAATTCTATCTATAAATCCCCCTGAACGCCACGATTACATTACAGTCTGTAACTCACCCCCGGGTAACCATCATTCTATATATAAAACCACCCCCCCCCCCGAACCCTTCAATTAGATTCCAGTCTGTAACTCATTCCCGGATATCTGTTATTCTATATATAAACCAACCCAAACCCCTCGATTAGATTCCAATCTGTAACACACTCCCCGGTATCTGTTATTCTATATATAAACCACCCAGACCGCTAGATTAGATTCCAGCCTGTAACTCACTCCCGGCTATCTGTCATTCTATGTATAAACCCCCCACGAACCCTTCGATTACATTCCAGTGTGTAACTCACTCCCGGGTATCTGTTATTCTATATATAAACCCCACCCCGAACACCTCGATTAGATTCCAGTCTGTAACTCACTCCCGGGTATATGTCATTCTATAAATAAACCCCCACAGAACCCCTCGATTAGATTCCAGTCTGTAACTCACTCCCGGGTATCTTTAATTCTATATATAAACCCCCCGAACCCCTCGATTAGATTCCAGTTTGTAACTCACTCCCAGGTGTCTGTTATTCTATATATAAACCACCCTGAACCCCTCGATTAGATTCCAGTCTGTAACTCACTCCCGGGTACCTGTTATTCTAAAAAAACCCCAACGAACCCCTCGATCAGATTCCAGCCTGTAACAAACTCGCGGGTATCTGTTATTCAATATATAAAACCCCCCCCGAACCCCACGATTAGATTCCAGTCGGTAACTAACTCCCGGGGATCTGATATTCTATGTATAAACCCCCCCAGAACCCTTCGATTACATTCCAGCCTGTAACTCACTCCTGGGTATCTGTTATTCTATATATAAACCCCCACCGAACCGTTCGAATACATTCCAGTCTGTAACTCACTCACCGGAATCTAATATTCTATGTATAAACCCCCCACAAACCCTTCGATTACATTCCAGCCTGTAACTCACTCTCGGGTATCGGTTATTCTATATATAAACCACCCTGAAACCCTCGATTAGATTCCAGTCTGTAACTCACTCCCGGGTATCGGTTATTCTTTCTATAAACCACCCCTAACCTCTCGATTAGATTCCAGTCTGTAACTCACTCCCGGTTATCTGTTATTCTATATATAAACCAACCCGAAGCACTCGATTAGATACCAGTCTGTAACTCAAACCCGGGTATCTGTTATTTTATATATAAACCCCCCCCGAACCCTTCGATTACATTCCAGTCTGTAACTCACTCCCGGGTATCTGTAATTCTATCTATAAATCCCCCTGAACGCCTCGATTACATTACAGTCTGTAACTCACCCCCGGGTATCCGTCATTCTATATATAAAACCACCCCCCCCCGAACCCCTCGATTAGATTCCAATCTGTAACACACTCCCTGGTATCTGTTATTCTATATATAAACCACCCGGACCGCTATATTAGATTCCAGCCTGTAACTCACTCCCGGCTATCTGTTATTCTATGTATAAACCCCCCACGAACCCTTCGATTACATTCCAGTGTGTAACTCACTCCCGGGTATCTGTTATTCTATATATAAACCCCACCCCGAACACCTCTATTAGATTCCAGTCTGTAACTCACTCCCGGGTATATGTCATTCTATAAATAAACCCCCACAGAACCCCTCGATTAGATTCCAGTCTGTACCTCACTCCCGGGTATCTTTAATTCTATATATAAACCCCCCGAACCCCTCGATTAGATTCCAGTCTGTAACTCACTCCCAGGTGTCTGTTATTCTATATATAAACCACCCTGAACCCCTCGATTAGATTCCAGACTGTAACTCACTCTCAGGTGTATGTTATTCTATATATGAACCACGCTGAACCCCTCAATTAGATTCCAGTCTGAAACTCACTCCCGGATATCTGTTATTCTATATTTAAACCACTCTGAACAATTCGATTAGATTCCAGCCTGTAACTCACTCCCGGGTACCTGTTATTCTATATATAAACACCCCCCGAACCCCTCGATTAGATTCCAGTCTGTAACTCACTCCCGGGTATCTGAAATTCTATGTATAAACCCCCCCTGAACCCTTTGATTACATTCCAGCCTGTAAATCAATCCCAGGTATCTGTTATTCTATATATAAACCCCAACCGAAACCTTCGATTACATTCCAGTCTGTAACTCACTCCCGGGTATCGTTTCTTCTATATATAAACCACCCGAACCCCTCGATTAGATTCCAGTCTGTAACTCACTCCCGGGTATCTCTTATTCTATATTTAAACCACTCTGAACCACTCGATTAGAATCCAGCTTGTAACTCACTCCCGGGTATCTGCTATTCTATACATAAACCCATCCGACCCTCGATTAGATTCCAGTCTGTAACTCACTCCCGGGTGTCTGTTCTTCTATATATAAACCACTGAACCCCTCGATTAGATTCCAGTCTGCAACTCACTCCCGGATATCTGTTCTTCTATATATAAAAAACACTGAACCCCTCGATTAGATTCCAGTCTGTAACTCACTCCCGGATATCTGTTATTCTATATATAAACCACTCTGAACCCCTCGATTAGATTCCAGTCTGTAACTCACTCCCGGGTATCTGTTATTCTATATATAAACCCCCCGAACCGGTCGATTAGATTCCAGCCTGTAACTCACTCCCGGGTATCTGTTATTCGATATATAAAACACCCCCCGAACCCCTCGATTAGATTCCAATCTGTAACTCACTCCCGGGTATCTGATATTCTATGTATAAACCACCCTGAACCCCTCGATTAGATTCCAATCTGTAACTCACTCCCGGGTATCTGATATTCTATGTATAAACCCCCCCCGAACCCTTTGATTACATTCCAGCCTGTAACTCAATCCCAGGTATCTGTTATTCTATATATAAAACCCCTCCGAACCCCTCGATTAGATTCCAGACTGTAACTCACTCCCAGGTGTCTGTTATTCTATATATAAACCACCCTGAACCCCTCGATTAGATTCCAGATTGCAACTCACTCCCGGGTATCTGTTATTCTATATTTAAACCACTCTGAACCATTCGATTAGATTCCAGCCTGTAACTCACTCCCGGGTATCTGCTATTCTATATATAAACCCATCCGACCCTCGATTAGATTCCAGTCTGTAAATCACTCCCGGATATCTGTTCGTCTATATATAATCCACTCTGAACCCCTCGATTAGATTCCAGGCTGTAACTCACTCCCGGGTATCTTTTATTCTATATATAAACCCCCCGAACCCTTCGATTAGATTCCAGTCTGTAACTCACTCCCGGGTACCTGTTATTCTATATATAAACCCCACCGATCCCCTCGATTAGATTCCAGCCAGTAACAAACTCCGGGGTATCTGTTACTCTATATATAAAAACCCCCCCCCGAACCCCTCGATTAGATTCCAATCTGTAACACACTCCCTGGTATCTGTTATTCTATATATAAACCACCCGGACCGCTAGATTAGATTCCAGCCTGTAACTCACTCCCGGCTATCTGTTATTCTATGTATAAACCCCCCACGAACCCTTCGATTACATTCCAGTGTGTAACTCACTCCCGGTATCTGTTATTCTATATATAAACCCCACCCCGAACACCTCGATTAGATTCCAGTCTGTAACTCACTCCCGGGTATATGTCATTCTATAAATAAACCCCCACAGAACCCCTCGATTAGATTCCAGTCTGTAACTCACTCCCGGGTATCTTTAATTCTATATATAAACCCCCCGAACCCCTCGATTAGATTCCAGTTTGTAACTCACTCCCAGGTGTCTGTTATTCTATATATAAACCACCCTGAACCCCTCGATTAGATTCCAGTCTGTAACTCACTCCCGGGTACCTGTTATTCTAAAAAAACCCCAACGAACCCCTCGATCAGATTCCAGCCTGTAACAAACTCGCGGGTATCTGTTATTCAATATATAAAACCCCCCCCGAACCCCACGATTAGATTCCAGTCGGTAACTAACTCCCGGGGATCTGATATTCTATGTATAAACCCCCCCAGAACCCTTCGATTACATTCCAGCCTGTAACTCACTCCTGGGTATCTGTTATTCTATATATAAACCCCCACCGAACCGTTCGAATACATTCCAGTCTGTAACTCACTCACCGGAATCTAATATTCTATGTATAAACCCCCCACAAACCCTTCGATTACATTCCAGCCTGTAACTCACTCTCGGGTATCGGTTATTCTATATATAAACCACCCTGAAACCCTCGATTAGATTCCAGTCTGTAACTCACTCCCGGGTATCGGTTATTCTTTCTATAAACCACCCCTAACCTCTCGATTAGATTCCAGTCTGTAACTCACTCCCGGTTATCTGTTATTCTATATATAAACCAACCCGAAGCACTCGATTAGATACCAGTCTGTAACTCAAACCCGGGTATCTGTTATTTTATATATAAACCCCCCCCGAACCCTTCGATTACATTCCAGTCTGTAACTCACTCCCGGGTATCTGTAATTCTATCTATAAATCCCCCTGAACGCCTCGATTACATTACAGTCTGTAACTCACCCCCGGGTATCCGTCATTCTATATATAAAACCACCCCCCCCCGAACCCCTCGATTAGATTCCAATCTGTAACACACTCCCTGGTATCTGTTATTCTATATATAAACCACCCGGACCGCTATATTAGATTCCAGCCTGTAACTCACTCCCGGCTATCTGTTATTCTATGTATAAACCCCCCACGAACCCTTCGATTACATTCCAGTGTGTAACTCACTCCCGGGTATCTGTTATTCTATATATAAACCCCACCCCGAACACCTCTATTAGATTCCAGTCTGTAACTCACTCCCGGGTATATGTCATTCTATAAATAAACCCCCACAGAACCCCTCGATTAGATTCCAGTCTGTACCTCACTCCCGGGTATCTTTAATTCTATATATAAACCCCCCGAACCCCTCGATTAGATTCCAGTCTGTAACTCACTCCCAGGTGTCTGTTATTCTATATATAAACCACCCTGAACCCCTCGATTAGATTCCAGACTGTAACTCACTCTCAGGTGTATGTTATTCTATATATGAACCACGCTGAACCCCTCAATTAGATTCCAGTCTGAAACTCACTCCCGGATATCTGTTATTCTATATTTAAACCACTCTGAACAATTCGATTAGATTCCAGCCTGTAACTCACTCCCGGGTACCTGTTATTCTATATATAAACACCCCCCGAACCCCTCGATTAGATTCCAGTCTGTAACTCACTCCCGGGTATCTGAAATTCTATGTATAAACCCCCCCTGAACCCTTTGATTACATTCCAGCCTGTAAATCAATCCCAGGTATCTGTTATTCTATATATAAACCCCAACCGAAACCTTCGATTACATTCCAGTCTGTAACTCACTCCCGGGTATCGTTTCTTCTATATATAAACCACCCGAACCCCTCGATTAGATTCCAGTCTGTAACTCACTCCCGGGTATCTCTTATTCTATATTTAAACCACTCTGAACCACTCGATTAGAATCCAGCTTGTAACTCACTCCCGGGTATCTGCTATTCTATACATAAACCCATCCGACCCTCGATTAGATTCCAGTCTGTAACTCACTCCCGGGTGTCTGTTCTTCTATATATAAACCACTGAACCCCTCGATTAGATTCCAGTCTGCAACTCACTCCCGGATATCTGTTCTTCTATATATAAAAAACACTGAACCCCTCGATTAGATTCCAGTCTGTAACTCACTCCCGGATATCTGTTATTCTATATATAAACCACTCTGAACCCCTCGATTAGATTCCAGTCTGTAACTCACTCCCGGGTATCTGTTATTCTATATATAAACCCCCCGAACCGGTCGATTAGATTCCAGCCTGTAACTCACTCCCGGGTATCTGTTATTCGATATATAAAACACCCCCCGAACCCCTCGATTAGATTCCAATCTGTAACTCACTCCCGGGTATCTGATATTCTATGTATAAACCACCCTGAACCCCTCGATTAGATTCCAATCTGTAACTCACTCCCGGGTATCTGATATTCTATGTATAAACCCCCCCCGAACCCTTTGATTACATTCCAGCCTGTAACTCAATCCCAGGTATCTGTTATTCTATATATAAAACCCCTCCGAACCCCTCGATTAGATTCCAGACTGTAACTCACTCCCAGGTGTCTGTTATTCTATATATAAACCACCCTGAACCCCTCGATTAGATTCCAGATTGCAACTCACTCCCGGGTATCTGTTATTCTATATTTAAACCACTCTGAACCATTCGATTAGATTCCAGCCTGTAACTCACTCCCGGGTATCTGCTATTCTATATATAAACCCATCCGACCCTCGATTAGATTCCAGTCTGTAAATCACTCCCGGATATCTGTTCGTCTATATATAATCCACTCTGAACCCCTCGATTAGATTCCAGGCTGTAACTCACTCCCGGGTATCTTTTATTCTATATATAAACCCCCCGAACCCTTCGATTAGATTCCAGTCTGTAACTCACTCCCGGGTACCTGTTATTCTATATATAAACCCCACCGATCCCCTCGATTAGATTCCAGCCAGTAACAAACTCCGGGGTATCTGTTACTCTATATATAAAAACCCCCCCCCGAACCCCTCGATTAGATTCCAATCTGTAACACACTCCCTGGTATCTGTTATTCTATATATAAACCACCCGGACCGCTAGATTAGATTCCAGCCTGTAACTCACTCCCGGCTATCTGTTATTCTATGTATAAACCCCCCACGAACCCTTCGATTACATTCCAGTGTGTAACTCACTCCCAGGTATCTGTTATTCTATATATAAACCCCACCCCGAACACCTCGATTAGATTCCAGTCTGTAACTCACTCCCGGGTATATGTCATTCTATAAATAAACCCCCACAGAACCCCTCGATTAGATTCCAGTCTGTACCTCACTCCCGGGTATCTTTAATTCTATATATAAACCCCCCGAACCCCTCGATTAGATTCCAGTCTGTAACTCACTCCCAGGTGTCTGTTATTCTATATATAAACCACCCTGAACCCCTCGATTAGATTCCAGTCTGTAACTCACTCCCGGGTACCTGTTATTCTAAAAAAACCCCAACGAACCCCTCGATCAGATTCCAGCCTGTAACAAACTCGCGGGTATCTGTTATTCAATATATAAAACCCCCCCCGAACCCCACGATTAGATTCCAGTCGGTAACTAACTCCCGGGGATCTGATATTCTATGTATAAACCCCCCCAGAACCCTTCGATTACATTCCAGCCTGTAACTCACTCCTGGGTATCTGTTATTCTATATATAAACCCCCACCGAACCGTTCGAATACATTCCAGTCTGTAACTCACTCACCGGAATCTAATATTCTATGTATAAACCCCCCACAAACCCTTCGATTACATTCCAGCCTGTAACTCACTCTCGGGTATCGGTTATTCTATATATAAACCACCCTGAAACCCTCGATTAGATTCCAGTCTGTAACTCACTCCCGGGTATCGGTTATTCTTTCTATAAACCACCCCTAACCTCTCGATTAGATTCCAGTCTGTAACTCACTCCCGGTTATCTGTTATTCTATATATAAACCAACCCGAAGCACTCGATTAGATACCAGTCTGTAACTCAAACCCGGGTATCTGTTATTTTATATATAAACCCCCCCCGAACCCTTCGATTACATTCCAGTCTGTAACTCACTCCCGGGTATCTGTAATTCTATCTATAAATCCCCCTGAACGCCTCGATTACATTACAGTCTGTAACTCACCCCCGGGTATCCGTCATTCTATATATAAAACCACCCCCCCCCGAACCCCTCGATTAGATTCCAATCTGTAACACACTCCCTGGTATCTGTTATTCTATATATAAACCACCCGGACCGCTATATTAGATTCCAGCCTGTAACTCACTCCCGGCTATCTGTTATTCTATGTATAAACCCCCCACGAACCCTTCGATTACATTCCAGTGTGTAACTCACTCCCGGGTATCTGTTATTCTATATATAAACCCCACCCCGAACACCTCTATTAGATTCCAGTCTGTAACTCACTCCCGGGTATATGTCATTCTATAAATAAACCCCCACAGAACCCCTCGATTAGATTCCAGTCTGTACCTCACTCCCGGGTATCTTTAATTCTATATATAAACCCCCCGAACCCCTCGATTAGATTCCAGTCTGTAACTCACTCCCAGGTGTCTGTTATTCTATATATAAACCACCCTGAACCCCTCGATTAGATTCCAGACTGTAACTCACTCTCAGGTGTATGTTATTCTATATATGAACCACGCTGAACCCCTCAATTAGATTCCAGTCTGAAACTCACTCCCGGATATCTGTTATTCTATATTTAAACCACTCTGAACAATTCGATTAGATTCCAGCCTGTAACTCACTCCCGGGTACCTGTTATTCTATATATAAACACCCCCCGAACCCCTCGATTAGATTCCAGTCTGTAACTCACTCCCGGGTATCTGAAATTCTATGTATAAACCCCCCCTGAACCCTTTGATTACATTCCAGCCTGTAACTCAATCCCAGGTATCTGTTATTCTATATATAAACCCCAACCGAAACCTTCGATTACATTCCAGTCTGTAACTCACTCCCGGGTATCGTTTCTTCTATATATAAACCACCCGAACCCCTCGATTAGATTCCAGTCTGTAACTCACTCCCGGGTATCTCTTATTCTATATTTAAACCACTCTGAACCACTCGATTAGAATCCAGCTTGTAACTCACTCCCGGGTATCTGCTATTCTATACATAAACCCATCCGACCCTCGATTAGATTCCAGTCTGTAACTCACTCCCGGGTGTCTGTTCTTCTATATATAAACCACTGAACCCCTCGATTAGATTCCAGTCTGCAACTCACTCCCGGATATCTGTTCTTCTATATATAAAAAACACTGAACCCCTCGATTAGATTCCAGTCTGTAACTCACTCCCGGATATCTGTTATTCTATATATAAACCACTCTGAACCCCTCGATTAGATTCCAGTCTGTAACTCACTCCCGGGTATCTGTTATTCTATATATAAACCCCCCGAACCGGTCGATTAGATTCCAGCCTGTAACTCACTCCCGGGTATCTGTTATTCGATATATAAAACACCCCCCGAACCCCTCGATTAGATTCCAATCTGTAACTCACTCCCGGGTATCTGATATTCTATGTATAAACCACCCTGAACCCCTCGATTAGATTCCAATCTGTAACTCACTCCCGGGTATCTGATATTCTATGTATAAACCCCCCCCGAACCCTTTGATTACATTCCAGCCTGTAACTCAATCCCAGGTATCTGTTATTCTATATATAAAACCCCTCCGAACCCCTCGATTAGATTCCAGACTGTAACTCACTCCCAGGTGTCTGTTATTCTATATATAAACCACCCTGAACCCCTCGATTAGATTCCAGATTGCAACTCACTCCCGGGTATCTGTTATTCTATATTTAAACCACTCTGAACCATTCGATTAGATTCCAGCCTGTAACTCACTCCCGGGTATCTGCTATTCTATATATAAACCCATCCGACCCTCGATTAGATTCCAGTCTGTAAATCACTCCCGGATATCTGTTCGTCTATATATAATCCACTCTGAACCCCTCGATTAGATTCCAGGCTGTAACTCACTCCCGGGTATCTTTTATTCTATATATAAACCCCCCGAACCCTTCGATTAGATTCCAGTCTGTAACTCACTCCCGGGTACCTGTTATTCTATATATAAACCCCACCGATCCCCTCGATTAGATTCCAGCCAGTAACAAACTCCGGGGTATCTGTTACTCTATATATAAAAACCCCCCCCCGAACCCCTCGATTAGATTCCAATCTGTAACACACTCCCTGGTATCTGTTATTCTATATATAAACCACCCGGACCGCTAGATTAGATTCCAGCCTGTAACTCACTCCCGGCTATCTGTTATTCTATGTATAAACCCCCCACGAACCCTTCGATTACATTCCAGTGTGTAACTCACTCCCAGGTATCTGTTATTCTATATATAAACCCCACCCCGAACACCTCGATTAGATTCCAGTCTGTAACTCACTCCCGGGTATATGTCATTCTATAAATAAACCCCCACAGAACCCCTCGATTAGATTCCAGTCTGTACCTCACTCCCGGGTATCTTTAATTCTATATATAAACCCCCCGAACCCCTCGATTAGATTCCAGTCTGTAACTCACTCCCAGGTGTCTGTTATTCTATATATAAACCACCCTGAACCCCTCGATTAGATTCCAGACTGTAACTCACTCTCAGGTGTATGTTATTCTATATATGAACCACGCTGAACCCCTCAATTAGATTCCAGTCTGAAACTCACTCCCGGGTGTCTGTTATTCTATATTTAAACCACTCTGAACAATTCGATTAGATTCCAGCCTGTAACTCACTCCCGGGTACCTGTTATTCTATATATAAACACCCCCCGAACCCTTCGATTACATTCCAGTCTGTAACTCACTCCCGGGTATCTGTAATTCTATCTATAAATCCCCCTGAACGCCACGATTACATTACAGTCTGTAACTCACCCCCGGGTAACCATCATTCTATATATAAAACCCCCACCCCCCGAACCCTTCGATTAGATTCCAGTCTGTAACTCATTCCCGGATATCTGTTATTCTATATATAAACCAACCCAAACCCCGCGATTAGATTCCAATCTGTAACACACTCCCCGGTATCTGTTATTCTATATATAAACCACCCAGACCGCTAGATTAGATTCCAGCCTGTAACTCACTCCCGGCTATCTGTTATTCTATGTATGAACCCCCCACGGACCCTTCGATTACATTCCAGTGTGTAACTCACTCCCGGGTATCTGTTATTCTATATATAAACCCCACCCCGAACACCTCGATTAGATTCCAGTCTGTAACTCACTCCCGGGTATATGTCATTCTATTAATAAACCCCCACAGAACCCCTCGATTAGATTCCAGTCTGTAACTCACTCCCGGGTATCTTTAATTCTATATATAAACCCCCCGAACCCCTCGATTAGATTCCAGTTTGTAACTCACTCCCAGGTGTCTGTTATTCTATATATAAACCACCCTGAACCCCTCGATTAGATTCCAGTCTGTAACTCACTCCCAGGTACCTGTTATTCTATATATAAACCCCAACGAACCCCTCGATTAGATTCCAGCCTGTAACAAACTCGCGGGTATCTGTTATTCAATATATAAAACCCTCCCCGAACCCCACGATTAGATTCCAGTCGGTAACTAACTCCCGGGGATCTGATATTCTATGTATAAACCCCCCCAGAACCCTTCGATTACATTCCAGCCTGTAACTCACTCCTGGGTATCTGTTATTCTATATATAAACCCCCACCGAACCGTTCGAATACATTCCAGTCTGTAACTCACTCACCGGAATCTAATATTCTATGTATAAACCCCCCCCAAACCCTTCGATTACATTCCAGCCTGTAACTCACTCTCGGGTATCGGTTATTCTATATATAAACCACCCTGAAACCCTCGATTAGATACCAGTCTGTAACTCACTCCCAGGTATCGGTTATTCTATATATAAACCACCCTGAACACCTCGATTAGATTCCAGTCTGGACCTCACTCCCGGGTATCGGTTATTCTTTCTATAAACCACCCCTAACCCCTCGATTAGATTCCAGTCTGTAACTCACTCCCGGGTATCTGTTATTCTATATATAAACCAACCCGAAGCACTCGATTAGATACCAGTCTGTAACTCAAACCCGGGTATCTTATTTTATATAAAAACCCCCCCCGAACCCTTCGATTACATTCCAGTCTGTAACTCACTCCCGGGTATCTGTAATTCTATCTATAAATCCCCCTGAACGCCTCGATTACATTACAGTCTGTAACTCACTCCCGGGTATCTGCTATTCTATACATAAACCCATCCGACCCTCGATTAGATTCCAGTCTGTAACTCACTCCCGGGTGTCTGTTCTTCTATATATAAACCACTGAACCCCTCGATTAGATTCCAGTCTGCAACTCACTCCCGGATATCTGTTCTTCTATATATAAAAAACTCTGAACCCCTCGATTAGATTCCAGTCTGTAACTCACTCCCGGATATCTGTTATTCTATATATAAACCACTCTGAACCCCTCGATTAGATTCCAGTCTGTAACTCACTCCCGGGTATCTGTTATTCTATATATAAACCCCCCGAACCGGTCGATTAGATTCCAGCCTGTAACTCACTCCCGGGTATCTGTTATTCGATATATAAAACACCCCCCGAACCCCTCGATTAGATTCCAATCTGTAACTCACTCCCGGGTATCTGATATTCTATGTATAAACCCCCCCCGAACCCTTTGATTACATTCCAGCCTGTAACTCAATCCCAGGTATCTGTTATTCTATATATAAAACCCCTCCGAACCCCTCGATTAGATTCCAGACTGTAACTCACTCCCAGGTGTCTGTTATTCTATATATAAACCACCCTGAACCCCTCGATTAGATTCCAGATTGCAACTCACTCCCGGGTATCTGTTATTCTATATTTAAACCACTCTGAACCATTCGATTAGATTCCAGCCTGTAACTCACTCCCGGGTATCTGCTATTCTATATATAAACCCATCCGACCCTCGATTAGATTCCAGTCTGTAAATCACTCCCGGATATCTGTTCGTCTATATATAATCCACTCTGAACCCCTCGATTAGATTCCAGGCTGTAACTCACTCCCGGGTATCTTTTATTCTATATATAAACCCCCCGAACCCTTCGATTAGATTCCAGTCTGTAACTCACTCCCGGGTACCTGTTATTCTATATATAAACCCCACCGATCCCCTCGATTAGATTCCAGCCAGTAACAAACTCCGGGGTATCTGTTACTCTATATATAAAAACCCCCCCCCGAACCCCTCGATTAGATTCCAATCTGTAACACACTCCCTGGTATCTGTTATTCTATATATAAACCACCCGGACCGCTAGATTAGATTCCAGCCTGTAACTCACTCCCGGCTATCTGTTATTCTATGTATAAACCCCCCACGAACCCTTCGATTACATTCCAGTGTGTAACTCACTCCCAGGTATCTGTTATTCTATATATAAACCCCACCCCGAACACCTCGATTAGATTCCAGTCTGTAACTCACTCCCGGGTATATGTCATTCTATAAATAAACCCCACAGAACCCCTCGATTAGATTCCAGTCTGTACCTCACTCCCGGGTATCTTTAATTCTATATATAAACCCCCCGAACCCCTCGATTAGATTCCAGTCTGTAACTCACTCCCAGGTGTCTGTTATTCTATATATAAACCACCCTGAACCCCTCGATTAGATTCCAGACTGTAACTCACTCTCAGGTGTATGTTATTCTATATATGAACCACGCTGAACCCCTCAATTAGATTCCAGTCTGAAACTCACTCCCGGGTACCTGTTATTCTATATATAAACACCCCCCGAACCCCTCGATTAGATTCCAGTCTGTAACTCACTCCCGGGTAGCTGAAATTCTATGTATAAACCCCCCCTGAACCCTTTGATTACATTCCAGCCTGTAACTCAATCCCAGGTATCTGTTATTCTATATATAAACCCCAACCGAAACCTTCGATTACATTCCAGTCTGTAACTCACTCCCGGGTATCGTTTATTCTATATATAAACCACTCTGAACCCCTCGATTAGATTCCAGTCTGTAACTCACTCCCGGGTATCTGTTATTCTATATATAAACCCCCCGAACCGGTCGATTGGATTCCAGCCTGTAACTCACTCCCGGGTATCTGTTATTCGATATATAAAACACCCCCCGAACCCCTCGATTAGATTCCAATCTGTAACTCACTCCCGGGTATCTGATATTCTATGTATAAACCCCCCCCGAACCCTTTGATTACATTCCAGCCTGTAACTCAATCCCAGGTATCTGTTATTCTATATATAAAACCCCTCCGAACCCCTCGATTAGATTCCAGACTGTAACTCACTCCCAGGTGTCTGTTATTCTATATATAAACCACCCTGAACCCCTCGATTAGATTCCAGATTGCAACTCACTCCCGGGTATCTGTTATTCTATATTTAAACCACTCTGAACCATTCGATTAGATTCCAGCCTGTAACTCACTCCCGGGTATCTGCTATTCTATATATAAACCCATCCGACCCTCGATTAGATACCAGTCTGTAACTCACTCCCAGGTATCAGTTATTCTATATATAAACCACCCCGAAACCCTCAATTAGATTCCAGTCTGTAACTCACTCCCGGGTGTCTGTTCTTCTATATATAAACCACTCTGAACCCCTCGATTAGATTCCAGTCTGTAACTCACTCCCGGATATCTGTTCTTCTATATATAAACCACTCTGAACCCCTCGATTAGATTCCAGTCTGTAACTCACTCCCGGATATCTGTTCTTCTATATATAAACCACTCTGAACCCCTGTATTAGATTCCAGTCTGTAACTCACTCCCGGATATCTGTTATTCTATATATAAACCACTCTGAACCCCTCGATTAGATTCCAGTCTGTAACTCACTCCCGGGTATCTGTTATTCTATATACAAACCCCCCGAACCGGTCGATTAGATTCCAGCCTGTAACTCACTCCCGGGTATCTGTTATTCGATATATAAAACACCCCCCGAACCCCTCGATTAGATTCCAATCTGTAACTCACTCCCGGGTATCTGATATTCTATGTATAAACACCCCCGAACCCTTTGATTACATTCCAGCCTGTAACTCAATCCCAGGTATCTGTTATTCTATATATAAAACCCCTCCGAACCCCTCGATTAGATTCCAGACTGTAACTCACTCCCAGGTGTCTGTTATTCTATATATAAACCACTCTGAACCATTCGATTAGATTCCAGCCTGTAACTCACTCCCAGGTATCTGCTATTCTATATATAAACCCATCCGACCCTCGATTAGATTCCAGTCTGTAACTCACTCCCGGATATCTGTTCTTCTATATATAATCCACTTTGAACCCCTCGATTAGATTCCAGTCTGTAACTCACTCCCGGGTACCTGTTATTCTATATATAAACCCCACCGAACCCCTCGATTAGATTCCAGCCAGTAACAAACTCCGGGGTATCTGTTACTCTATATATAAAACCCGCCCCGAACCCCTCGATTAGATTCCAGTCTGTAACTAACTCCCGGGTATCTGATATTCTATGTATAAACCCCCCCGAACCCGTCTATTACATTCCAGCCTGTAACTCACTCCCGGGTATCTGTTATTCTATAGATAAACCCCCACCAAACCATTCGATTACAATCTAGTCTGTAACTCACTCTCGGGTATCGGTTATTCTATATATAAACCATCCTGAAACCCTCGATTAGATACCAGTCTGTAACTCACTCCCAGGTATCAGTTATTCTATATATAAACCACCCCGAAACCCTCAATTAGATTCCAGTCTGTAACTCACTCCCGGGTATCTGTTATTCTATATATAAACCCCCTCAAACACCTCGATTAGATTCCAGTCTGTAACTCACTCCCGGGTATCTGTTATTCTATATGTAAACCACTCCGAACCCCTCGATTACATTCCAGTTTGTAACTCACTCCCGGGTATCTGTTATTCTATATATAAACTCCCGCCGAACCCCTCGATTAGATTCCAGTCTGTAACTCAATCCCGGGTATCTGTTATTCTACATATAAACCCCCCAAACCCCACGATTAGATTCCAGTCTGTAACTCACTCCCGGGTATCTGTTATTCTATATATAAACCCCCTCGAATCCCTCGATCAGATTCCAGTCTGTAACTCACTCCCAGGTATGTTATTCTATATATAAACACCCTGAACCCTTCGATTAGATTCCAGTCTGTAACTCACTCCCGGGTATCTGTTATTCTATATATAAACCCCCTCGAACACCTCGATTAGATTCCAGTCTGTAACTCACTCAAGGGTATCTGTTATTCTATATATAAACCCCCTCAAACCCCTCGATTAGATTACAGTCTGTAACTCACTCCCGGGTATCTGTTATTCTGTATAAAAACCACCCCGAACCCCTCGATTAGATTCCAGTCGGTAACTCACTCCCGGGAATCTGTTATTCTATATATAAACCACCCCGAACCACTCGATAAGATTCCAGTCTGTAACTCACTCCCGGGTATCTGTTATTCTATATATAAACCACCCCGAACCCCTCGATTACATTCCAGTCTGTAACTCACTCCCGGGTATCTGTTATTCTATATATAAACCACCCCGAACACCTCGATTAGATTCCAGTCTGTAACTCACTCCCGCGTATCTGTTATTCTGTATATAAAACCCCCCCCGAACCCCTCGATTAGATTCCAGTCTGTAACTCACTCCTGGGTATCTGTTATTCTATATAAAAGCCACCCCGAACCGCTCGATAAGATACCAGTCTGTAACTCACTCCCGGGTATCTGTTATTCTATATATAAAACCACCCCGAACCCCTCGATTAGATTCCAGTCTGTAACTCACTCCCGGGTATCTGTTATTCTATATATAAACCACCCGAACTCCTCGATTAAATTCCAGTCTGTAACTCACTCCCGGGAATCTGTTATTCTGTATAAAAACCACCCGAACCCCTCGATTAAATTCTAGTCTGTAACTCACTCCCGGGTATCTGTTATTCTTTCTATAAACCCCCCCCGAACCCTTCGATTACATTCCAGTCTGTAAATCACTCCCGGGTATCTGTAATTCTACCTATAAATCCCCCTGAACGCCTCGATTAGATTCCAGTCTGTAACTCACCCCCGGGTATCCGTCATTCTATATATAAAACCCCCCCACCGAACCCCTCGATTAGATTCCAGTCTGTAACTCAATCCCGGATATCTGTTATTCTACATATAAACAAACCCAAAACCCTCGATTAGATTCCAATCTGTAACACACTCCCCGGTATCTGTTATTCTATATATAAACCACCCGGACCGCTAGATTAGATTCCAGCCTGTAACTCACTCCCGGGTATCTGTTATTCTATATATAAACACCACCCAGAACCCATCGATTAGATTCCAGTCTGTAACTCACTCCCGTGTATATGTCATGCTATATATAAACCCCCACAGAACCCCTCGATTAGATTCCAGTCTGTAACTCACTCCTGGGTATGTTTTATTCTATATATAAACCGCCCGAACCCCTCGATTAGATTCCAGTCTGTAACTCACTCCCGGGTGTCTGTTATTCTATATATAAACCACCCTGAACCCCTCGATTAGATTCCAGACTGTAACTCACTCCCAGGTGTATGTTATTCTAAATATAAACCACCCTGAACCTCTCGATTAGATTCCAGTCTGAAACTCACTCCCGGGTGTCTGTTATTCTATATTTAAACCACTCTGAACCATTCGATTAGATTCCAGTCTGTAACTCACTCCCGGGTATCTGTTATTCTATATATAAACTCCCCCCCGGACCCCTCGATTAGATTGCAGTCTGTAACTCACTCCCGGGTACCTGATATTCTATGTATAAACCCCCCCCGAACCTTTAGATTACATTCCAGCCTGTAACTCAATCCCAGGTATCTGTTATTCTATATATGAACCCCCCCCCGAACCCCTCGATTAGATTCCAGTTTGTAACTCACTCCTGGGTATCTGTTATTCTATATATAAACCCCCCCGAACCCGTCGATTACATTCCAGTCTGTAACTCACTCCCGGGTATCTGTTATTCTATATATAAACCCCCCCGAACCCCTCGATTAGATTCCAGTCTGTAACTCACTCCCGGGTATCTAATATTCTATGTATAAACCCCCCACAAACCCTTCGATTACATTCCAGTCTGTAACTCATTCCCGGGTATCTGTTATTCTATATATAAACTCGCCCCCCCGGAACCCCTCGATTAGATTCCAGTCTGTAACTCACTCACGGGTATCTGATATTCAATGTATAAACCCCCCCGAACCCCTCAATTAGATTCCAGTCTGTAACTCACTCACGGGTATCTGATATTCAATGTATAAACCCCCCCTGAAACCTTTGATTACATTCCATCCTGTAAATCACTCCCGGGTATCTTTTATTCTATATATAAACCACCCAAAGCCCTCGATTAGATTCCAGTCTGTAAATCACTCCCGGGGTCCTGTTATTCTACATATAAACCACCCTGAACCCATCGGTTAGATTCCAGACTGTAACTCACTCCCGGGTATCTCTTATTCTATATTTAAACCACTCTGAACCACTCGATTAGAATCCAGCCTGTAACTCACTCCCGGGTATCTGCTATTCTAAAAAAACCCAACCGACCCTCGATTATATTCCAGTCTGCAACTCACTCCCGGATATCTGTTCTTCTATAGAAAACCACTCTGAACCCCTCGATTAGATTCCAGTCTGTAACTCACTCCCGGGTATCTGTTATTCTATATATAAACCCCCCGAACCGGTCGATTAGATTCCAGTCTGTAACTCACTCCCGGGTACCCGTTATTCTTTTTATAAACCCCTCAAACCCCTCGATTAGATTCCAGTCTGTAACTCACATCCGGGTATCTGTTATTCTATATATAAACCCCTCAAACCCCTCGATTAGATTCCAGTCTGTAACTCACTCCCGGATATCTGTTATTCTACTTATAAACCAACCCAAACCCCTCGATTATATTCCAGTCTGTAACTCACTCCCGGGTATCTGTTATTCTATATATAAACCCCCCGAACCGGTCGATTAGATTCCAGTCTGTAACTCACTCCCGGGTACCTGTTATTCTATATATAAAACCCAACGAACCCCTCGATTAGATTCCAGCCTGTAACAAACTCGCGGGTATCTGTTATTCCATATATAAAACCCCCCCCCGAACCCCTCGATTAGATTCCAGTCGGTAACTAACTCCCGGGGATCTGATATTCTATGTATAAACCCCCCCGAACCCTTCGATTACATTCCAGCCTGTAACTCACTCCTGGGTATCTGTTATTCTATATATAAACCCCCACCGAACCGTTCGAATACATTCCAGTCTGTAACTCACTCACCGGTATCCAATATTCTATGTATAAACCCCCCCCCAAACCCTTCGATTACATTCCAGCCTGTAACTCACTCTCGGGTATCGGTTATTCTATATATAAACCACCCTGAAACCCTCGATTAGATACCAGTCTGTAACTCACTCCCAGGTATCGGTTATTCTATATATAAACCACCCTGAACACCTCGATTAGATTCCAGCCTGTAACTCACTCCCGGGTATCGGTTATTCTATATATAAACCACCCTGAACCCCTCGATTAGATTCCTGTCTGTAACTCACTCCCGGGTATCGGTTATTCTTTCTATAAACCACCCCTAACCCCTCGATTAGATTCCAGTCTGTAACTCACTCCCGGGTATCCGTTATTCTATATATAAACCAACCCGAAGCACTCGATTAGATTCCAGTCTGTAACTCACTCCCGGGTATCTGTTATTCTATATATAAACCCCCACCGGACCGTTCGATTACATTCCAGTCTGTAACTCACTCCCGGGTATCTAATATTCTATGTATAAACCCCCCCCAAACCCTTCGATTACATTCCAGCCTGTAACTCACTCTCGGGTATCGGTTATTCTATACATAAACCACCCTGAAACCCACGATTAGATACCAGTCTGTAACTCACTCCCAGGTATCGGTTATTCTATATATAAACCAACCTGAACCCCTCGATTAGATTCCAGTCTGTAACTCACTCCCGGGTATCGGTTATTCTATATATAAACCACCCTGAACCCCTCGATTAGATTCCAGTCTGGACCTCACTCCCGGGTATCGGTTATTCTTTCTATAAACCACCCCTAACCCCTCGATTAGATTCCAGTCTGTAACTCACTCCCGGGTATCTGTTATTCTATATATAAACCAACCCGAAGCACTCGATTAGATACCAGTCTGTAACTCAAACCCGGGTATCTGTTATTTTATATATAAACCCCCCCCGAACCCTTCGATTACATTCCAGTCTGTAACTCACTCCCGGGTATCTGTAATTCTATCTATAAATCCCCCTGAACGCCACGATTACATTACAGTCTGTAACTCACCCCCGGGTAACCATCATTCTATATATAAAACCACCCCCCCCCCCGAACCCTTCAATTAGATTCCAGTCTGTAACTCATTCCCGGATATCTGTTATTCTATATATAAACCAACCCAAACCCCTCGATTAGATTCCAATCTGTAACACACTCCCCGGTATCTGTTATTCTATATATAAACCACCCAGACCGCTAGATTAGATTCCAGCCTGTAACTCACTCCCGGCTATCTGTCATTCTATGTATAAACCCCCCACGAACCCTTCGATTACATTCCAGTGTGTAACTCACTCCCGGGTATCTGTTATTCTATATATAAACCCCACCCCGAACACCTCGATTAGATTCCAGTCTGTAACTCACTCCCGGGTATATGTCATTCTATAAATAAACCCCCACAGAACCCCTCGATTAGATTCCAGTCTGTAACTCACTCCCGGGTATCTTTAATTCTATATATAAACCCCCCGAACCCCTCGATTAGATTCCAGTTTGTAACTCACTCCCAGGTGTCTGTTATTCTATATATAAACCACCCTGAACCCCTCGATTAGATTCCAGTCTGTAACTCACTCCCGGGTACCTGTTATTCTAAAAAAACCCCAACGAACCCCTCGATCAGATTCCAGCCTGTAACAAACTCGCGGGTATCTGTTATTCAATATATAAAACCCCCCCCGAACCCCACGATTAGATTCCAGTCGGTAACTAACTCCCGGGGATCTGATATTCTATGTATAAACCCCCCCAGAACCCTTCGATTACATTCCAGCCTGTAACTCACTCCTGGGTATCTGTTATTCTATATATAAACCCCCACCGAACCGTTCGAATACATTCCAGTCTGTAACTCACTCACCGGAATCTAATATTCTATGTATAAACCCCCCACAAACCCTTCGATTACATTCCAGCCTGTAACTCACTCTCGGGTATCGGTTACTCTATATATAAACCACCCTGAAACCCTCGATTAGATTCCAGTCTGTAACTCACTCCCGGGTATCGGTTATTCTTTCTATAAACCACCCCTAACCTCTCGATTAGATTCCAGTCTGTAACTCACTCCCGGTTATCTGTTATTCTATATATAAACCAACCCGAAGCACTCGATTAGATACCAGTCTGTAACTCAAACCCGGGTATCTGTTATTTTATATATAAACCCCCCCCGAACCCTTCGATTACATTCCAGTCTGTAACTCACTCCCGGGTATCTGTAATTCTATCTATAAATCCCCCTGAACGCCTCGATTACATTACAGTCTGTAACTCACCCCCGGGTATCCGTCATTCTATATATAAAACCACCCCCCCCCGAACCCCTCGATTAGATTCCAATCTGTAACACACTCCCTGGTATCTGTTATTCTATATATAAACCACCCGGACCGCTATATTAGATTCCAGCCTGTAACTCACTCCCGGCTATCTGTTATTCTATGTATAAACCCCCCACGAACCCTTCGATTACATTCCAGTGTGTAACTCACTCCCGGGTATCTGTTATTCTATATATAAACCCCACCCCGAACACCTCTATTAGATTCCAGTCTGTAACTCACTCCCGGGTATATGTCATTCTATAAATAAACCCCCACAGAACCCCTCGATTAGATTCCAGTCTGTACCTCACTCCCGGGTATCTTTAATTCTATATATAAACCCCCCGAACCCCTCGATTAGATTCCAGTCTGTAACTCACTCCCAGGTGTCTGTTATTCTATATATAAACCACCCTGAACCCCTCGATTAGATTCCAGACTGTAACTCACTCTCAGGTGTATGTTATTCTATATATGAACCACGCTGAACCCCTCAATTAGATTCCAGTCTGAAACTCACTCCCGGATATCTGTTATTCTATATTTAAACCACTCTGAACAATTCGATTAGATTCCAGCCTGTAACTCACTCCCGGGTACCTGTTATTCTATATATAAACACCCCCCGAACCCCTCGATTAGATTCCAGTCTGTAACTCACTCCCGGGTATCTGAAATTCTATGTATAAACCCCCCCTGAACCCTTTGATGACATTCCAGCCTGTAACTCAATCCCAGGTATCTGTTATTCTATATATAAACCCCAACCGAAACCTTCGATTACATTCCAGTCTGTAACTCACTCCCGGGTATCGTTTCTTCTATATATAAACCACCCGAACCCCTCGATTAGATTCCAGTCTGTAACTCACTCCCGGGTATCTCTTATTCTATATTTAAACCACTCTGAACCACTCGATTAGAATCCAGCTTGTAACTCACTCCCGGGTATCTGCTATTCTATACATAAACCCATCCGACCCTCGATTAGATTCCAGTCTGTAACTCACTCCCGGGTGTCTGTTCTTCTATATATAAACCACTGAACCCCTCGATTAGATTCCAGTCTGCAACTCACTCCCGGATATCTGTTCTTCTATATATAAAAAACACTGAACCCCTCGATTAGATTCCAGTCTGTAACTCACTCCCGGATATCTGTTATTCTATATATAAACCACTCTGAACCCCTCGATTAGATTCCAGTCTGTAACTCACTCCCGGGTATCTGTTATTCTATATATAAACCCCCCGAACCGGTCGATTAGATTCCAGCCTGTAACTCACTCCCGGGTATCTGTTATTCGATATATAAAACACCCCCCGAACCCCTCGATTAGATTCCAATCTGTAACTCACTCCCGGGTATCTGATATTCTATGTATAAACCCCCCCCGAACCCTTTGATTACATTCCAGCCTGTAACTCAATCCCAGGTATCTGTTATTCTATATATAAAACCCCTCCGAACCCCTCGATTAGATTCCAGACTGTAACTCACTCCCAGGTGTCTGTTATTCTATATATAAACCCCCCTGAACCCCTCGATTAGATTCCAGATTGCAACTCACTCCCGGGTATCTGTTATTCTATATTTAAACCACTCTGAACCATTCGATTAGATTCCAGCCTGTAACTCACTCCCGGGTATCTGCTATTCTATATATAAACCCATCCGACCCTCGATTAGATTCCAGTCTGTAAATCACTCCCGGATATCTGTTCGTCTATATATAATCCACTCTGAACCCCTCGATTAGATTCCAGGCTGTAACTCACTCCCGGGTATCTTTTATTCTATATATAAACCCCCCGAACCCTTCGATTAGATTCCAGTCTGTAACTCACTCCCGGGTACCTGTTATTCTATATATAAACCCCACCGATCCCCTCGATTAGATTCCAGCCAGTAACAAACTCCGGGGTATCTGTTACTCTATATATAAAAACCCCCCCCCGAACCCCTCGATTAGATTCCAATCTGTAACACACTCCCTGGTATCTGTTATTCTATATATAAACCACCCGGACCGCTAGATTAGATTCCAGCCTGTAACTCACTCCCGGCTATCTGTTATTCTATGTATAAACCCCCCACGAACCCTTCGATTACATTCCAGTGTGTAACTCACTCCCAGGTATCTGTTATTCTATATATAAACCCCACCCCGAACACCTCGATTAGATTCCAGTCTGTAACTCACTCCCGGGTATATGTCATTCTATAAATAAACCCCCACAGAACCCCTCGATTAGATTCCAGTCTGTACCTCACTCCCGGGTATCTTTAATTCTATATATAAACCCCCCGAACCCCTCGATTAGATTCCAGTCTGTAACTCACTCCCAGGTGTCTGTTATTCTATATATAAACCACCCTGAACCCCTCGATTAGATTCCAGACTGTAACTCACTCTCAGGTGTATGTTATTCTATATATGAACCACGCTGAACCCCTCAATTAGATTCCAGTCTGAAACTCACTCCCGGGTGTCTGTTATTCTATATTTAAACCACTCTGAACAATTCGATTAGATTCCAGCCTGTAACTCACTCCCGGGTACCTGTTATTCTATATATAAACACCCCCCGAACCCTTCGATTACATTCCAGTCTGTAACTCACTCCCGGGTATCTGTAATTCTATCTATAAATCCCCCTGAACGCCACGATTACATTACAGTCTGTAACTCACCCCCGGGTAACCATCATTCTATATATAAAACCCCCACCCCCCGAACCCTTCGATTAGATTCCAGTCTGTAACTCATTCCCGGATATCTGTTATTCTATATATAAACCAACCCAAACCCCGCGATTAGATTCCAATCTGTAACACACTCCCCGGTATCTGTTATTCTATATATAAACCACCCAGACCGCTAGATTAGATTCCAGCCTGTAACTCACTCCCGGCTATCTGTTATTCTATGTATGAACCCCCCACGGACCCTTCGATTACATTCCAGTGTGTAACTCACTCCCGGGTATCTGTTATTCTATATATAAACCCCACCCCGAACACCTCGATTAGATTCCAGTCTGTAACTCACTCCCGGGTATATGTCATTCTATTAATAAACCCCCACAGAACCCCTCGATTAGATTCCAGTCTGTAACTCACTCCCGGGTATCTTTAATTCTATATATAAACCCCCCGAACCCCTCGATTAGATTCCAGTTTGTAACTCACTCCCAGGTGTCTGTTATTCTATATATAAACCACCCTGAACCCCTCGATTAGATTCCAGTCTGTAACTCACTCCCAGGTACCTGTTATTCTATATATAAACCCCAACGAACCCCTCGATTAGATTCCAGCCTGTAACAAACTCGCGGGTATCTGTTATTCAATATATAAAACCCTCCCCGAACCCCACGATTAGATTCCAGTCGGTAACTAACTCCCGGGGATCTGATATTCTATGTATAAACCCCCCCAGAACCCTTCGATTACATTCCAGCCTGTAACTCACTCCTGGGTATCTGTTATTCTATATATAAACCCCCACCGAACCGTTCGAATACATTCCAGTCTGTAACTCACTCACCGGAATCTAATATTCTATGTATAAACCCCCCCCAAACCCTTCGATTACATTCCAGCCTGTAACTCACTCTCGGGTATCGGTTATTCTATATATAAACCACCCTGAAACCCTCGATTAGATACCAGTCTGTAACTCACTCCCAGGTATCGGTTATTCTATATATAAACCACCCTGAACACCTCGATTAGATTCCAGTCTGGACCTCACTCCCGGGTATCGGTTATTCTTTCTATAAACCACCCCTAACCCCTCGATTAGATTCCAGTCTGTAACTCACTCCCGGGTATCTGTTATTCTATATATAAACCAACCCGAAGCACTCGATTAGATACCAGTCTGTAACTCAAACCCGGGTATCTTATTTTATATATAAACCCCCCCCGAACCCTTCGATTACATTCCAGTCTGTAACTCACTCCCGGGTATCTGTAATTCTATCTATAAATCCCCCTGAACGCCTCGATTACATTACAGTCTGTAACTCACTCCCGGGTATCTGCTATTCTATACATAAACCCATCCGACCCTCGATTAGATTCCAGTCTGTAACTCACTCCCGGGTGTCTGTTCTTCTATATATAAACCACTGAACCCCTCGATTAGATTCCAGTCTGCAACTCACTCCCGGATATCTGTTCTTCTATATATAAAAAACTCTGAACCCCTCGATTAGATTCCAGTCTGTAACTCACTCCCGGATATCTGTTATTCTATATATAAACCACCCTGAACCCCTCGATTAGATTCCAGTCTGTAACTCACTCCCGGGTATCTGTTATTCTATATATAAACCCCCCGAACCGGTCGATTAGATTCCAGCCTGTAACTCACTCCCGGGTATCTGTTATTCGATATATAAAACACCCCCCGAACCCCTCGATTAGATTCCAATCTGTAACTCACTCCCGGGTATCTGATATTCTATGTATAAACCCCCCCCGAACCCTTTGATTACATTCCAGCCTGTAACTCAATCCCAGGTATCTGTTATTCTATATATAAAACCCCTCCGAACCCCTCGATTAGATTCCAGACTGTAACTCACTCCCAGGTGTCTGTTATTCTATATATAAACCACCCTGAACCCCTCGATTAGATTCCAGATTGCAACTCACTCCCGGGTATCTGTTATTCTATATTTAAACCACTCTGAACCATTCGATTAGATTCCAGCCTGTAACTCACTCCCGGGTATCTGCTATTCTATATATAAACCCATCCGACCCTCGATTAGATTCCAGTCTGTAAATCACTCCCGGATATCTGTTCGTCTATATATAATCCACTCTGAACCCCTCGATTAGATTCCAGGCTGTAACTCACTCCCGGGTATCTTTTATTCTATATATAAACCCCCCGAACCCTTCGATTAGATTCCAGTCTGTAACTCACTCCCGGGTACCTGTTATTCTATATATAAACCCCACCGATCCCCTCGATTAGATTCCAGCCAGTAACAAACTCCGGGGTATCTGTTACTCTATATATAAAAACCCCCCCCCGAACCCCTCGATTAGATTCCAATCTGTAACACACTCCCTGGTATCTGTTATTCTATATATAAACCACCCGGACCGCTAGATTAGATTCCAGCCTGTAACTCACTCCCGGCTATCTGTTATTCTATGTATAAACCCCCCACGAACCCTTCGATTACATTCCAGTGTGTAACTCACTCCCAGGTATCTGTTATTCTATATATAAACCCCACCCCGAACACCTCGATTAGATTCCAGTCTGTAACTCACTCCCGGGTATATGTCATTCTATAAATAAACCCCACAGAACCCCTCGATTAGATTCCAGTCTGTACCTCACTCCCGGGTATCTTTAATTCTATATATAAACCCCCCGAACCCCTCGATTAGATTCCAGTCTGTAACTCACTCCCAGGTGTCTGTTATTCTATATATAAACCACCCTGAACCCCTCGATTAGATTCCAGACTGTAACTCACTCTCAGGTGTATGTTATTCTATATATGAACCACGCTGAACCCCTCAATTAGATTCCAGTCTGAAACTCACTCCCGGGTACCTGTTATTCTATATATAAACACCCCCCGAACCCCTCGATTAGATTCCAGTCTGTAACTCACTCCCGGGTAGCTGAAATTCTATGTATAAACCCCCCCTGAACCCTTTGATTACATTCCAGCCTGTAACTCAATCCCAGGTATCTGTTATTCTATATATAAACCCCAACCGAAACCTTCGATTACATTCCAGTCTGTAACTCACTCCCGGGTATCGTTTATTCTATATATAAACCACTCTGAACCCCTCGATTAGATTCCAGTCTGTAACTCACTCCCGGGTATCTGTTATTCTATATATAAACCCCCCGAACCGGTCGATTGGATTCCAGCCTGTAACTCACTCCCGGGTATCTGTTATTCGATATATAAAACACCCCCCGAACCCCTCGATTAGATTCCAATCTGTAACTCACTCCCGGGTATCTGATATTCTATGTATAAACCCCCCCCGAACCCTTTGATTACATTCCAGCCTGTAACTCAATCCCAGGTATCTGTTATTCTATATATAAAACCCCTCCGAACCCCTCGATTAGATTCCAGACTGTAACTCACTCCCAGGTGTCTGTTATTCTATATATAAACCACCCTGAACCCCTCGATTAGATTCCAGATTGCAACTCACTCCCGGGTATCTGTTATTCTATATTTAAACCACTCTGAACCATTCGATTAGATTCCAGCCTGTAACTCACTCCCGGGTATCTGCTATTCTATATATAAACCCATCCGACCCTCGATTAGATACCAGTCTGTAACTCACTCCCAGGTATCAGTTATTCTATATATAAACCACCCCGAAACCCTCAATTAGATTCCAGTCTGTAACTCACTCCCGGGTGTCTGTTCTTCTATATATAAACCACTCTGAACCCCTCGATTAGATTCCAGTCTGTAACTCACTCCCGGATATCTGTTCTTCTATATATAAACCACTCTGAACCCCTCGATTAGATTCCAGTCTGTAACTCACTCCCGGATATCTGTTATTCTATATATAAACCACTCTGAACCCCTCGATTAGATTCCAGTCTGTAACTCACTCCCGGGTATCTGTTATTCTATATACAAACCCCCCGAACCGGTCGATTAGATTCCAGCCTGTAACTCACTCCCGGGTATCTGTTATTCGATATATAAAACACCCCCCGAACCCCTCGATTAGATTCCAATCTGTAACTCACTCCCGGGTATCTGATATTCTATGTATAAACACCCCCGAACCCTTTGATTACATTCCAGCCTGTAACTCAATCCCAGGTATCTGTTATTCTATATATAAAACCCCTCCGAACCCCTCGATTAGATTCCAGACTGTAACTCACTCCCAGGTGTCTGTTATTCTATATATAAACCACTCTGAACCATTCGATTAGATTCCAGCCTGTAACTCACTCCCAGGTATCTGCTATTCTATATATAAACCCATCCGACCCTCGATTAGATTCCAGTCTGTAACTCACTCCCGGATATCTGTTCTTCTATATATAATCCACTTTGAACCCCTCGATTAGATTCCAGTCTGTAACTCACTCCCGGGTACCTGTTATTCTATATATAAACCCCACCGAACCCCTCGATTAGATTCCAGCCAGTAACAAACTCCGGGGTATCTGTTACTCTATATATAAAACCCGCCCCGAACCCCTCGATTAGATTCCAGTCTGTAACTAACTCCCGGGTATCTGATATTCTATGTATAAACCCCCCCGAACCCGTCTATTACATTCCAGCCTGTAACTCACTCCCGGGTATCTGTTATTCTATAGATAAACCCCCACCAAACCATTCGATTACAATCTAGTCTGTAACTCACGCTCGGGTATCGGTTATTCTATATATAAACCATCCTGAAACCCTCGATTAGATACCAGTCTGTAACTCACTCCCAGGTATCAGTTATTCTATATATAAACCACCCCGAAACCCTCAATTAGATTCCAGTCTGTAACTCACTCCCGGGTATCTGTTATTCTATATATAAACCCCCTCAAACACCTCGATTAGATTCCAGTCTGTAACTCACTCCCGGGTATCTGTTATTCTATATGTAAACCACTCCGAACCCCTCGATTACATTCCAGTTTGTAACTCACTCCCGGGTATCTGTTATTCTATATATAAACTCCCGCCGAACCCCTCGATTAGATTCCAGTCTGTAACTCAATCCCGGGTATCTGTTATTCTACATATAAACCCCCCAAACCCCACGATTAGATTCCAGTCTGTAACTCACTCCCGGGTATCTGTTATTCTATATATAAACCCCCTCGAATCCCTCGATCAGATTCCAGTCTGTAACTCACTCCCAGGTATGTTATTCTATATATAAACACCCTGAACCCTTCGATTAGATTCCAGTCTGTAACTCACTCCCGGGTATCTGTTATTCTATATATAAACCCCCTCGAACACCTCGATTAGATTCCAGTCTGTAACTCACTCAAGGGTATCTGTTATTCTATATATAAACCCCCTCAAACCCCTCGATTAGATTACAGTCTGTAACTCACTCCCGGGTATCTGTTATTCTGTATAAAAACCACCCCGAACCCCTCGATTAGATTCCAGTCGGTAACTCACTCCCGGGAATCTGTTATTCTATATATAAACCACCCCGAACCACTCGATAAGATTCCAGTCTGTAACTCACTCCCGGGTATCTGTTATTCTATATATAAACCACCCCGAACCCCTCGATTACATTCCAGTCTGTAACTCACTCCCGGGTATCTGTTATTCTATATATAAACCACCCCGAACACCTCGATTAGATTCCAGTCTGTAACTCACTCCCGCGTATCTGTTATTCTGTATATAAAACCCCCCCGAACCCCTCGATTAGATTCCAGTCTGTAACTCACTCCTGGGTATCTGTTATTCTATATAAAAGCCACCCCGAACCGCTCGATAAGATACCAGTCTGTAACTCACTCCCGGGTATCTGTTATTCTATATATAAAACCACCCCGAACCCCTCGATTAGATTCCAGTCTGTAACTCACTCCCGGGTATCTGTTATTCTATATATAAACCACCCGAACTCCTCGATTAAATTCCAGTCTGTAACTCACTCCCGGGAATCTGTTATTCTGTATAAAAACCACCCGAACCCCTCGATTAAATTCTAGTCTGTAACTCACTCCCGGGTATCTGTTATTCTTTCTATAAACCCCCCCCGAACCCTTCGATTACATTCCAGTCTGTAAATCACTCCCGGGTATCTGTAATTCTACCTATAAATCCCCCTGAACGCCTCGATTAGATTCCAGTCTGTAACTCACCCCCGGGTATCCGTCATTCTATATATAAAACCCCCCCACCGAACCCCTCGATTAGATTCCAGTCTGTAACTCAATCCCGGATATCTGTTATTCTACATATAAACAAACCCAAAACCCTCGATTAGATTCCAATCTGTAACACACTCCCCGGTATCTGTTATTCTATATATAAACCACCCGGACCGCTAGATTAGATTCCAGCCTGTAACTCACTCCCGGGTATCTGTTATTCTATATATAAACACCACCCAGAACCCATCGATTAGATTCCAGTCTGTAACTCACTCCCGTGTATATGTCATGCTATATATAAACCCCCACAGAACCCCTCGATTAGATTCCAGTCTGTAACTCACTCCTGGGTATGTTTTATTCTATATATAAACCGCCCGAACCCCTCGATTAGATTCCAGTCTGTAACTCACTCCCGGGTGTCTGTTATTCTATATATAAACCACCCTGAACCCCTCGATTAGATTCCAGACTGTAACTCACTCCCAGGTGTATGTTATTCTAAATATAAACCACCCTGAACCTCTCGATTAGATTCCAGTCTGAAACTCACTCCCGGGTGTCTGTTATTCTATATTTAAACCACTCTGAACCATTCGATTAGATTCCAGTCTGTAACTCACTCCCGGGTATCTGTTATTCTATATATAAACTCCCCCCCGGACCCCTCGATTAGATTGCAGTCTGTAACTCACTCCCGGGTACCTGATATTCTATGTATAAACCCCCCCCGAACCTTTAGATTACATTCCAGCCTGTAACTCAATCCCAGGTATCTGTTATTCTATATATGAACCCCCCCCCGAACCCCTCGATTAGATTCCAGTTTGTAACTCACTCCTGGGTATCTGTTATTCTATATATAAACCCCCCCGAACCCGTCGATTACATTCCAGTCTGTAACTCACTCCCGGGTATCTGTTATTCTATATATAAACCCCCCCGAACCCCTCGATTAGATTCCAGTCTGTAACTCACTCCCGGGTATCTGTTATTCGATATATAAACCACCCCGAACCCCTCGATTAGATTCCAGTCTGTAACTCACTCCCAGGTATCTGTTATTCTATATATAAACCACCCCGAACCCCTCCATTAGATTCCAGTCTGTAACTCACTCCCGGGTATCTGTTATTCTATATATCAACCACCCCGAACCCCCCGATTAGATTCCAGTCTGTAACTCACTCACGGGTATCTGTTATTCTATATATAACCCCCCTCCCCGAACCCCTCGATTAGCTTCTAGTCTGTAACTCACTCCCGGGTATCTGTTATTCTATATATAAACCCCCCCGAACACCTCGATTAGATTCCAGTCTGTAACTCACTCCCGGGTATCTGTTATTCTATATATAAACCACCCCGAACCCCTCGATTAGATTCCAGTCTGTAACTCACTCCCGGGTATCTGTTATTCTATATATAAAGCACCCCGAAACCCTCAATTAGATTCCAGTCTGTAACTCACTCCCGGGTATCTGTTATTCTATATATAAACCCCCTCAAACACCTCGATTAGATTCCAGTCTGTAACTCACTCCCGGGTATCTGTTATTCTATATGTAAACCACTCCGAACCCCTCGATTACATTCCAGTTTGTAACTCACTCCCGGGTATCTGTTATTCTATATATAAACTCCCGCCGAACCCCTCGATTAGATTCCAGTCTGTAACTCAATCCCGGGTATCTGTTATTCTACATATAAACCCCCCAAACCCCACGATTAGATTCCAGTCTGTAACTCACTCCCGGGTATCTGTTATTCTATATATAAACCCCCTCGAACCCCTCGATCAGATTCCAGTCTGTAACTCACTCCCAGGTATGTTATTCTATATATAAACACCCTGAACCCCTCGATTAGATTCCAGTCTGTAACTCACTCCCGGGTATCTGTTATTCTATATATAAACCCCCTCGAACACCTCGATTAGATTCCAGTCTGTAACTCACTCAAGGGTATCTGTTATTCTATATATAAACCCCCTCAAACCCCTCGATTAGATTACAGTCTGTAACTCACTCCCGGGTATCTGTTATTCTGTATAAAAACCACCCCGAACCCCTCGATTAGATTCCAGTTTGTAACTCACTCCTGGGTATCTGTTATTCTATATATAAACCACCCCGGACCGCTCGATAAGATACCAGTCTGTAACTCACTCCCAGGTATCTGTTATTCTATATATGTACCACACCGAACCCCTCCAATAAACTCCAGTCTGTAACTCACTCCCAGGTATCTGTTATTCTATATATAAACCCCCCCGAACCCCTCGATTAGATTCCAGTCTGTAACTCACTCCCGGGTATTTGTTATTCTATATATAAACCCCTCGATTAGATTCCAGTCTGCACCTCACACCCTGTTATCTGTTATTCTAAATATAAACCGCCCCAAACCCCTCGATTAGATTCCAGTCTGTAACTCACTCCCGGGAATCTGTTAAGCAATATGTAAACCGCCTCGAACCCCTCGATCAGACTCCAGTCTGTAACTCACTCCCGGGTATCTGTTATTCTATATATCAACCACCCCGAGCCCCCCGATTAGATTCCAGTCTGTAACTCACTCACGGGTATCTGTTATTCTATATATAAACCACCCCGAACCCCTCGATCAGATTCCAGTCTGTAACTCACTCCCGGGTATCTGTTATTCTATATATAAAGCACCCCGAAACCCTCAATTAGATTCCAGTCTGTAACTCACTCCCGGGTATCTGTTATTCTATATATAAACCCCCTCAAACACCTCGATTAGATTCCAGTCTGTAACTCACTCCCGGGTATCTGTTATTCTATATGTAAACCACTCCGAACCCCTCGATTACATTCCAGTTTGTAACTCACTCCCGGGTATGTGTTATTCTATATATAAACTCCCGCCGAACCCCTCAATTAGATTCCAGTCTGTAACTCAATCCCGGGTATCTGTTATTCTACATATAAACCCCCCAAACCCCACGATTAGATTCCAGTCTGTAACTCACTCCCGGGTATCTGTTATTCTATATATAAACCCCCTCGAACCCCTCGATCAGATTCCAGTCTGTAACTCACTCCCAGGTATGTTATTCTATATATAAACACCCTGAACCCCTCGATTAGATTCCAGTCTGTAACTCACTCCCGGGTATCTGTTATTCTATATATAAACCCCCTCGAACACCTCGATTAGATTCCAGTCTGTAACTCACTCAAGGGTATCTGTTATTCTATATATAAACCCCCTCAAACCCCTCGATTAGATTACAGTCTGTAACTCACTCCCGGGTATCTGTTATTCTGTATAAAAACCACCCCGAACCCCTCGATTAGATTCCAGTCGGTAACTCACTCCCGGGAATCTGTTATTCTATATATAAACCACCCCGAACCACTCGATAAGATTCCAGTCTGTAACTCACTCCCGGGTATCTGTTATTCTATATATAAACCACCCCGAACCCCTCGATTACATTCCAGTCTGTAACTCACTCCCGGGTATCTGTTATTCTATATATAAACCACCCCGAACACCTCGATTAGATTCCAGTCTGTAACTCACTCCCGTGTATCTGTTATTCTGTATATAAAACCCCCCCGAACCCCTCGATTAGATTCCAGTCTGTAACTCACTCCTGGGTATCTGTTATTCTATATATAAGCCACCCCGAACCGCTCGATAAGATACCAGTCTGTAACTCACTCCCGGGTATCTGTTATTCTATATATAAAACCACCCCGAACCCCTCGATTAGATTCCAGTCTGTAACTCACTCCCGGGTATCTGTTATTCTATATATAAACCACCCGAACTCCTCGATTAAATTCCAGTCTGTAACTCACTCCCGGGAATCTGTTATTCTGTATATAAACCACCCGAACCCCTCGATTAAATTCTAGTCTGTAACTCACTCCCGGGTATCTGTTATTCTATATATAAACCCCCCCCGAACCCTTCGATTACATTCCAGTCTGTAAATCACTCCCGGGTATCTGTAATTCTACCTATAAATCCCCCTGAACGCCTCGATTAGATTCCAGTCTGTAACTCACCCCCGGGTATCCGTCATTCTATATATAAAACCCCCCCACCGAACCCCTCGATTAGATTCCAGTCTGTAACTCAATCCCGGATATCTGTTATTCTACATATAAACAAACCCAAAACCCTCGATTAGATTCCAATCTGTAACACACTCCCCGGTATCTGTTATTCTATATATAAACCACCCGGACCGCTAGATTAGATTCCAGCCTGTAACTCACTCCCGGGTATCTGTTATTCTATATATAAACACCACCCAGAACCCATCGATTAGATTCCAGTCTGTAACTCACTCCCGTGTATATGTCATGCTATATATAAACCCCCACAGAACCCCTCGATTAGATTCCAGTCTGTAACTCACTCCCGGGTATGTTTTATTCTATATATAAACCGCCCGAACCCCTCGATTAGATTCCAGTCTGTAACTCACTCCCGGGTGTCTGTTATTCTATATATAAACCCCCCCTAACCCCTCGATTAGATTCCAGTCTGTAACTCACTCCCGGGTATTTGTTATTCTATATATAAACCCCTCGATTAGATTCCAGTCTGCACCTCACACCCTGTTATCTGTTATTCTAAATATAAACCGCCCCAAACCCCTCGATTAGATTCCAGTCTGTAACTCACTCCCGGGTATCTGTCAAGCAATATATCAACCGCCCCGAACCCCTCGATTAGATTCCAGTCTGGAACTCACTCCCGGGTACCTGCTTTTCTATATATAAAACCCCCCCAAACACCGCGATTAGATTCCAGTCTGTAACTCACTCCCGGGAATCTGTTATTCTATATATAAAACCCCCCCGAACCCGTCGATTACATTCCAGTCTGTAACTCACTCCCGGGTATCTGTTATTCTATATATAAACCCCCTCAAACACCTCGATTAGATTCCAGTCTGTAACTCACTCCCGGGTATCTGTTATTCTATATGTAAACCACTCCGAACCCCTCGATTACATTCCAGTTTGTAACTCACTCCCGGGTATCTGTTATTCTATATATAAACTCCCGCCGAACCCCTCGATTAGATTCCAGTCTGTAACTCAATCCCGGGTATCTGTTATTCTACATATAAACGCCCCAAACCCCACGATTAGATTCCAGTCTGTAACTCACTCCCGGGTATCTGTTATTCTATATATAAACCCCCTCGAACCCCTCGATCAGATTCCAGTCTGTAACTCACTCCCAGGTATGTTATTCTATACATAAACACCCTGAACCCCTCGATTAGATTCCAGTCTGTAACTCACTCCCGGGTATCTGTTATTCTATATATAAACCCCCTTGAACACCTCGATTAGATTCCAGTCTGTAACTCACTCAAGGGTATCTGTTATTCTATATATAAACCCCCTCAAACCCCTCGATTAGATTACAGTCTGTAACTCACTCCCGGGTATCTGTTATTCTGTATAAAAACCACCCCGAACCCCTCGATTAGATTCCAGTCGGTAACTCACTCCCGGGAATCTGTTATTCTATATATAAACCACCCCGAACCACTCGATAAGATTCCAGTCTGTAACTCACTCCCGGGTATCTGTTATTCTATATATAAACCACCCCGAACCCCTCGATTACATTCCAGTCTGTAACTCACTCCCGGGTATCTGTTATTCTATATATAAACCACCCCGAACACCTCGATTAGATTCCAGTCTGTAACTCACTCCCGCGTATCTGTTATTCTGTATATAAAACCCCCCCCGAACCCCTCGATTAGATTCCAGTCTGTAACTCACTCCTGGGTATCTGTTATTCTATATATAAGCCACCCCGAACCGCTCGATAAGATACCAGTCTGTAACTCACTCCCGGGTATCTGTTATTCTATATATAAAACCACCCCGAACCCCTCGATTAGATTCCAGTCTGTAACTCACTCCCGGGTATCTGTTATTCTATATATAAACCACCCGAACTCCTCGATTAAATTCCAGTCTGTAACTCACTCCCGGGAATCTGTTATTCTGTATATAAACCACCCGAACCCCTCGATTAAATTCTAGTCTGTAACTCACTCCCGGGTATCTGTTATTCTATATATAAACCCCCCCCGAACCCTTCGATTATATTCCAGTCTGTAAATCACTCCCGGGTATCTGTAATTCTACCTATAAATCCCCCTGAACGCCTCGATTAGATTCCAGTCTGTAACTCACCCCCGGGTATCCGTCATTCTATATATAAAACCCCCCCACCGAACCCCTCGATTAGATTCCAGTCTGTAACTCAATCCCGGATATCTGTTATTCTACATATAAACAAACCCAAAACCCTCGATTAGATTCCAATCTGTAACACACTCCCCGGTATCTGTTATTCTATATATAAACCACCCGGACCGCTAGATTAGATTCCAGCCTGTAACTCACTCCCGGGTATCTGTTATTCTATATATAAACACCACCCAGAACCCATCGATTAGATTCTAGTCTGTAACTCACTCCCGTGTATATGTCATGCTATATATAAACCCCCACAGAACCCCTCGATTAGATTCCAGTCTGTAACTCACTCCCGGGTATGTTTTATTCTATATATAAACCGCCCGAACCCCTCGATTAGATTCCAGTCTGTAACTCACTCCCGGGTGTCTGTTATTCTATATATAAACCACCCTGAACCCCTCGATTAGATTCCAGACTGTAACTCACTCCCAGGTGTATGTTATTCTAAATATAAACCACCCTGAACCTCTCGATTAGATTCCAGTCTGAAACTCACTCCCGGGTGTCTGTTATTCTATATTTAAACCACTCTGAACCATTCGATTAGATTCCAGTCTGTAACTCACTCCCGGGTATCTGTTATTCTATATATAAACTCCCCCCCGGACCCCTCGATTAGATTGCAGTCTGTAACTCACTCCCGGGTACCTGATATTCTATGTATAAACCCCCCCCGAACCCTTAGATTACATTCCAGCCTGTAACTCAATCCCAGGTACCTGTTATTCTATATATGAACCCCCCCCCGAACCCCTCGATTAGATTCCAGTTTGTAACTCACTCCCAGGTATCTGTTATTCTATATATATACCACACCGAACCCCTCCAATAAACTCCAGTCTGTAACTCACTCCCAGGTATCTGTTATTCTATATATAAACCCCCCCGAACCCCTCGATTAGATTCCAGTCTGTAACTCACTCCCGGGTATTTGTTATTCTATATATAAACCCCTCGATTAGATTCCAGTCTGCACCTCACACCCTGTTATCTGTTATTCTACATATAAACCGCCCCAAACCCCTCGATTAGATTCCAGTCTGTAACTCACTCCCGGGTATCTGTTATGCAATATATAAACCGCCCCGAACCCCTCGATTAGATTCCAGTCTGTAACTCACTCCCGGGTACCTGCTTTTCTATATATAAAACCCCCCCAAACACCGCGATTAGATTCCAGTCTGTAACTCATTCCCAGGAATCTGTTATTCTATATATAAAACCCCCCCGAACCCGTCGATTACATTCCAGTCTGTAACTCACTCCCGGGTATCTGTTATTCTATATATAAACCCCCCCGAACCCCTCGATTAGATTCCAGTCTGTAACTCACTCCCGGGTATCTGTTATTCGATATATAAACCACCCCGAACCGCTCGATTAGATTCCAGTCTGTAACTCACTCCCAGGTATCTGTTATTCTATATATAAACCACCCCGAACCCCTCCATTAGATTCCAGTCTGTAACTCACTCCCGGGTATCTGTTATTCAATATATCAACCACCCGGAACCCCCCGATTAGATTCCAGTCTGTAACTCACTCACGGGTATCTGTTATTCTATATATAACCCCCCTCCCCGAACCCCTCGATTAGCTTCTAGTCTGTAACTCACTCCCGGGTATCTGTTATTCTATATATAAACCCCCCCGAACCCCTCGATTAGATTCCAGTCTGTAACTCACTCCCGGGTATCTGTTATTCTATATATAAACCACCCCGAACCCCTCGATTAGATTCCAGTCTGTAACTCACTCCCGGGTATCTGTTATTCTATATATAAAGCACCCCGAAACCCTCAATTAGATTCCAGTCTGTAACTCACTCCCGGGTATCTGTTATTCTATATATAAACCCCCTCAAACACCTCGATTAGATTCCAGTCTGTAACTCACTCCCGGGTATCTGTTATTCTATATGTAAACCACTCCGAACCCCTCGATTACATTCCAGTTTGTAACTCACTCCCGGGTATCTGTTATTCTATATATAAACTCCCGCCGAACCCCTCGATTAGATTCCAGTCTGTAACTCACTCCCGAGAATCTGTTATTCTATATATAAACCACCCCGAACATCTCGATTAGATTCCAGTTTGTAACTCACTCCTGGGTATCTGTTATTCTATATATAAACCACCCCGAACATCTCGATTAGATTCCAGTCTGTAACTCACTCCCGAGAATCTGTTATTCTATATATAAACCACCCCGAACATCTCGATTAGATTCCAGTTTGTAACTCACTCCTGGGTATCTGTTATTCTATATATAAACCACCCCGAACATCTCGATTAGATTCCAGTCTGTAACTCACTCCCGGGTATCTGTTATTCTATATATAAACCACCCCTAACCCCTCGAGTAGATTCCAGTCTGTAACTCACTCCCGGGTATCTGTTATTCTATATATAAACCACCCAAACCCCTCGATTAGATTCCAGTCTGTAACTCACTCCCGGGTATCTGTTATTCTATATATAAACCACCCCGAACACCTCGATTAGATTCCAGTCTGTAACTCACTCCCAGGTGCCTGTTATTCTATATATAAACCACCCCTAACCCCTCGATTAGATTCCAGTCTGTAACTCACTCCCGGGTATCTGTTATTCTATATATAAACCGCCCCGAACCCCTCGATTAGATTCCAGTCTGTAACTTACTCCCGGGTATCTGTTATTCTATATATAAACCCACCCGAACCCCTCAATTAGATTCCAGTCTGTAACTCACTCCCGGGTATCTGTTATTCTATATATAAACCACCCCGAACCCCTCGATCAGATTCCAGTCTGTAACTCACTCCCGGGTATCTGTTATTCTATATATAAACCACCCCGAACCCCTCTATTAGATTCCAGTCTGTAACTCACTCCTGGTATCTGTTATTCTGTATATAAACCACCCCGAACCCCTCGATGAGATTCCAGTCTGTAACTCACTCCCAGGTGCCTGTTATTCTATATATAAACCACCCCTAACCCCTCGATTAGATTCCAGTCTGTAACTCACTCCCGGGTATCTGTTATTCTATATATAAACCGCCCCGAACCCCTCGATTAGATTCCAGTCTGTAACTTACTCCCGGGTATCTGTTATTCTATATATAAACCCACCCGAACCCCTCAATTAGATCCCAGCCTGTAACTCACTCCAGGGTATCTGTTATTCTATATATAAACCACCCCGAACCCCTCGATTAGATTCCAGTCTGTAACTCACTCCCGGGTATCTGTTATTCTATATATAAACCACCCCGAACCCCTCGATTAGATTCCAGTCTGTAACTCACTCCCGGGTATCTGTTATTCTATATATAAACCACCCCGAACCCCTCGATTAGATTCCAGTCTGTAACTCACTCCCGGGTATCTGTTATTCTATATATAAACCGCCCTGAACCCCTCTATTAGATTCCAGTCTGTAACTCACTCCCGGGTATCTGTTATTCTATATATAAACCACCCCGAACCCCTCGATTAGATTCCAGTCTGTAACTCACTCCCGGTTATCTGTTATTGTATATATAAACCACCCCGAACCCCTCTATTAGATTCCAGTCTGTAACTCACTCCCGGGTATCTGTTATTCTATATATAAACCGCCCTGAACCCCTCTATTAGATTCCAGTCTGTAACTCACTCCCGGGTATCTGTTATTGTATATATAAACCACCCCGAACCCCTCGATTAGATTCCAGTCTGTAACTCACTCCCGGGTATCTGTTATTCTATATATAAACCACCCCGAACCCCTCGATTAGATTCCAGTCTGTAACTCACTCCCGGGTATCTGTTATTCTATATATAAACCACCCCGAACCCCTCGATTAGATTCCAGTCTGTAACTCACTCCCGGGCCCCGGGGTAAGGGGTGAGGGTTAGGGTTGTGTGGTAGGTGAGGGGTGAGGGGTGGGGGGTCAAGATGAGGGGTCAAGGTGAGGGTTGGGGGGTGAGGGGTGAGGGTGAGGGGTGAGGGGTGGGGGGTCAGAGTGAGGGTGAGGGGTGGGGGGTCAGGGTGAGGGTTGGGGGGTGAGGGGTGGGGGGTCAGGGTGATGGGTGAGGGGTGGGGGGTCGGGGTGAGGGGTGGGGGGTGAGGGGTGGGGGGTGAGGGGTGGGGGGTGAGGGGTCAGGGTGAGGGGTGGGGGGTGAGGGGTGGGGGGTGAGGGGTGGGGGGTGAGGGGTCAGGGTGAGGGGTGGGGGGTGAGGGGTCAGGGTGAGGGGTGATGGGTGAGGGGTGGGGTGTCGGGGTGAGGGGTGGGGGGTGAGGGGTGGGGGGTGAGGGGTCAGGGTGACGGTGCTGATGGGGGTTTCGAGATTGTGGGGGTTTTGCTGTGATATTTTAATCCTGAATTATCAGCGCGACCTCCCCCCCCCCCACCAACCCACCCGGGCCCCCCTCCCTCCCCCTCCCCCTCCCCCTCCCCTCCTCCTCGCCCCCCCCCCCCCCCCTCACCCACCCCGGCCCCCGGCCCCCGGACACCCCCCCCCCCCCCTCACCAGCCCCGGTCTCGGTCCCGGTCGCGGTCCCGGTCCCCCCCCCTCACCAGGACGGTCAGGCTGTCGCTGTCCACACTCGGGAGGCCCCAGTCTCCTTTCCACAGGAACAGCTCCCAGGGAGCGGGAGCCGGAGCCGCCATCAGCGCTTCACCCGCAGCGGCCGTGACCCCGGAAACACTCCCGGGGTCACAGACACTCACCCAGACCCAGACCCAGACACTCACCCAGACACAGACACAGACACTCACCCAGACACTCACCCAGACACAGACACAGACACAGACACAGACACTCACCCAGACCCAGACACAGACACTCACCCAGACACTCACCCAGACCCAGACTCAGACACTCACCCAGACACAGACACAGACACTCACCCAGACACTCACACAGACACAGACACTCACCCAGACACTCACCCAGACCCAGACTCAGACACTCACCCAGACACAGACACTCACCCAGACCCAGACTCAGACACTCACCCAGACACAGACACTCACCCAGACCCAGACTCAGACACTCACCCAGACACAGACACTCACCCAGACACAGACACAGACACTCACCCAGACACAGACACTCACCCAGACACTCACCCAGACACAGACACAGACAATCACCCAGACACTCACCCAGACACAGACACAGACACTCACCCAGACACTCACCCAGACACAGACACAGACACTCACCCAGACACTCACCCAGACACAGACACAGACACTCACCCAGACACTCACCCAGACACAGACACAGACACTCATCCAGACACTCACCCAGACACAGACACAGACACTCACCCAGACACAGACACAGACACTCACCCAGACACTCACACAGACACAGACACTCACCCAGACACTCACCCAGACACAGACACAGACACTCACCCAGACACTCACCCAGACACAGACACAGACACTCACCCAGACACAGACACTCACCCAGACCCAGACTCAGACACTCACCCAGACCCAGACTCAGACACTCACCCAGACACAGACACTCACCCAGACACAGACACAGACACTCACCCAGACACAGACACAGACACAGACACAGACACTCACCCAGACACTCACCCAGACACAGACACAGACACAGACACTCACCCAGACACAGACACAGACACAGACACTCACCCAGACCCAGACTCAGACACTCACCCAGACACAGACACAGACACTCACCCAGACACTCACCCAGACACAGACACAGACACAGACACTCACCCAGACACTCACACAGACACAGACACCCACCCAGACACTCACCCAGACCCAGACTCAGACACTCACCCAGACACAGACACAGACACTCACCCAGACACTCACCCAGACACAGACACAGACACTCACCCAGACACTCACCCAGACCCAGACTCAGACACTCACCCAGACACAGACACTCACCCAGACCCAGACTCAGACACTCACCCAGACACAGACACTCACCCAGACACAGACACAGACACTCACCCAGACACAGACACTCACCCAGACACTCACCCAGACACAGACACAGACACTCACCCAGACACTCACCCAGACACAGACACAGGCACTCACCCAGACACTCACACAGACACAGACACTCACCCAGACACTCACCCAGACACAGACACAGACACTCACCCAGACACTCACCCAGACACAGACACAGACACTCACCCAGACACTCACCCAGACACAGACACAGACACTCACCCAGACACTCACCCAGACACAGACACAGACACTCACCCAGACACTCACCCAGACACAGACACAGACACTCAACCAGACACTCACCCAGACACAGACACAGACACTCACCCAGACACAGACACTCACCCAGACCCAGACTCAGACACTCGCCCATACCCAGACTCAGACACTCACCCAGACACAGACACTCACCCAGACACAGACACTCACCCAGACACTCACCCAGACACAGACACTCACCCAGACACAGACACTCACCCAGACCCAGACACAGACACTCACCCAGACACAGACACAGACACTCACCCAGACACAGACACTCACCCAGACCCAGACTCAGACACTCACCCAGACCCAGACTCAGACACTCACCCAGACACAGACACAGACACTCACCCAGACACAGACACTCACCCAGACACTCACCCAGACACAGACACTCACCCAGACACAGACACTCACCCAGACACAGACACAGACACTCACCCAGACACTCACCCAGACCCAGACACTCACCCAGACACAGACACAGACACTCACCCAGACACTCACCCAGACACAGACACTCACCCAGACACAGACACTCACCCAGACTCAGACACTCACCCAGACACTCACCCAGACACAGACATTCACCCAGACACTCACCCAGACACAGACACTCACCCAGACACTCACCCAGACCCAGACACTCACCCAGACACAGACACTCACCCAGACACTCACCCAGACACAGACACTCACCCAGACACTCACCCAGACCCAGACACTCACCCAGACACTCACCCAGACCCAGACACTCACCCAGACACAGACACAGACACTCACCCAGACACTCACCCAGACCCAGACACTCACCCAGACACAGACACTCACCCAGACACAGACACTCACCCAGACACTCACCCAGACCCAGACACTCACCCAGACACAGACACAGACACTCACCCAGACACTCACCCAGACACAGACACTCACCCAGACACTCACCCAGACACAGACACTCACCCAGACCCAGACACAGACACTCACCCAGACACTCACCCAGACACAGACACTCACCCAGACACTCACCCAGACACAGACACTCACCCAGACACAGACACTCACACAGACACAGACACTCACCCAGACACTCACCCAGACACAGACACTCACCCAGACACTCACCCAGACCCAGACACTCACCCAGACACAGACACAGACACTCACCCAGACACTCACCCAGACACAGACACTCACCCAGACACTCACCCAGACACAGATACTCACCCAGACCCAGACACAGACACTCACCCAGACACTCACCCAGACCCAGACTCAGACACTCACCCAGACACTCACCCAGACCCAGACACTCACCCAGACCCAGACACAGACACTCACCCAGACACAGACACTCACCCAGACACTCACCCAGACACAGACACTCACCCAGACACTCACCCAGACCCAGACACAGACACAGACACTCACCCAGACACTCACCCAGACACAGACACTCACCCAGACACTCACCCAGACACAGACACTCACCCAGACCCAGACACAGACACTCACCCAGACCCAGACCCAGACACTCACCCAGACACTCACCCAGACCCAGACACTCACCCAGACTCAGACACTCATCCAGACACAGTCACAGACACTCACCCAGACCCAGACACTCACCCAGACACAGTCACAGACACTCACCCAGACCCAGACACTCACCCAGACACAGACACAGACACTCACCCAGACCCAGACACTCACCCAGACCCAGACACAGACACTCACCCAGACACTCACCCAGACCCAGACTCAGACACTCACCCACTCAGACACTCACCCAGACACTCACCCAGACTCAGGCACTCACCCAGACACTCACCCAGACTCAGACACTCACCCAGACACTCACCCAGACCCAGACACAGACACTCACCCAGACTCAGACACTCACCCAGACACAGACACTCACCCAGACACAGACACTCACCCAGACTCAGACACAGACACTCACCCAGACACTCACCCAGACACAGACACTCACCCAGACTCAGACACTCACCCAGACTCAGACACAGACACTCACCCAGACACAGACACAGACACTCACCCAGACACTCACCCAGACTCTGACACTCACCCAGACACAGACACTCACCCAGACTCAGACACAGACACTCACCCAGACACTCACCCAGACTCAGACACTCACCCAGACACAGACACTCACCCAGACTCAGACACAGACACTCACCCAGACTCAGATACTCACCCAGACACTCACCCAAACTCAGACACTCACCCAGACTCAGACACAGACACTCACCCAGACTCAGACACTCACTCAGACTCAGACACTCACCCAGACTCAGACACTCACCCAGACTCAGACACTCACTCAGACTCAGACACTCACCCAGACTCAGACACTCACTCAGACTCAGACACTCACCCAGACTCGGACACAGACACTCACCCAGACTCAGACACTCACTCAGACTCAGACACTCACCCAGACTCAGACACTCACCCAGACTCAGACACAGACACTCACCCAGACTCAGACACAGACACTCACCCAGACACAGACACTCACCCAGACCCAGACACAGACACTCACCCAGACAGACACTCACCCAGACACAGACACTCACCCAGACTCAGACACAGACACTCACCCAGACTCAGACACACTCACCCAGACTCAGACACTCACCCAGACACAGTCACAGACACTCACACAGACACAGACACTCACCCAGACTCAGACACAGATACTCACCCAGACTCAGACACTCACTCAGACTCAGACACTCACCCAGACTCAGACACAGACACTCACCCAGACTCAGACACTCACTCAGACTCAGACACTCACCCAGACTCAGACACTCACCCAAACTCAGACACTCACCCAGACTCAGACACAGACACTCACCCAGACACAGACACAGACACTCACCCAGACACTCACCCAGACTCTGACACTCACCCAGACACAGACACTCACCCAGACTCAGACACAGACACTCACCCAGACACTCACCCAGACTCAGACACTCACCCAGACACAGAAACTCACCCAGACTCAGACACAGACACTCACCCAGACACTCACCCAGACTCAGATACTCACCCAGACACTCACCCAGACTCAGACACTCACCCAGACTCAGACACAGACACTCACCCAGACTCAGACACTCACTCAGACTCAGACACTCACCCAGACTCAGACACTCACCCAGACTCAGACACTCACTCAGACTCAGACACTCACCCAGACTCAGACACTCACTCAGACTCAGACACTCACCCAGACTCGGACACAGACACTCACCCAGACTCAGACACTCACTCAGACTCAGACACTCACCCAGACTCAGACACTCACCCAGACTCAGACACAGACACTCACCCAGACTCAGACACAGACACTCACCCAGACACAGACACTCACCCAGACTCAGACACTCACTCAGACTCAGACACTCACCCAGACTCAGACACTCACCCAGACTCAGACACAGACACTCACCCAGACTCAGACACAGACACTCACCCAGACACAGACACTCACCCAGACCCAGACACAGACACTCACCCAGACAGACACTCACCCAGACACAGACACTCACCCAGACTCAGACACAGACACTCACCCAGACTCAGACACACTCACCCAGACTCAGACACTCACCCAGACACAGTCACAGACACTCACACAGACACAGACACTCACCCAGACTCAGACACAGATACTCACCCAGACTCAGACACTCACTCAGACTCAGACACTCACCCAGACTCAGACACAGACACTCACCCAGACTCAGACACTCACTCAGACTCAGACACTCACCCAGACTCAGACACTCACCCAAACTCAGACACTCACCCAGACTCAGACACAGACACTCACCCAGACTCAGACACAGACACTCACCCAGACACAGACACTCACCCAGACCCAGACACAGACACTCACCCAGACAGACACTCACCCAGACACAGACACAGACACTCACCCAGACTCAGACACAGACACTCACCCAGACTCAGACACTCACCCAGACTCAGTCACAGACACTCTCACAGACACAGACACTCACCCAGACTCAGACACTCACCCAGACTCAGACACAGACACTCACCCAGACTCAGACACTCACCCAGACTCAGACACAGACAATCACCCAGACTCAGACACTCACTCAGACTCAGACACTCACCCAGACTCAGACACTCACCCAGACTCAGACACTCACTCAGACTCAGACACTCACTCAGACTCAGACACTCACCCAGACTCAGACACAGACACTCACCCAGACTCAGACACTCACTCAGACTCAGACACTCACCCAGACTCAGACACTCACTCAGACTCAGACACTCACCCAGACTCAGACACAGACACTCACCCAGACTCAGACACTCACTCAGACTCAGACACTCACCCAGACTCAGACACTCACCCAGACTCAAACACAGACACTCACCCAGACTCAAACACAGACACTCACCCAGACTCAGACACACACTCACCCAGACACAGACACTCACCCAGACCCAGACACAGACACTCACCCAGACAGACACTCACCCAGACACAGACACTCACCCAGACTCAGACACAGACACTCACCCAGACTCAGACACAGACACTCACCCAGACTCAGACACTCACCCAGACACAGTCACAGACTCTCACACAGACACAGACACTCACCCAGACTCAGACACAGACACTCACCCAGACTCAGACACTCACTCAGACTCAGACACTCACCCAGATTCAGACACAGACACTCACCCAGACTCAGACACTCACTCAGACTCAGACACTCACCCAGACTCAGACACTCACCCAGACACAGACACAGACACTCACCCAGACTCAGACACAGACACTCACCCAGACTCAGACACAGACACTCACCCAGACTCAGACACTCACCCAGACACAGTCACAGACACTCACACAGACACAGACACTCACCCAGACTCAGACACAGACACTCACCCAGACTCAGACACTCACCCAGACTCTGACACAGACACTCACCCAGACTCAGACACTCACCCAGACTCAGACACAGACACTCACCCAGACTCAGACACTCACTCAGACTCAGACACTCACCCAGACTCAGACACTCACCCAGACTCAGGCACTCACTCAGACTCAGACACTCACTCAGACTCAGACACTTACCCAGACTCAGACACAGACACTCACCCAGACCCAGACACAGACACTCACCCAGACTCAGACACTCACCCAGACACAGACACAGACACTCACCCAGACTCAGACACTCACCCAGACACAGACACTCACCCAGACTCAGACACTCACCCAGACACAGACACAGACACTCACCCAGACAGAGACACTCACCCAGACCCAGACACTCACCCAGACACAGACACAGACACTCACCCAGACAGAGACACTCACCCAGACACAGTCACAGACACTCACCCAGACTCAGACACTCACCCAGACACAGACACAGACACTCACCCAGACAGAGACACTCACCCAGACACAGACACAGACACTCACCCAGACAGAGACACTCACACAGACTGCACAGAGCCACTCACCCAGACAGACACTCACCCAGACAGAGACACTCACCCAGACACAGACACTCACCCAGACACAGACACAGACACTCACCCAGACTCAGACACTCACCCAGACTCAGACACTCACCCTGACAGAGACACAGACACTCACCCAGACTCAGACACTCACCCAGACAGAGACACTCACCCAGCCACAGACACAGACACTCACCCAGACTCAGACACTCACCCAGACAGAGACACCCACCCAGACACAGACACAGACACTCACCCAGACTCAGACACTCACCCAGACAGAGACACTCACCCAGACACAGACACAGACACTCACCCAGACTCAGACACTCACCCAGACTCAGACACTCACCCAGACAGAGACACAGACACTCACCCAGACTCAGACACTCACCCAGACTCAGACACTCACCCAGACAGAGACACAGACACTCACCCAGACTCAGTCAGTCACCCAGACACTGACACAGACACTCATCCAGACTCAGACACTCACCCAGACAGAGACACTCACCCAGACACAGACACAGACACTCACCCAGACTCAGACACTCACCCAGACTCAGACACTCACCCAGACAGAGACTCAGACACTCACCCAGACTCAGACACTCACCCACACTCAGACACTCACCCAGACAGAGACACAGACACTCACCCAGACTCAGACACTCACCCAGACTCAGACACTCACCCAGACAGAGACACAGACACTCACCCAGATTCAGACACTCACCCAGACACAGACACTCACCCAGACTCAGACAGTCACCCAGACACAGACACAGACACTCACCCAGACTCAGACACTCAGACACTCACCCAGACAGAGACACTCACCCAGACACAGACACAGACACTCACCCAGACTCAGACACTCACCCAGACTCAGACACTCACCCAGACAGAGACACAGACACTCACCCAGACTCAGACACTTACCCAGACTCAGACACTCACCCAGACACAGACACAGACACTCACCCAGACTCAGACACTCACCCAGACACAGACACTCACCCAGACTCAGACAGTCACACAGACACAGACACTCACCCAGACTCAGACACTCACCCAGACACAGACACTCACCCAGACTCAGACACTCACCCAGACACAGACACAGACACTCACCCAGACTCAGACACTCACCCAGACAGAGACACTCACCCAGACACAGACACAGACACTCACCCAGACAGACACTCACGCAGCACAGAGACACTCACCCAGACACTCACCCAGACACAGACACTCACCCAGACACAGACACAGACACTCACCCAGACTCAGACACTCACCCAGACACAGACACAGACACTCACCCAGACTCAGACACTCACCCAGACACAGACACAGACACTCACCCAGACAGAGACACTCACCCAGACTCAGACACTCACCCAGACAGAGACACTCACCCAGACACAGACACAGACACTCACCCAGACAGACACTCACCCAGACAGAGACACTCACCCAGACAGACACTCACCCAGACAGATACTCACCCAGCACAGAGACACTCACCCGGACAGACACTCACCCAGACTCAGACACTCACCCAGACTCAGACCCAGACACAGACACTCACCCAGACAGAGACACTCACCCAGACTCAGACACTCACCCAGACAGAGACACTCACCCAGACACAGACACAGACACTCACCCAGACAGACACTCACCCAGACAGACACTCACCCAGCACAGAGACACTCACCCAGACAGACACTCACCCAGACACAGACACTCACCCAGACTCAGACCCAGACACAGACACTCACCCAGACAGAGACTCTCACCCAGACTCAGACACAGACACTCACCCAGACAGACACTCACCCAGACAGAGACACTCACCCAGACAGACACTCACCCAGACAGACACTCACCCAGCACAGAGACACTCATCCAGACAGACACTCACCCAGACACAGACACTCACCCAGACACAGACACTCACCCAGACTCAGACCCAGACACAGACACTCACCCAGACAGAGACACTCACCCAGACAGCGACACTCACACAGACTGCACAGAGACACTCACCCAGACAGACACTCACCCAGACAGAGATACTCACCCAGCACAGAGACACTCACCCAGACAGACACTCACCCAGACAGAGACACTCACCCAGCACAGAGACACTCACCCAGACAGACACTCACCCAGACAGACACTCACCCAGCACAGAGACACTCACCCAGACAGAGACACTCACCCAGCACAGAGACACTCACCCAGACAGAGACACTCACCCAGACAGAGACACTCACACAGACTGCACAGAGACACTCACCCAGACAGAGACACTCACACAGACAGAGACACTCACCCAGCACAGAGACACTCACCCAGACAGAGACACTCACACAGACTGCACAGAGACACTCACCCAGACAGAGACCCTCACAAGACAGCACAGAGACACTCACCCAGACAGAGACACTCACACAGACAGCACAGAGACACTCACCCAGACAGCACAGAGGCACTCACCCAGACAGAGACACTCACACAGACAGCACAGAGACAGTCACCCTGAGAGCACAGGGACACTCATCCAGACAGAGACACTCACCCTGAGAGCACAGGGACACTCACCCAGACAGAGACACTCACCCAGACAGCACAGAGACACTCACCCAGACAGACACCCTCACACAGACAGCACAGAGACACTCACCCAGACAGAGACCCTCACACAGACAGCACAGAGACACTCACCCAGACAGAGACACTCACGCAGACAGCACAGAGACACTCACCCAGACAGAGACCCTATCACAGACAGCAGAGAGACAGAGGCACTCACCCAGACAGAGACACTCACCCTAACAGCACAGACAGACAGCACAGAGATGCTGACAAACACACACTCACCCAGACAGCACAGAGACAGAATCAGAGACTCACACCCAGACAGCACAGAGACCTAGACACTAACACAGACAGCACAGAAACATAGACTCACACCCAGACAGCACAGAGACGGAGATACTAACACAGACAGCACAGAGACACTCACCCAGACAGCACAGAGACAGAGACACTAACACAGACAGCACAGAAACAGACACTCACACCCAGACAGCACAGAGACAGAGACACTAACACAGACAGCACAGAGACATCCACCCAGGCAGCACAGAGACACTAACACACACACACACACACAATCAAAGAGCACAGAGACACTCACCCAGCACAGAGACACTAACACACACACACACACACACACACACACAGACAGCACAGAGACACTAACACATGCACACACAGACATTCACCCAGCACAGAGACACTAACACACACACACACAGACAGCACAGAGACACTAAAACATGCACACACAGACAGCACAGAGACACTAACACATACACACACAGACAGCACAGAGACACTCACCCAGCACAGAGACACTAACACACACAGACACACACACACACAGACAGCGCAGAGACACTCACCCAGCACAGAGACACTAACACACACACACACACACACACACACACACACACACACAGCACAGAGACACTCACCCAGCAAAGAGACACTAACACACACACACACACACACACACACAAACACAGACAGCACAGAGACACTCACCCAGCACAGAGAAACTAACACAAACAGACAGCACAGAGACACTCACCCAGCACAGACACACACACACACACACAGACAGCACAGAGAGACTAGCATACACACACACACACACACACACTCACACTCACACAGACAGCACATATACACTCACACAGCACAGAGACACTAACACACACACAGACAGACAGCACAGATACTCAACCAGCACAGAGACACTAACACACACACACAGACTGCACAGACACTCAACCAGCACAGAGACACTAACACACAAACACACACAGACAGCACAGAGACACTCACCCAGCACAGAGACACTAACACACACACACACACACACACAGACACTCACCCAGCACAGACACACACACACACACACACACACAGACAGCACAGAGACACTAACACACACACACACACAGACAGCACATATACACTTACACAGCACAGAGACACTAACACACACACACACAGACAGCACAGACACTCAACCAGCACAGAGACACTAACACACACACAGACAGCACAGAGACACACACCCAGCACAGAGACACTAACACCCAAACACACACAGACAGCACAGAGAAACTCATGCAGCACAGACACACACACACACACAGAAGGCACAGAGACACTAACACACACACACACACACACACACACACAGCACAGAGACACTCACCCAGCACAGAGACACTAACACACACACACACACACACACACACACAAACACAGACAGCACAGAGACACTCACCCAGCACAGAGAAACTAACACAAACAGACAGCACAGAGACACTCACCCAGCACAGACACAAACACACACACACAGACAGCACAGAGAGACTAGCATACACACACACACACACACACACACTCACACAGACAGCACATATACACTCACACAGCACAGAGACACTAACACACACACAGACAGACAGCACAGATACTCAACCAGCACAGAGACACTAACACACACACACAGACTGCACAGACACTCAACCAGCACAGAGACACTAACACACAAACACACACAGACAGCACAGAGACACTCACCTAGCACAGAGACACTAACACACACACACACACACACACACAGACAGCACAGAGACACTAACACACACACACACACAGACAGCACATATACACTCACACAGCACAGAGACACTAACACACACACACACAGACAGCACAGACACTCAACCAGCACAGAGACACTAACACACACACAGACAGCACAGAGACACACACCCAGCACAGAGACACTAACACCCAAACACACACAGACAGCACAGAGAAACTCACGCAGCACAGACACACACACACACACAGAAGGCACAGAGACACTAACACACACACACACACACACACACACAGACAGCACATATACACTCACACAGCACAGAGACATTAACACACATACACAGACAGCACAGAGACAGTCACCCAGCACAGAGATACTAACACACAGACAGCACAGAGACACTAACACACACGCACACACATAAAGCACAGAGACACTCACCCAGCACAGACACACACACAGACACACACACAGACAGCACAGAGACACTAACACACACACATACACACAAACAGCACATATACACTCACACAGCACAGAGACACTAACACACACACACACAGACAGCACAGACACTCAACCAGCACAGAGACACTAACACACACACGGACAGCACAAAGACACACACCCAGCACAGAGACACTAACACCCACACACACACACAGACAGCACAGAGACACTCACCCAGCACAGACACACACACACACACAGACAGCACAGAGACACTAACACACACACACACACAGACAGCACATATACACTCACAAAGCAAAGAGACACTAACACACACACACACAGACAGCGCAGAGACAGTGACCCAGCACAGAGATACTAACACACAGACAGCACATATACAGTCACAAAGCACAGAGACACTAACACACTCACAGACAGACAGCACAGACAATCAACCAGCACAGAGACACTAACACACACACACACAGACAGCACAGACACTCAACCAGCACAGAGACACTAACACACACACACACAGACAGCACAGAGACACTCACCTAGCGCAGAGACACTAACACACACACACACACACACACACAGACAGCACAGACACACACCCAGCACAGAGACACTAACACCCACACACACACTGACAGCACAGAGACACTAACACACACACACACACATAGACAGCACATATACACTCACACAGCACAGAGACACTAACACACACACACACAGACAGCACAGACAGTCAACCAGCACAGAGACACTAACACACGCAAACACAGACAGCACAGAGACACTCACCCTGCACAGAGACACTAACACACACACACAGACAGCACAGAGACACTCACCCAGCACAGAGACACTAACACAGACACACTAACAGCACAGAGACACTGACACAGAAAGCACAGACAGCACAGAGACATTCACCCAGCACAGAGACACTAACACACACACACACAGACAGCACAGAGACAGTCACCCAGCACAGAGATACTAACACACAGACAGCCCAGAGACACTAACACACACACACAGAAAGCACAGACAGCACTGACACTCACCCAGCACAGAGACACTAACACACACACACACACAGACAGCACAGAGACACTCACCCAGCACAGAGACACTAACACACACACACAGCACAGACTCACACTCAGCACAGAGACACTAACACACACACACACACACACACAGCACAGAGACACTAACACACACACACTAACAGCACAGAGACACTGACACACAGAAAGCACAGACAGCACAGAGACACTCACCCAGCACAGAGACACTAACACACACACACACACACACACAGACAGCACAGAGACAGTCACCCAGCACAGAGATACTAACACACAGACAACACAGAGACACTCACCCAGCACAGAGGCACTAACACACACACACACACAGACAGCACAGAGACACTCACGCAGCACAGAGACACTAAGACACACACACACACACACAGACAGCACAGAGACACTCACCAAGCACAGAGACACTAACACACATTCACACAGCACAGAGACTCACACCCAGCACAGAGACACTAACAAACACACACACACACACAGCACAGAGACTCACACCTAGCACAGAGACACTAATACACACACACACACACACACACACACACAGAGACAGCACAGAGACACTCACCCAGCACAGAGACACTAATACACACACACACACACACACACACACACACACACAGACAGCACAGAGACACTAACACACACACATACACACAAACAGCACATATACACTCACACAGCACAGAGACACTAACACACACACACACAGACAGCACAGACACTCAACCAGCACAGAGACACTAACACACACACGGACAGCACAAAGACACACACCCAGCACAGAGACACTAACACCCACACACACACACAGACAGCACAGAGACACTCACCCAGCACAGACACACACACACACACAGACAGCACAGAGACACTAACACACACACACACACACAGACAGCACATATACACTCACAAAGCAAAGAGACACTAACACACACACACACAGACAGCACAGAGACAGTGACCCAGCACAGAGATACTAACACACAGACAGCACATATACAGTCACAAAGCACAGAGACACTAACACACTCACAGACAGACAGCACAGACACTCAACCAGCACAGAGACACTAACACACACACACACAGACAGCACAGACACTCAACCAGCACAGAGACACTAACACACACACACACAGACAGCACAGAGACACTCACCTAGCGCAGAGACACTAACACACACACACACACACACACAGACAGCACAGACACACACCCAGCACAGAGACACTAACACCCACACACACACCGACAGCACAGAGACACTAACACACACACACACACATAGACAGCACATATACACTCACACAGCACAGAGACACTAACACACACACACACAGACAGCACAGACAGTCAACCAGCACAGAGACACTAACACACGCAAACACAGACAGCACAGAGACACTCACCCTGCACAGAGACACTAACACACACACACAGACAGCACAGAGACACTCACCCAGCACAGAGACACTAACACAGACACACTAACAGCACAGAGACACTGACACAGAAAGCACAGACAGCACAGAGACATTCACCCAGCACAGAGACACTAACACACACACACACAGACAGCACAGAGACAGTCACCCAGCACAGAGATACTAACACACAGACAGCCCAGAGACACTAACACACACACACAGAAAGCACAGACAGCACTGACACTCACCCAGCACAGAGACACTAACACACACACACACAGACAGCACAGAGACACTCACCCAGCACAGAGACACTAACACACACACACAGCACAGACTCACACTCAGCACAGAGATACTAACACACACACACACACACACACACACAGCACAGAGACACTAACACACACACACTAACAGCACAGAGACACTGACACACAGAAAGCACAGACAGCACAGAGACACTCACCCAGCACAGAGACACTAACACACACACACACACACACAGACAGCACAGAGACAGTCACCCAGCACAGAGATACTAACACACAGACAACACAGAGACACTCACCCAGCACAGAGACACTAACACACACACACACACACAGACAGCACAGAGACACTCACGCAGCACAGAGACACTAAGACACACACACACACACAGACAGCACAGAGACACTCACCAAGCACAGAGACACTAACACACATTCACACAGCACAGAGACTCACACCCAGCACAGAGACACTAACAAACACACACACACACACAGCACAGAGACTCACACCTAGCACAGAGACACTAATACACACACACACACACACACACACACACACACACACACAGAGACAGCACAGAGACACTCACCCAGCACAGAGACACTAATACACACACACACACACACACACACACACAGACAGCACAGAGACACTCACCCAGCACAGAGACACTAACACACAGACACACACACACACACACCCAGTACAGAGTCACTCACCCAGCACAGAGACACTAAAACACACACACACACAGAGAAACTCATCCAGCACAGAGACACTAACACACACACACACACACACACACACACAGACAGCACAGAGACACTCACCCAGCACAGAGACACTAACACAGACACACTAACAGCACAGAGACACTGACACAGAAAGCACAGACAGCACAGAGACATTCACCCAGCACAGAGACACTAACACACACACACACAGACAGCACAGAGACAGTCACCCAGCACAGAGATACTAACACACAGATAGCCCAGAGACACTAACACACACACACAGAAAGCACAGACAGCACTGACACTCACCCAGCACAGAGACACTAATACACACACACACAGACAGCACAGAGACACTCACCCAGCACAGAGACACTAACACACACACACACACACACACAGCACAGAGACACTAACACACACACACTAACAGCACAGAGACACTGACACACAGAAAGCACAGACAGCACACAGACACTCACCCAGCACAGAGACACTAACACACACACACACACACACACACAGACAGCACAGAGACAGTCACCCAGCACAGAGATACTAACACACAGACAACACAGAGACACTCACCCAGCACAGAGGCACTAACACACACACACACACAGACAGCACAGAGACACTCACGCAGCACAGAGACACTAAGACACACACACACACACACAGACAGCACAGAGACACTCACCAAGCACAGAGACACTAACACACATTCACACAGCACAGAGACTCACACCCAGCACAGAGACACTAACAAACACACACACACACACACACACACAGCACAGAGACTCACACCTAGCACAGAGACACTACTACACACACACACACACACACACACACACACACACACACACACACACAGACAGCACAGAGACACTCACCCAGCACAGAGACACTAATACACACACACACACACACACACACACACACACACAGACAGCACAGAGACACTCACCCAGCACAGAGACACTAATACACACACACACACACACACACACACACACACACAGACAGCACAGAGACACTCACCCAGCACAGAGACACTAACACACAGACACACACACACACACACCCAGTACAGAGTCACTCACCCAGCACAGAGACACTAAAACACACACACACACAGAGAAACTCATCCAGCACAGAGACACTAACACACACACAAACACACACACACACACACACACACACACACACACACAGACAGCACAGAGACACTCACCCAGCACAAAGACACTAACACACACACACACACCCAGCGCAGAGACATTCACCCAGCAGAGACATTAACACGCACACAGACAGCACAGAGACACTCACACAGCACAGAGACACTAACACACACACACACACACACACACACACACACAGACAGCACAGAGACACTAACACACACACACACAGACAGCACAGAGACACTCACCGAGCACAGAGACACTAAAACACACACACAGACAGCACAGACAGCACTGACACTCACCCAGCACAGAGACACTAACACACACACACACAGACAGCACAGAGACACTTCAGCAGCACAGAGACACTAACACACACACACACACACAGCAAAGAGACTCACACCCAGCACAGAGACACTAACACACATGCACACACACCCACCACAGAGACACTAACACACACACACTCACACAACACAGAGACTCACACCCAGCACAGAGACACTAACACACTAACACACACACACAGACAGCACAGAGACTCACACCCAGCACAGAGACACTAACACACACATACAGACCCAGCACAGAGACACTAACACACACACACACACACACACACAGACACACACAGCAAAGAGACACTCACCCAGCACAGAGACACTAACACACACACACACAGACAGCACAGAGACTCACACCCAGCACAGAGACACTAACACACATGCACACACACCCACCACAGAGACACTAACACACACACACTCACACAGCACAGAGACTCACACCCAGCACAGAGACACTAACACACTAACACACACACTCAGACAGCACAGAGACTCACACCCAGCACAGAGACACTAACACACACATACAGACCCAGCACAGAGACACTAACACACACACACACACACACACACACACACACAGACAGCACAGAGACACTCACCAGGCTCAGCGACACTAACACACACACACACACACACACACACACAGACACACACATACACCCAGCACAGAAACACTAACACACACACCTACAGACAGCACAGAGGCACTCACCCAGCTCAGGGACACTCACCCAGCACCCAGCACAGAGACACTAACACACACACGCACACACAGACAGCACAGAGACACTCACCCGGCACAGACACACTCACACACACACACACACACAGACAGCACAGAGACACTCACCCAGCACAGAGACACTAACACACACACACACACAGCACAGAGACTCACACCCAGCACAGGGACACTAACACACACGCACACACAGACAGCACAGAGACACTCACCCAGCACAGACACACTCACACACACACACACACACACAGACAGCACTGACACTCACCCAGCACAGAGACACTAACACACACACACACAGACAGCACAGAGACACTCACCCAGCACAGAGACACTAACACACACACACAGCACAGACTCACACTCAGCACAGAGACACTAACACACACACACACACACACACACAGCACAGAGACACTAACACACACACACTAACAGCACAGAGACACTGACACACAGAAAGCACAGACAGCACAGAGACACTCACCCAGCACAGAGACACTAACACACACACAGACACACAGACAGCACAGAGACAGTCACCCAGCACAGATATACTAACACACAGACAACACAGAGACACTCACCCAGCACAGAGACACTAACACACACACACACACAGACAGCACAGAGACACTCACGCAGCACAGAGACACTAATACACACACACACACACACACACACACACACACAGACAGCACAGAGACACTCACCCAGCACAGAGACACTAATACACACACACACACACACACACACACACAGACAGCACAGAGACACTCACCCAGCACAGAGACACTAACACACAGACACACACACACACACACCCAGTACAGAGTCACTCACCCAGCACAGAGACACTAAAACACACACACACACAGAGAAACTCATCCAGCACAGAGACACTAACACACACACACACACACACACACACACACACACACACACACACACACACACACACAGACAGCACAGAGACACTCACCCAGCACAAAGACACTAACACACACACACACACCCAGCGCAGAGACATTCACCCAGCAGAGACATTAACACGCACACAGACAGCACAGAGACACTCACACAGCACAGAGACACTAACACACACACACACACACACACACACACACACACAGACAGCACAGAGACACTAACACACACACACACAGACAGCACAGAGACACTCACCGAGCACAGAGACACTAAAACACACACACAGACAGCACAGACAGCACTGACACTCACCCAGCACAGAGACACTAACACACACACACACAGACAGCACAGAGACACTTCAGCAGCACAGAGACACTAACACACACACACACACACAGCAAAGAGACTCACACCCAGCACAGAGACACTAACACACATGCACACACACCCACCACAGAGACACTAACACACACACACTCACACAACACAGAGACTCACACCCAGCACAGAGACACTAACACACTAACACACACACACAGACAGCACAGAGACTCACACCCAGCACAGAGACACTAACACACACATACAGACCCAGCACAGAGACACTAACACACACACACACACACACACACAGACACACACAGCAAAGAGACACTCACCCAGCACAGAGACACTAACACACACACACACAGACAGCACAGAGACTCACACCCAGCACAGAGACACTAACACACATGCACACACACCCACCACAGAGACACTAACACACACACACTCACACAGCACAGAGACTCACACCCAGCACAGAGACACTAACACACTAACACACACACTCAGACAGCACAGAGACTCACACCCAGCACAGAGACACTAACACACACATACAGACCCAGCACAGAGACACTAACACACACACACACACACACAGACAGCACAGAGACACTCACCAGGCTCAGCGACACTAACACACACACACACACACACACACACACAGACACACACATACACCCAGCACAGAAACACTAACACACACACCTACAGACAGCACAGAGGCACTCACCCAGCTCAGGGACACTCACCCAGCACCCAGCACAGAGACACTAACACACACACGCACACACAGACAGCACAGAGACACTCACCCGGCACAGACACACTCACACACACACACACACACACAGACAGCACAGAGACACTCACCCAGCACAGAGACACTAACACACACACACACACAGCACAGAGACTCACACCCAGCACAGGGACACTAACACACACACACACACAGCACAGAGACTCACACCCAGCACAGAGACACTAACACACACACACACACACATACACACACAGACACACACACACACACACACACACACAGACAGACAGCACATATACACTCACACAGCACAGAGACACTAACACACACACAGACAGACAGCACAGATACTCAACCAGCACAGAGACACTAACACACACAGACAGACAGCACAGATACTCAAACAGCACAGAGACACTAACACACAGAAAGCACAGACAGCACAGAGACACTTAAGCAGCACAGAGACACTAACACACACACACACACACACACACACACAGCAAAGAGACACTCACCCAGCACAGAGACACTAACACACACACACACAGACAGCACAGAGACTCACACCCAGCACAGAGACACTAACACACATGCACACACACCCACCACAGAGACACTAACACACACACACTCACACAGCACAGAGACTCACATCCAGCACAGAGACACTAACACACTAACACACACACACAGACAGCACAGAGACTCACACCCAGCACAGAGACACTAACACACACATACAGACCCAGCACAGAGACACTAACACACACACACACACACACACACAGACACACACAGCAAAGAGACACTCACCCAGCACAGAGACACTAACACACACACACACAGACAGCACAGAGTCTCACACCCAGCACAGAGACACTAACACACGTGCACACACACCCACCACAGAGACACTAACACACACACACTCACACAGCACAGAGACTCACACCCAGCACAGAGACACTAACACACTAACACACACACACAGACAGCACAGAGACTCACACCCAGCACAGAGACACTAACACACACATACAGACCCAGCACAGAGACACTAACACACACACACACACACACACACACACACACACAGACACACACACACACCCAGCACAGAAACACTAACACACACACCTACAGACAGCACAGAGGCACTCACCCAGCTCAGAGACACTCACCCAGCACCCAGCACAGAGACACTAACACACACGCACACACAGACAGCACAGAGACACTCACCCAGCACAGACACACTCACACACACACACACACACACACACAGACAGCACTGACACTCACCCAGCACAGAGACACTAACACACACACACACAGACAGCACAGAGACACTCACCCAGCACAGAGACACTAACACACACACACAGCACAGACTCACACTCAGCACAGAGACACTAACACACACACACACACACACACACAGCACAGAGACACTAACACACACACACTAACAGCACAGAGACACTGACACACAGAAAGCACAGACAGCACACAGACACTCACCCAGCACAGAGACACTAACACACACACACACACACAGACAGCACAGAGACAGTCACCCAGCACAGATATACTAACACACAGACAACACAGAGACACTCACCCAGCACAGAGACACTAACACACACACACACACAGACAGCACAGAGACACTCACGCAGCACAGAGACACTAAGACACACACACACACACAGACAGCACAGAGACACTCACCAAGCACAGAGACACTAACACACATTCACACAGCACAGAGACTCACACCCAGCACAGAGACACTAACAAACACACACACACACACAGCACAGAGACTCACACCTAGCACAGAGACACTCACACACACACACACACACACAGACAGCACAGAGACACTCACCCAGCACAGAGACACTAATACACACACACACACACACACACACACACACAGACAGCACAGAGACACTCACCCAGCACAAAGACACTAACACACAGACACACACACACACACACCCAGTACAGAGTCACTCACCCAGCACAGAGACACTAAAACACACACACACACAGAGAAACTCATCCAGCACAGAGACACTAACACACACACACACACACACAGACAGCACAGAGACACTCACCCAGCACAGAGACACTAACACAGACACACTAACAGCACAGAGACACTGACACAGAAAGCACAGACAGCACAGAGACATGCACCCAGCACAGAGACACTAACACACACACACACAGACAGCACAGAGACAGTCACCCAGCACAGAGATACTAACACACAGATAGCCCAGAGACACTAACACACACACAGAGAAAGCACAGACAGCACTGACACTCACCCAGCACAGAGACACTAATACACACACACACAGACAGCACAGAGACACTCACCCAGCACAGAGACACTAACACACACACACACAGCACAGACTCACACTCAGCACAGAGACACTAACACACACACACACACACACACACACAGACAGCACAGAGACAGTCACCCAGCACAGAGATACTAACACACAGACAACACAGAGACACTCACCCAGCACAGAGGCACTAACACACACACACACACAGACAGCACAGAGACACTCACGCAGCACAGAGACACTAAGACACACACACACACACACAGACAGCACAGAGACACTCACCAAGCACAGAGACACTAACACACATTCACACAGCACAGAGACTCACACCCAGCACAGAGACACTAACAAACACACACACACACACACACAGCACAGAGACTCACACCTAGCACAGAGACACTAATACACACACACACACACACACACACACACACACACACAGACAGCACAGAGACACTCATCCAGCACAGAGACACTAATACACACACACACACACACACACACACACACACACAGACAGCACAGAGACACTCACCCAGCACAGAGACACTAACACAGACACACTAACAGCACAGAGACACTGACACAGAAAGCACAGACAGCACAGAGACATTCACCCAGCACAGAGACACTAACACACACACACACAGACAGCACAGAGACAGTCACCCAGCACAGAGATACTAACACACAGACAGCCCAGAGACACTAACACACACACACAGAAAGCACAGACAGCACTGACACTCACCCAGCACAGAGACACTAACACACACACACACAGACAGCACAGAGACACTCACCCAGCACAGAGACACTAACACACACACACAGCACAGACTCACACTCAGCACAGAGACACTAACACACACACACACACACACACAGACAGCACAGAGACACTCACCAAGCACAGAGACACTAACACACATTCACACAGCACAGAGACTCACACCCAGCACAGAGACACTAACAAACACACACACACACACAGCACAGAGACTCACACCTAGCACAGAGACACTCACACACACACACACACAGACAGCACAGAGACACTCACCCAGCACAGAGACACTAATACACACACACACACACACACACACACACACACAGACAGCACAGAGACACTCACCCAGCACAAAGACACTAACACACAGACACACACACACACACACCCAGTACAGAGTCACTCACCCAGCACAGAGACACTAAAACACACACACACACAGAGAAACTCATCCAGCACAGAGACACTAACACACACACACACACACACACACACACACAGACAGCACAGAGACACTCACCCAGCACAAAGACACTAACACACACACACACACCCAGCGCAGAGACATTCACCCAGCAGAGACATTAACACGCACACAGACAGCACAGAGACACTCACACAGCACAGAGACACTAACACACACACACACACACACACAGACAGCACAGAGACACTAACACACACACACACAGACAGCACAGAGACACTCACCGAGCACAGAGACACTAAAACACACACACAGACAGCACAGACAGCACTGACACTCACCCAGCACAGAGACATTAACACACACACACACAGACAGCACAGAGACACTTAAGCAGCACAGAGACACTAACACACACACACACACACACACAGCAAAGAGAAACTCACCCAGCACAGAGACACTAACACACACACACACAGACAGCACAGAGACTCACACCCAGCACAGAGACACTAACACACATGCACACACACCCACCACAGAGACACTAACACACACACACTCACACAGCACAGAGACTCACACCCAGCACAGAGACACTAACACACTAACACACACACACAGACAGCACAGAGACTCACACCCAGCACAGAGACACTAACACACACATACAGACCCAGCACAGAGACACTAACACAAACACACACACACACACACACAGACACACACAGCAAAGAGACACTCACCCAGCACAGAGACACTAACACACACACACACAGACAGCACAGAGACTCACACCCAGCACAGAGACACTAACACACATGCACACACACCCACCACAGAGACACTAACACACACACACTCACACAGCACAGAGACTCACACCCAGCACAGAGACACTAACACACTAACACACACACACAGACAGCACAGAGACTCACACCCAGCACAGAGACACTAACACACACATACAGACCCAGCACAGAGACACTAACACACACATACACACACACACACAGACAGCACAGAGACACTCACCAGGCTCAGTGACACTAACACACACACACACACACACACAGACACACACACACACCCAGCACAGAAACACTAACACACACACCTTCAGACAGCACAGAGGCACTCACCCAGCTCAGAGACACTCACCCAGCACCCAGCACAGAGACACTAACACACACGCACACACAGACAGCACAGAGACACTCACCCAGCACAGACACACTCACACACACACACACACACACACAGACAGCACAGAGACACTCACCCAGCACAGAGACACTAACACACACACACACACAGCACAGAGACTCACACCCAGCACAGGGACACTAACACACACACACACACAGCACAGAGACTCACACCCAGCACAGAGACACTAACACACACACACACACATACACATACAGACACACACACACACACACACACACACACAGACAGACAGCACATATACACTCACACAGCACAGAGACACTAACACACACACAGACAGACAGCACAGATACTCAACCAGCACAGAGACACTAACACACACAGACAGACAGCACAGATACTCAAACAGCACAGAGACACTAACACACAGAAAGCACAGACAGCACAGAGACACTCACCCAGCACAGAGACACTAACACACACACACACAAAGACAGCACAGAGACAGTCACCCAGCACAGAGATACTAACACACACACAGACAGCACAGAGACACACACCCAGCACAGAGACACTAACACTCACACACACACAGACAGCACAGTGAAACTCACCCCGCACAGACACACACACACACACACAGACAGCACAGAGACACTACCACACACACACACAGACAGCACATATAAAGTCACCCAGCACAGACTCACTAACACGCACACACACAGACAACACAGAGACATTCACCCAGCACAGAGTTACTAACACACAGACAGCACAGAGACACTCACCAAGCACAGAGACACTAACACACACGCACACACAGACAGCACAGAGACACTCACACAACACAGACACACACACACACACACACACACAGACAGCACAGAGACACTAACACACACACACACACACACACACACACACACACAGACAGCACATATACACTCACACAGCATAGAGACACTAACACACACACAGACAGACAGCACAGACACTCAACCATCACAGAGACACTAACACACAAACACACAGACAGCACAGACACTCAACCAGCACAGAGACACTAACACACACACACACACAGACAGCACAGAGACACTCACCTAGCACAGAGACACTAACACACACACACACAGACAGCACAGACACTCAACCAGCACAGAGACACTAACACACGCACACCCAGACAGCTCAGAGACACTCACCCTGCACAGAGACACTAACACACACACACACAGAGCATAGAGACACACACCCAGCACAGAGACACACACCCAGCACAGAGACACTAACACACACTCACCCAGCACAGAGACACTAACACACACACACCGAGACAGCACAGACACTCAACCAGCACAGAGACACTAACACACACACACACAGACAGCACAGACACACTCACCCAGCACAGAGACACTAACACACACAAACTAACAGCACAGAGACACTGACACACAGAAAGCACAGACAGCAAAGAGACACTCACCCAGCACAGAGATACTAACACACAGACAGCACAGAGACACTAACCCAGCACAGAGACACTAACACACACACACACACAGACAGCACAGAGACACTCACGCAGCACAGAGACACTAACACACGCACACAGACAGCACAGAGACACTCACGCAGCACAGAGACACTAACACACGCACACAGACAGCACAGAGACACTCACCCAGCACAGAGACACTAACACACATTCACACAGCACAGAGACTCACACCCAACACAGAGACACTAACACACACACACACACAGAGCACAGAGACTCACACCTAGCACAACGACACTGACACCCACACACGCACACACACACACCCAGCACAGAGACACTCACCCAGCACAGAGACACTAATACACACACACACACACACACACACACACACACACAGACAGCACAGAGACACTCACCCAGCACAGAGACACTAACACACACACGCACACACACACACACACACACCCAGCACAGAGTCACTCACCCAGCACAGAGACACTAACACACACAAACACACACACCCACACCCAGCACAGAGAAACTCACCCAGCACAGAGACACAAACACACACACACACACACACACACACAGACAGCACAGAGACACTCACCCAGCACAGAGACACTAACACACACACACACCCAGCGCAGAGACATTCACCCAGCAGAGACATTAACACGCAAACAGACAGCACAGAGACGCTCACCCAGCACAGAGACACTAACACACACACACACACACACACACAGGGCACTGAGACACACACCCAGCACAGAGACACTAACGCACACACACACACACACAGACAGCACAGAGACACTAACACACACACACACAGACAGCACAGAGACACTCACCCAGCAGAGAGACACTAACAGACACACACACACAGACAGCACAGAGACAATAACACACACACACACACACACACACACACACAGACAGCACAGAGTCCCACACCCAGCACAGAAACACTAACACACACACACAAACACAGACAGCACAGAGACACTCTCCCAGCACAGAGGCACTAATACACACACATACAGACAGCACAGAGACACTAACACATAAACACACAGCCAGCAGAGAGACACTCACCCCGCACAGAGACTCTAACACACACACAGACAGCACAGAGACACTCACCCAGCACAGAGAGACACACACACACACACACCCAGCACAGAGACACTAACAGACACACCCACCCAGCACAGAGACACTAACACACACACACACTCACCCAGCACAGAGACACAAACACACACACACAGACAGCACAGAGGCACTCACCCAGCACAGAGACACATACACACACACAGAGACAGCACAGAGAGACTCACCGAGCACAGAAACACTAACACACACACACACACCCAGCACAGAGACACTAACAGACACACCCACCCAGCACAAAGCACTAACACAAACACACACACACTCACCCAGCACAGAGACACTAACAGACACGCCCACCCAGCACAGAGACACTAACACACACACACAGACAGCACAGAGAGACTCACCCAGCACAGAGACACTCACACACACACACACACAGCACAGAGACACTAACAAACACACACACACACCTACAGACACACACACAGACAGCACAGAGAAACTCACCCAGCACAGAGACACTAACACACACCTACAGACACACACACAGACAGCACAGAGACACTCACCAGGCTCAGCGACACTAACACACACACACACACACACACACACATGCACCCAGCACAGAAACACTAACACACACACCTACAGACAACACAGAGGCACTCACCCAGCTCAGAGACACTCACCCAGCACCCAGCACAGAGACACTAACAGACACGCATACACAGACAGCACAGAGACACTCACCCAGCACAGACACACACACACACACACACACAGACAGCACATATACACTCACACAGCACAGAGACACTAACACATACACAGACAGACAGCAAAGAGACTCAACCAGCACAGAGACACTAACACACACACACAGAAAGCACAGACAGCACTGACACTCACCCAGCACAGCGACACTAACACACACACAGCACAAAGACTCACACTTAGCACAGAGACACTAACACACACACACACACACACACAGCACAGAGACTCACAGCCAGCACAGAGACACTAACACACACACACACACACCCAGCACAGAGACACTAACGAACACACATACACCCAGCACAGAGACACTAACACACACACACACACACACACACACAGACAGCACAGAGACACTAACACACACACACACACAGACAGCACATATACACTCACACAGCACAGAGACACTAACACACGCAGACAGCACAGATACTCACCCAGCACAGAGACACTAACACACACACACACACCCAGCACAGAGACACTAACGAACACACATACACCCAGCACAGACACACTAACACTCACACACACACACACACACACAGAGAGCACAGAGACACTAACACACCCACACACACACAGACAGCACAGAGACACTCACCCAGCAAAGACACACACACACACAGACAGCACAGAGACACTAACACACACACACACACACACACACAGACAGCACATATACACTCACACAGCAAAGAGACACTAACACACGCACACACAGACAGCACAGAGACAGTCACCCAGCACAGAGATACTAACACACAGACGGCACATATACAGTCACAAAGCACAGAGACACTAACACACTCACAGACAGACAGCACAGACACTCAACCAGCACAGAGACACTAACACACACACACACAGACAGCACAGACACTCAACCAGCACAGAGACACTAACACACACACACACAGACAGCACAGAGACACTCACCCAGCACAGAGACACTAACACACACACACGAACAGCACTGAGAAACTGACACACAGAAAGCACAGACAGCACAGAGACACTCACCCTGCACAGAGACTCTAACACACAAACACACAGACAGCACAGAGGCACACACCCAGCACAGAGACACTAACACCCACACACACACCGACAGCACAGAGACACTCACCCAGCACAGACACACACACACACACACACAGACAGCACATATACACTCACCCAGCACAGAGACACTAACACACACACACACAGACAGCACAGAGACAGTCACCCAGCGCAGAGTCACTAACACACACACGGACAGCACAGAGACACACACCCAGCACAGAGACACTAACACCCACACACACACAGACAGCACAGAGACACTCACCCAGCACAGACACATACACACACACACAGACAGCAGAGACACTAACACACACACACACACACACACACAGACAGCACATATACACTCACACAGCAAAGAGACACTAACACACGCACACACAGACAGCACAGAGACAGTCACCCAGCACAGAGATACTAACACACAGACAGCACATATACAGTCACAAAGCACAGAGACACTAAGACACTCACAGACAGACAGCACAGACACTCAACCAGCACAGAGACACTAACACACACACACACAGAAAGCACAGACACTCAACCAGCACAGAGACACTAACACACACACACACAGACAGCACAGAGACACTCACCTAACACAGAGACACTAACACACACACACAGACAGCACATATACACTCTCACAGTACAGAGACACTAACACACGAACACACAGACAGCACAGAGACTCTCACCATGCACAGAGACACTAACACACACACACGAACAGCACTGAGAAACTGACACACAGAAAGCACAGACAGCACAGAGACACTCACCCTGCACAGAGACACTAACACACAAACACACAGACAGCACAGAGGCACACACCCAGCACAGAGACACTAACACCCACACACACACCGACAGCACAGAGACACTCACCCAGCACAGACACACACACACACACACACAGACAGCACATATACACTCACCCAGCACAGAGACACTAACACACACACACACAGACAGCACAGACACTCAACCAGCACAGAGACACTAACACACGCACACACAGACAGCACAGAGACACTAACACACGCACACACACAGACAGCACAGAGACAGTCACCCAGCGCAGAGTCACTAACACACACACGGACAGCACAGAGACACACACCCAGCACACAGACACTAACACCCACACACACACAGACAGCACAGAGACACTCACCCAGCACAGACACACACACACACACACAGACAGCAGAGACACTAACACACACACACACACACACACACAGACAGCACATATACACTCACACAGCAAAGAGACACTAACACACGCACACACAGACAGCACAGAGACAGTCACCCAGCACAGAGATACTAACACACAGACAGCACATATACAGTCACAAAGCACAGAGACACTAACACACTCACAGACAGACAGCACAGACACTCAACCAGCACAGAGACACTAACACACACACACACAGAAAGCACAGACACTCAACCAGCACAGAGACACTAACACACACACACACAGACAGCACAGAGAAACTCACCTAGCACAGAGACACTAACACACACACACAGACAGCACATATACACTCACACAGTACAGAGACACTAACACACGAACACACAGACAGCACAGAGACTCTCACCCTGCACAGAGCCACTAACACACACACAGACAGCACTGAGAAACTGACACACAGAAAGCACAGACAGCACAGAGACACTCACCCTGCACAGAGACACTAACACACAAACACACAGACAGCACAGAGACACACACCCAGCACAGAGACACTAACACCCACACACACACCGACAGCACAGAGACACTCACCCAGCACAGACACACACACACACACACACAGACAGCACATATACACTCACCCAGCACAGAGACACTAACACACACACACACAGACAGCACAGACACTCAACCAGCACAGAGACACTAACACACGCACACACAGACAGCACAGAGACACTCACCCTGCACCGAGACACTAACACACGCACACACACAGACAGCACAGAGACAGTCACCCAGCGCAGAGTCACTAACACACACACGGAAAGCACAGAGACACACACCCAGCACAGAGACACTAACACCCACACACACACAGACAGCACAGAGACACTCACCCAGCACAGACACACACACACACACACAGACAGCAGAGACACTAACACACACACACACACACACACAGACAGCACATATACACACACAGCAAAGAGACACTAACACACGCACACACAGACAGCACAGAGACAGTCACCCAGCACAGAGATACTAACACACAGACAGCACATATACAGTCACAAAGCACAGAGACACTAACACACTCACAGACAGACAGCACAGACACTCAACCAGCACAGAGACACTAACACACACACACACAGAAAGCACAGACACTCAACCAGCACAGAGACACTAACACACGCACACACAGACAGCACAGAGACACTCACCTAGCGCAGAGACACTAACACACACACACAGACAGCACATATACACTCACACAGTACAGAGACACTAACACACGAACACACAGACAGCACAGAGACTCTCACCCTGCACAGAGACACTAACACACACACAGACAGCACAGAGACACTCACCCAGCACAGAGACACTAACACACACACACGAACAGCACTGAGAAACTGACACACAGAAAGCACAGACAGCACAGAGACACTCACCCTGCACAGAGACACTAACACACAAACACACAGACAGCACAGAGACACACACCCAGCACAGAGACACTAACACCCACACACACACCGACAGCACAGAGACACTCACCCAGCCCAGACACACACACACACACACACACAGACAGCACATATACACTCACCCAGCACAGAGACACTAACACACACACACACAGACAGCACAGACACTCAACCAGCACAGAGACACTAACACACGCACACACAGACAGCACAGAGACACTCACCCTGCACCGAGACACTAACACACGCACACACACAGACAGCGCAGAGACAGTCACCCAGCGCAGAGTCACTAACACACACACAGTGCACAGAGACTCACACTCAGCGCAGAGACACTAACACACACACACACACACGCACACACACAGAACAGAAACTCACAGGCAGCACAGAGGCACTTACACACACACACACACACACCCTGCACAGAGACACTAACACACACAGACACACACACAGCACAGAGACACTCACCCAGCACAGAGACACTAACACACATGCACACATAGACAACACAGAGACACTAACACACACACACACCCAGCACAGTGACACTAACGCACACACACACACCCAGCACCGAGACACTAACACACACACACACACACAGACAGCACAGAGACACTAAAACACACACACACACACACACACACACACAGACAGCACAGAAAAACTAACACACACACCTACAGACAGCACAGAGGCACTCACCCACCTCAGAGACACTCACCCAGCACCCAGCACAGAGACACTAACACACACAAACACACAGACAGCACAGAGACACTAACGCACACACACACACACACAGTCACACAGACAGCACATATACACTCACACAGCACAGAGACACTAACACACAGACAGCACAGAGACACTCACCCAGCACAGAGACACGAACACACGCACACAGAAAGCAGAGACAGCACTGACACACACCCAGCACAGAGACACTAACACACACACACACACACCCAGCACAGAGACACTAACAAACATGCACACCCACCCAGCACAGTGACACTAACACACACACACACATAGCACAGAGACTCACACCCAGCACAGAGACACTAAAACTCTAACACACACACACACACACACACACAGCACAGAGACTCACACCATTCACAGAGACACTAACACACACACACAGACCCAGCACAGAGACACTAACACACACACACACACCCAGCACAGAGACACTAACACACACACACACACACACACACACACCCAGCACAGAGACACTAACACACACACACACACACACACACAGACAGCACAGAGACACTCACCAGGCTCAGCGACCCCAACACACACACACACACACACACACACACACACACACCCAGCACAGAAACACTAACACACACACCTACAGACAGCACAGAGGCACTCACCCAGCTCAGAGACACTCACCCAGCACCCAGCACAGAGACAATAACACACACGCACACACAGACAGCACAGAGACACTAACACACACACACACAGACAGCACAGAGACACTCACCCAGCACAGAGACACGAATACACACACAAACAGACAGCACGGAGACACTAACACATACACACACAGCCAGCAGAGAGACACTCACCCCGCACAGAGACACTAACACACACACACAGACAGCACAGAGACACTCACCCAGCACAGAGAGACACACACACACACACACACCCAGCACAGAGACACTAACAGACACACCCACCCAGCACAGAGACACTAACACACACACACACACTCACCCAGCACAGAGACACAAACACACACACACACAGAAAGCACAGAGACACTCACCCAGCACAGAGACACATACACACACACACAGAAAGCACAGAGACACTCACCCAGCACAGAGACACTAACACACACACACACACACACCCAGCACAGAGACACTAACAGACACACCCACCCAGCACAGAGACACTAACACAAACACACACACACTCACCCAGCACAGAGACACTAACACACACACACACACCCAGCACAGAGACAATAACAGACACACCCACCCAGCACAGAGACACTAACACACTAACACACAAACACACTCACCCAGCACAGAGACACTAACACACACACAGACAGCACAGAGAGATTCACCCAGCACAGAGACACTAACACACACACACACACACACGCAGCACAGAGACACTAACATACACACACACACACACACACACACACACACACAGCATAGAGACATTCACCCAGCACAGAGACACTAACACACACGCTCACGTAGTCAACACAGAGACACTAACACACACACACACACACACACACACACCCAGCACAGAGACACTAACACACACACACAGACACACACACAGACAGCACAGAGACACTCACCAGGCTCAGCGACACTAACACACACACACACACACACAGACACGAACACCGAGCACAGAAGCACTAACACACACACCTACAGAAAGTACAGAGGCACTCACCCAGCTCAGAGACACTCACCCAGCACCCAGCACAGAGACACTAACACACATGCACACACAGACAGCACAGAGACACTCACCAAGCATAGACACACACACACACACACACACACACACACACACACAGCACAGAGACACTAACACACACACACACACACACTCTCACAGACAGCACATATACACTCAGACAGCACAGAGAAACTAACACACACACAGACAGACAGCACAGACTCTCAACCAGCACAGACACTAACACACACACAGACAGACTGCACAGACTCTCCACCAGCACAGAGACACTAACACACAAACACACAGACAGCACAGACACACAACCAGCACAGAGACACTAACACACACACACACAGACAGCACAGAGACACTCACCCTGCACAGAGACACTAACACACACACACAGAGAGCACAGAGACACACACCCAGCACTTACACACTAACACCCACACACACACACAGACAGCACAGAGACACTCACCCAGCACAGACACACACACACACACACACACACAGCACAGAGACACTAACACACGCACACACACAGACAGCACATAGACAGTCACCCAGCTCAGAGTCACTAACGCACACACACAGCACAGAGACTCACACTCAGCACAGAGGCACTAACGCACACACACACACACACACACACAGCACAGAGACTCACAGCCAGCACAGAGGCACTTGCACACACACACACACACCCAGCACAGAGACACTAACACACACACACACACAGCACAGAGACACTCACCCAGCACAGAGACACTAACACACATGCACACATAGACAACACAGAGACACTAACACACACACACACACCCAGCACAGAGACACTAACGCACACACACACCCAGCACAGAGTCACTAACACACTCACACACACACACACACACACCCAGCACAGAGACACTAAAACACACACACACACACACACACACACAGACAGCACAGAAACACTAACACACACACCTACAGACAGCACAGAGGCACTCACCCAGCTCAGAGACACTCACCCAGCACCCTGCACAGAGACACTAACACACACGCACACACAGACAGCACAGAGACACTCACCCAGCACAGACACACACACACACACACACACAAAAACACACACAGACAGCACAGAGACACTAACGCACACACACACACACAGTCACACAGACAGCACATATGCACTCACACAGCACAGAGACACCAACACACAGACAGACAGCACAGACACTCAACCAGCACAGAGACACTAACACACACACAGACTGACAGCACAGACACTCAACCAGCACAGAGACACTAACACACACACACAGACAGCACAGACACTTAACCAGCACAGAGACTCTAACACACACACACACAGACAGCACAGAGACACTCACCTAGCACAGAGACACTAACACACACACACACACAGACAGCACAGACACTCAACCAGCAAAGAGACACTAACACACGCACACACAGACAGCACAGAGACACACACCCAGCCCAGAGACACTAACACACATACACACAGGCAGCACAGAGACACACACCCAGCACAGAGACACTCACACCCACACACACACACAGACAGCACAGAGACAATCACCCAGCACAGACACACATACACACACACACACACACACCGACAGCACAGAGACACTAACACACACACATACACACAAACAGCACATATACACTCACACAGCACAGAGACACTAACACACACACGGACAGCACAAAGACACACACCCAGCACAGAGAAACTAACACCCACACACACACCGACAGCACAGAGACACTCACCCAGCACAGACACACACACACACACAGACAGCACAGAGACACTAACACACACACACACACAGACAGCACATATACACTCACACAGCAAAGAGACACTAACACACTCACAGACAGACAGCACAGACACTCAACCAGCACAGAGACACTAACACACACACACACAGACAGCACAGACACTCAACAAGCACAGAGACACTAACACACACACACACACCCAGCACAGAGACACTAACGCACACACACACACCCAGCACAGAGACACTAACACACACACACACACACATACACACCCAGCACAGAGACACTAACAGACACACACACAGACAGCACAGAGACACTCACGCAGCACAGAGACACTAACACACACACACACACACACACACACACACACACACACACACACAGACAGCACAGAGACACTCACCCAGCACAGAGACACTAACACACACACACACATACACACACACAGACAGCGCAGAGACACTCACCCAGCACAGAGACACTATCACACACACACACACACCCAGCACAGAGACACTAACACACACACACACACCCAGCACAGAGACACTAACACACACACACACACAGAGCACAGAGACACTCACCCAGCACAGAGGAACTAACACTCACGCAAACATAGACAACACAGAGACACTAACACACACACACACTCCCAGCACAGAGACACTAACACACACACAGACACAGACTGCACAGAGACACTCACCAGGCTCAGCGACACTAACACACACACTCACACAAACCCAGCACAGAAACACTAAAACAAACACACACACACAGACAGCACAGAGGCACTCACCAGGCTCAGCGACACTAACACACACACACACACACACAGACACACACTCACACCCAGCACCGAAACACTAACACACACACCTACAGACAGCACAGAGGCACTCACCCAGCTCAGAGACACTCACCCAGCACCCAGCACAGAGACACTAACACACACGCACACACAGACAGCACAGAGACACTCACCCAGCACAGAGATACTAACACCCAGACAGCACAGAGACACTCACCCAGCACAGAGACACGAACACACACACACAGAAAGCACAGACAGCACTGACACTCACCCAGCACAGAGACACTAACACACACACACAAACAGACAGCACAGAGACACTCACGCAGCACAGAGACACTAACACACACACACACACAGACAGCACAGAGACACTCAGCCAGCACAGAGACACTAACACACACACACACACACACACACAGACAGCGCAGAGACACTCACCCAGCACAGAGACACTATCACACACACACAGCACAGAGACTCACACTCAGCACAGAGACACTAACACACACACACACTCAGCACCGAGACTCACACCCAGCACAGAGACACTAACACACACACACACACACCCAGCACAGAGACACTAACACACACACACACCAACAGCACAGAAACACTCACCCAGCACAGAGGCACTAACACACACGCAAACATAGACAACACAGAGACACTAACAGACACACACACACCCAGCACAGAGACACTAACGCACATACACACACCCAGCAGAGAGACACTAACACACACACACACTCACAGACAGCACAGAGACACTCACCAGGCTCAGCGACACTAACACACACACTCACACACACCCAGCACAGAGACACTAAAACACACACACACGCACACACACACACACACACACACACCCAGCGCAGAGACACTCACCAGGCTCAGCGACACTAACACACACACACACACACACAGACACACACACACACCCAGCACAGAAACACTAACACACACACCTACAGACAGCACAGAGGCACTCACCCAGCTCAGAGACACTCACCCAGCACCCAGCACAGAGACACTAACATACACGCACACACAGACAGCACAGAGACACTCACCAAGCATAGACACACACACACACACACACACACACACACACACAGACAGCACAGAGACACTAACACACACACACACACACATACTCTCACAGACAGCACATATACACTCAGACAGCACAGAGAAACTGACACACACACAGACAGACAGCACAGACACTCAACCAGCACAGAGACACTAACACACACACAGACAGACTGCACTGACTCTCCACCTGCACAGAGACACTAACAACACACACACACACAGACAGCACAGACACACAACCAGCACAGAGACACTAACACACACACACACAGACAGCACAGAGACACTCACCCTGCACAGAGACACTAACACACACACACAGAGAGCACAGAGACACACACCCAGCACTTACACACTAACACCCACACACACACACAGACAGCACAGAGACACTCACCCAGCACAGACACACACACACACACACACACACAGCACAGAGACACTAACACACGCACACACACAGACAGCACATAGACAGTCACCCAGCTCAGAGTCACTAACGCACACACACAGCACAGAGACTCACACTCAGCACAGAGACACTAACACACACACACACACACACACACACACAGCACAGAGGCTCACAGCCAGCACAGAGGCAATTACACACACACACACACACCCAGCACAGAGACACTAACACACACACACACACACAGCACAGAGACACTCACCCAGCACAGAGACTCTAACACACATGCACACATAGACGACACAGAGACACTAACACACACACACACACACAGACAGCACAGAGACAGTCACCCAGCGCAGAGTCACTAACACACACATGGACAGCACAGAGACACACACCCAGCACAGAGACACTAACACCCACACACACACAGACAGCACAGAGACACTCACCCAGCACAGACAAACACACACACACAGACAGCACAGAGACACTAACACACACACACACACACACAGACAGCACATATACACTCACACAGCAAAGAGACACTAACACACGCACACACAGACAGCACAGAGACAGTCACCCAGCACAGAGAAACTAACACACAGACAGCACATATACAGTCACAAAGCACAGAGACACTAACACACTCACAGACAGACAGCACAGACACTCAACCAGCACAGAGACACTAACACACACACACACAGACAGCACAGACACTCAACCAGCACAGAGACACTAACACACACACACACAGACAGCACAGAGACACTCACCTAGCACAGAGACACTAACACACACACACACACAGACAGCACATATACACTCACACAGTACAGAGACACTAACACACGAACACACAGACAGCACAGAGACACTCACCCTGCACAGAGACACTAACACACACACAGACAGCACAGAGACACTCACCCAGCACAGAGACACTAACACACACACACGAACAGCACTGAGAAACTGACACACAGAAAGCACAGACAGCACAGAGACACTCACCCTGCACAGAGACACTAACACACAAACACACAGACAGCACAGAGACACACACCCAGCACAGAGACACTAACACCCACACACACACCGACAGCACAGAGACACTCACCCAGCCCAGACACACACACACACACACACACAGACAGCACATATACACTCACCCAGCACAGAGACACTAACACACACACACACAGACAGCACAGACACTCAACCAGCACAGAGACACTAACACACGCACACACAGACAGCACAGAGACACTCACCCTGCACCGAGACACTAACACACGCACACACACAGACAGCGCAGAGACAGTCACCCAGCGCAGAGTCACTAACACACACACAGTGCACAGAGACTCACACTCAGCGCAGAGACACTAACACACACACACACACACGCACACACACAGAACAGAAACTCACAGGCAGCACAGAGGCACTTACACACACACACACACACACCCTGCACAGAGACACTAACACACACAGACACACACACAGCACAGAGACACTCACCCAGCACAGAGACACTAACACACATGCACACATAGACAACACAGAGACACTAACACACACACACACCCAGCACAGTGACACTAACGCACACACACACACCCAGCACCGAGACACTAACACACACACACACACACACAGACAGCACAGAGACACTAAAACACACACACACACACACACACACACACAGACAGCACAGAAAAACTAACACACACACCTACAGACAGCACAGAGGCACTCACCCACCTCAGAGACACTCACCCAGCACCCAGCACAGAGACACTAACACACACAAACACACAGACAGCACAGAGACACTAACGCACACACACACACACAGTCACACAGACAGCACATATACACTCACACAGCACAGAGACACTAACACACAGACAGCACAGAGACACTCACCCAGCACAGAGACACGAACACACGCACACAGAAAGCAGAGACAGCACTGACACACACCCAGCACAGAGACACTAACACACACACACACACACCCAGCACAGAGACACTAACAAACATGCACACCCACCCAGCACAGTGACACTAACACACACACACACATAGCACAGAGACTCACACCCAGCACAGAGACACTAAAACTCTAACACACACACACACACACACACACAGCACAGAGACTCACACCATTCACAGAGACACTAACACACACACACAGACCCAGCACAGAGACACTAACACACACACACACACCCAGCACAGAGACACTAACACACACACACACACACACACACACACCCAGCACAGAGACACTAACACACACACACACACACACACACAGACAGCACAGAGACACTCACCAGGCTCAGCGACCCCAACACACACACACACACACACACACACACACACACACCCAGCACAGAAACACTAACACACACACCTACAGACAGCACAGAGGCACTCACCCAGCTCAGAGACACTCACCCAGCACCCAGCACAGAGACAATAACACACACGCACACACAGACAGCACAGAGACACTAACACACACACACACAGACAGCACAGAGACACTCACCCAGCACAGAGACACGAATACACACACAAACAGACAGCACGGAGACACTAACACATACACACACAGCCAGCAGAGAGACACTCACCCCGCACAGAGACACTAACACACACACACAGACAGCACAGAGACACTCACCCAGCACAGAGAGACACACACACACACGCACACACACACCCAGCACAGAGACACTAACAGACACACCCACCCAGCACAGAGACACTAACACACACACACACACTCACCCAGCACAGAGACACAAACACACACACACACAGAAAGCACAGAGACACTCACCCAGCACAGAGACACATACACACACACACAGAAAGCACAGAGACACTCACCCAGCACAGAGACACTAACACACACACACACACACACCCAGCACAGAGACACTAACAGACACACCCACCCAGCACAGAGACACTAACACAAACACACACACACTCACCCAGCACAGAGACACTAACACACACACACACACCCAGCACAGAGACAATAACAGACACACCCACCCAGCACAGAGACACTAACACACTAACACACAAACACACTCACCCAGCACAGAGACACTAACACACACACAGACAGCACAGAGAGATTCACCCAGCACAGAGACACTAACACACACACACACACACACGCAGCACAGAGACACTAACATACACACACACACACACACACACACACACACAGCATAGAGACATTCACCCAGCACAGAGACACTAACACACACGCTCACGTAGTCAACACAGAGACACTAACACACACACACACACACACACACACACCCAGCACAGAGACACTAACACACACACACAGACACACACACAGACAGCACAGAGACACTCACCAGGCTCAGCGACACTAACACACACACACACACACACAGACACGAACACCGAGCACAGAAGCACTAACACACACACCTACAGAAAGTACAGAGGCACTCACCCAGCTCAGAGACACTCACCCAGCACCCAGCACAGAGACTCTAACACACATGCACACACAGACAGCACAGAGACACTCACCAAGCATAGACACACACACACACACACACACACACACACACACACAGCACAGAGACACTAACACACACACACACACACACTCTCACAGACAGCACATATACACTCAGACAGCACAGAGAAACTAACACACACACAGACAGACAGCACAGACTCTCAACCAGCACAGACACTAACACACACACAGACAGACTGCACAGACTCTCCACCAGCACAGAGACACTAACACACAAACACACAGACAGCACAGACACACAACCAGCACAGAGACACTAACACACACACACACAGACAGCACAGAGACACTCACCCTGCACAGAGACACTAACACACACACACAGAGAGCACAGAGACACACACCCAGCACTTACACACTAACACCCACACACACACACAGACAGCACAGAGACACTCACCCAGCACAGACACACACACACACACACACACACAGCACAGAGACACTAACACACGCACACACACAGACAGCACATAGACAGTCACCCAGCTCAGAGTCACTAACGCACACACACAGCACAGAGACTCACACTCAGCACAGAGGCACTAACGCACACACACACACACACACACACAGCACAGAGACTCACAGCCAGCACAGAGGCACTTGCACACACACACACACACCCAGCACAGAGACACTAACACACACACACACACAGCACAGAGACACTCACCCAGCACAGAGACACTAACACACATGCACACATAGACAACACAGAGACACTAACACACACACACACACCCAGCACAGAGACACTAACGCACACACACACCCAGCACAGAGTCACTAACACACTCACACACACACACACACACACCCAGCACAGAGACACTAAAACACACACACACACACACACACACACAGACAGCACAGAAACACTAACACACACACCTACAGACAGCACAGAGGCACTCACCCAGCTCAGAGACACTCACCCAGCACCCTGCACAGAGACACTAACACACACGCACACACAGACAGCACAGAGACACTCACCCAGCACAGACACACACACACACACACACACAAAAACACACACAGACAGCACAGAGACACTAACGCACACACACACACACAGTCACACAGACAGCACATATGCACTCACACAGCACAGAGACACCAACACACAGACAGACAGCACAGACACTCAACCAGCACAGAGACACTAACACACACACAGACTGACAGCACAGACACTCAACCAGCACAGAGACACTAACACACACACACAGACAGCACAGACACTTAACCAGCACAGAGACTCTAACACACACACACACAGACAGCACAGAGACACTCACCTAGCACAGAGACACTAACACACACACACACACAGACAGCACAGACACTCAACCAGCAAAGAGACACTAACACACGCACACACAGACAGCACAGAGACACACACCCAGCCCAGAGACACTAACACACATACACACAGGCAGCACAGAGACACACACCCAGCACAGAGACACTCACACCCACACACACACACAGACAGCACAGAGACAATCACCCAGCACAGACACACATACACACACACACACACACACCGACAGCACAGAGACACTAACACACACACATACACACAAACAGCACATATACACTCACACAGCACAGAGACACTAACACACACACGGACAGCACAAAGACACACACCCAGCACAGAGAAACTAACACCCACACACACACCGACAGCACAGAGACACTCACCCAGCACAGACACACACACACACACAGACAGCACAGAGACACTAACACACACACACACACAGACAGCACATATACACTCACACAGCAAAGAGACACTAACACACTCACAGACAGACAGCACAGACACTCAACCAGCACAGAGACACTAACACACACACACACAGACAGCACAGACACTCAACAAGCACAGAGACACTAACACACACACACACACCCAGCACAGAGACACTAACGCACACACACACACCCAGCACAGAGACACTAACACACACACACACACACATACACACCCAGCACAGAGACACTAACAGACACACACACAGACAGCACAGAGACACTCACGCAGCACAGAGACACTAACACACACACACACACACACACACACACACACACACACACACACAGACAGCACAGAGACACTCACCCAGCACAGAGACACTAACACACACACACACATACACACACACAGACAGCGCAGAGACACTCACCCAGCACAGAGACACTATCACACACACACACACACCCAGCACAGAGACACTAACACACACACACACACCCAGCACAGAGACACTAACACACACACACACACAGAGCACAGAGACACTCACCCAGCACAGAGGAACTAACACTCACGCAAACATAGACAACACAGAGACACTAACACACACACACACTCCCAGCACAGAGACACTAACACACACACAGACACAGACTGCACAGAGACACTCACCAGGCTCAGCGACACTAACACACACACTCACACAAACCCAGCACAGAAACACTAAAACAAACACACACACACAGACAGCACAGAGGCACTCACCAGGCTCAGCGACACTAACACACACACACACACACACAGACACACACTCACACCCAGCACCGAAACACTAACACACACACCTACAGACAGCACAGAGGCACTCACCCAGCTCAGAGACACTCACCCAGCACCCAGCACAGAGACACTAACACACACGCACACACAGACAGCACAGAGACACTCACCCAGCACAGAGATACTAACACCCAGACAGCACAGAGACACTCACCCAGCACAGAGACACGAACACACACACACAGAAAGCACAGACAGCACTGACACTCACCCAGCACAGAGACACTAACACACACACACAAACAGACAGCACAGAGACACTCACGCAGCACAGAGACACTAACACACACACACACACAGACAGCACAGAGACACTCAGCCAGCACAGAGACACTAACACACACACACACACACACACACAGACAGCGCAGAGACACTCACCCAGCACAGAGACACTATCACACACACACAGCACAGAGACTCACACTCAGCACAGAGACACTAACACACACACACACTCAGCACCGAGACTCACACCCAGCACAGAGACACTAACACACACACACACACACCCAGCACAGAGACACTAACACACACACACACCAACAGCACAGAAACACTCACCCAGCACAGAGGCACTAACACACACGCAAACATAGACAACACAGAGACACTAACAGACACACACACACCCAGCACAGAGACACTAACGCACATACACACACCCAGCAGAGAGACACTAACACACACACACACTCACAGACAGCACAGAGACACTCACCAGGCTCAGCGACACTAACACACACACTCACACACACCCAGCACAGAGACACTAAAACACACACACACGCACACACACACACACACACACACACCCAGCGCAGAGACACTCACCAGGCTCAGCGACACTAACACACACACACACACACACAGACACACACACACACCCAGCACAGAAACACTAACACACACACCTACAGACAGCACAGAGGCACTCACCCAGCTCAGAGACACTCACCCAGCACCCAGCACAGAGACACTAACATACACGCACACACAGACAGCACAGAGACACTCACCAAGCATAGACACACACACACACACACACACACACACACACACAGACAGCACAGAGACACTAACACACACACACACACACATACTCTCACAGACAGCACATATACACTCAGACAGCACAGAGAAACTGACACACACACAGACAGACAGCACAGACACTCAACCAGCACAGAGACACTAACACACACACAGACAGACTGCACTGACTCTCCACCTGCACAGAGACACTAACAACACACACACACACAGACAGCACAGACACACAACCAGCACAGAGACACTAACACACACACACACAGACAGCACAGAGACACTCACCCTGCACAGAGACACTAACACACACACACAGAGAGCACAGAGACACACACCCAGCACTTACACACTAACACCCACACACACACACAGACAGCACAGAGACACTCACCCAGCACAGACACACACACACACACACACACACAGCACAGAGACACTAACACACGCACACACACAGACAGCACATAGACAGTCACCCAGCTCAGAGTCACTAACGCACACACACAGCACAGAGACTCACACTCAGCACAGAGACACTAACACACACACACACACACACACACACACAGCACAGAGGCTCACAGCCAGCACAGAGGCAATTACACACACACACACACACCCAGCACAGAGACACTAACACACACACACACACACAGCACAGAGACACTCACCCAGCACAGAGACTCTAACACACATGCACACATAGACGACACAGAGACACTAACACACACACACACACACAGACAGCACAGAGACAGTCACCCAGCGCAGAGTCACTAACACACACATGGACAGCACAGAGACACACACCCAGCACAGAGACACTAACACCCACACACACACAGACAGCACAGAGACACTCACCCAGCACAGACAAACACACACACACAGACAGCACAGAGACACTAACACACACACACACACACACAGACAGCACATATACACTCACACAGCAAAGAGACACTAACACACGCACACACAGACAGCACAGAGACAGTCACCCAGCACAGAGAAACTAACACACAGACAGCACATATACAGTCACAAAGCACAGAGACACTAACACACTCACAGACAGACAGCACAGACACTCAACCAGCACAGAGACACTAACACACACACACACAGACAGCACAGACACTCAACCAGCACAGAGACACTAACACACACACACACAGACAGCACAGAGACACTCACCTAGCACAGAGACACTAACACACACACACACACAGACAGCACATATACACTCACACAGTACAGAGACACTAACACACGAACACACAGACAGCACAGAGACACTCACCCTGCACAGAGACACTAACACACAAGCACAGACAGCACAGAGACACTCACCCAGCACAGAGACACTAACACACACACACGAACAGCACTGAGAAACTGACACACAGAAAGCACAGACAGCACAGAGACACTCACCCTGCACAGAGACACTAACACACAAACACACAGACAGCACAGAGACACACACCCAGCACAGAGACACTAACACCCACACACACACCAACAGCACAGAGACACTCACCCAGCACAGACACACACACACACACACACACACACACACACAGACAGCACAGACACTCAACCAGCACAGAGACACTAACATACGCACACACAGACAGCACAGAGACACTCACCCTGCACCGAGACACTAACACACGCACACACACAGACAGCACCGAGACAGTCACCCAGCGCAGAGTCACTAACACACACACAGTGCACAGAGACTCACACTCAGCACAGAGACACTAACACACACACACACACACACACGCACACACACAGCACAGAGACTCACAGGCAGCACAGAGGCACTTACACACACACACACACACCCAGCACAGAGACACTAACACACACAGACACACACACAGCACAGAGACACTCACCCAGCACAGAGACACTAACACACATGCACACATAGACAACACAGAGACACTAACACACACACACACACACCCAGCACAGTGACACTAACGCACACACACACACACACACCCAGCACAGAGACACTAAAACACACACACACACACACACAGACAGCACAGAAAAACTAAGACACACACCTACAGACAGCACAGAGGCACTCACCCAGCTCAGAGACACTCACCCAGCACCCAGCACAGAGACAATAACACACACAAACACACAGACAGCACAGAGACACTCACCAAGCACAGACACACACACACACACACACACAGACAGCACAGAGACACTAACACACACACACACACACACACACACACAGTCACACAGACAGCACATATACACTCACCCAGCACAGAGACACGAACACACACAAACAGAAAGCACAGACAGCACTGACACTCACCCAGCACAGAGACACTAACACACACACACACACACACAGACAGCGCAGAGACACTCACCCAGCACAGAGACACTATCACACACACACAGCACAGAGACACTCACCCAGCAAAGAGACACTAACACACACACACACAGACAGCACAGAGACTCACACCCAGCACAGAGATACTAACACACACACACACACACACCCAGCAGAGAGACACTAACACACATGCACACACACAAAGCACAGTGACACTAACACACACACACACATAGCACAGAGACTCACACCCAGCACAGAGACACTAAAACTCTAAGACACACACACACACACACCCAGCACAGAGACTCACACCCATCACAGAGACACTAACACACACACACAGACAGCACAGAGAAACTCACCCAGCACAGAAAAACACACACACACACACACACAGACAGCACAGAGACACTAACACACACACACACACACACACACACACACAGTCACACAGACAGCACATATACACTCACACAGCACAGAGACACTAACACACAGACAGCACAGAGACACTCACCCAGCACAGAGACACGAACACACACACACAGAAAGCACAGACAGCACTGACACTCACAGAGCACAGAGACACTAAC